>NW_006291009.1:298699-313732 GCF_000327345.1 Myotis davidii
GTAAGACAAGGAGAAAAAGGTAAAACATATGCTGAGCAAAGCATAGCAGCTGAAGTGAAAAATAAGTTGGAAGCTCTACATGAGAATCAACAGGAAGAGTGGAGAGTTCACCGAGAGGGAGCAGCACTGAACTGAGTGAGCAGCGCTTGGGGCTCCTGTGCCAGGAGGGTAAGCAGGAGCCAAGACCAGTTGAGGGAGGGGACAGTGACGTCACAGCCCTCCCACTCTTCCAGACTTTCTGCACCTCTGGCCAGAGCTCCCTGCTTCCCAGCCCTGCAAGGAAAGCAGAGAAGGAAAGCAGGATATTAGGGGTTCTTTTCTCCCCTGCTGGCATCTCCCCAGCTCCGGGCTGTATTCAGGGAAAAGTGATCTGGGGCGGAGGGACTCCTGAGGCCCAGCAGCTCAGGCACTCACTGCGATGCTGGATGCCGTGGAGCTGCTTCAGCTGCGCTCATTAGACTGTCCTCTGCCACCAGAGACTGAGCCTCTGACAAGTGACATGCCGAGCCAAAGAAAGTAAAGACGGGAATGCAATGCGTGCTTCCTATCTCTGCCAAACGGCATTCTTGCTCCTGGCCTTGAGAAGTTCAGAAAGACTGTCACCTTGCAAAAATGTGACCAGCCAGCAGAACATTACCACTCATTTCCAGAGCCGCAGGCAGTTGTGACAGCCACAAAAGCCAGCAGGAGAGCCAGCAGAGCTAGACAGGGTGACCACACATTTAATGTTACTGTTACACATTTAAACCGTTTTATCTCCACTAGAGGGCCAGCACGGAGATGACATTTCAGTTAGATGATTCTGCTGCTGCTTTAAGATTTGATCTTAAACCTTGGGGAGGGCGGGCAGGGGAAGGAAGGGAGAGGTGAAAAGGCTGCACTCAAGACAATACTGCTACTCAAAGGCAGCTCACCTTGGTCTAAGGCTATCCCTCCTTCTACCTGAGAAGCCTCAGCTCAGAATGACACTGTTATTAAAATAAGTTAAAAAAAATAGAGACCATAGGACACCATCAACGGCCACCTGGGCTCAAAAATTCACTTATCTCTAACCCCTCCCCTCTTTTCTTATGTCCAAACAGTCACTCTGTTTTAATCAACTCTTTCTTCGTAGTGTCTCCCCCATCTGTCCCTTTATGATGCTCCCACAGCAGTTTTCAGTCTTATCACCTTATGCTGGCAATAACTCCAGAACCAGGGGCCCCATCTCTGGGTTTTCTCTCTGCCAAGCCACGGGCCACGAACACGGTTGTAAAGCTAATCTCACTGAAACACAGCTGGTCACATCACCAACGCGCTGAGAAATCTCCACTGATTACCACCCCCCGTTGCTCAGCGTATGTTTTGCTCCCGTCTGAAACTCCCTCTGCATGGATGCAGGTGCTGCCTGGTCACCAGGGCCCCCGGGGGCGAGACAGCAGGTGCACCTGGGTTGGAATCAAGGCAGTATCCTGGACAGGTTTACCTCTCCTTCATTCCGGTTCTTCACCTTTAAAAGAGCACAGGGACCTCTACCTTGTCCAGGAGGAGCACGGCTAGAAGGGCAGGCTCGCACCTGATAATACACGACCTGGGAAATCAAGTGATGTGGCCAGGACAGGTTAGCATGAGGTCAGCCACCAACTATAAAAGTTTTGATTTGGATCTAATTTTCCCACGTCTGGGCTTGGAGGCTGTCATGTGCTATAAACACTATCAGACATAAGTGACAGTTCATTCCCACATTCACTCATGTTTTCACCTTATAAATATTCCTCAAGCACTACTGTGTACTGGGTGGGAGAAAAAAAATGAAAGGGAGGACTGGGATGACAAGAGCTGCATAAAAAGCTGCAGCAATGTCTAGCACAGGGCAGCTGACAGGGGCCCTCCCAGGACAAAGCTTTGAAGCATTTAATTGCTAGTGCAGTTATGCAGTTTTTCTCTTTCCCCCTGTGATCACAAAGGAGGCCTCTAGACGGTGGGATAGAAAAATCAAAGCAGCCTGCAGCCAGAGCGATGCGTGGAGGTCAGCTCTTCTGGAAAGACACCAGATGCACGGCGGACACCGAATGAGTGAGCAATGAACTTCTGTTTTGTGAAGCCCAATGAGTGTTTAGGGTTGACACTACGGCATAAGCCAGTCCTATCCTGACGAATGCAACCACTTTCATTTTCTCAAATATCACTGTCTGGCAATTATTCATGTGGGGTAATAACTTGTGATAGTGCTCATATTTACTGCCCTTTTTTTATCTTAACTTTCTTAACTTCACCTGTAACCATGTCTTGCCCCTTCACTTAGGCTAGCACCTCTTGAAGACAGCAAGCCTTGGCTCATACCCTTGGGGCTTTCCTCTTCAACCTCACTCACCCACCCTCTGCCTCTCATTCCTCTCCCCTCCCCCAAATCAGCAGTGAACTTTGCACACGGCAACCGTTTAACTCATAATTGATGATTTGATATTTTCTCATTAGGAAATAACTTCCCAAATATAGTGACTAATATTCATCTCATGAACCAACACCCCTCTGCTGGCATGGACACTTAGGAATTGAGTGCAATAGCTACAATAAGATTTTGGGGGTTCATCTGTGGATGACACTGCAGTCATGGCCTCAGGATTCTATGTCAATCATGGGCAGTCATATGTTGGCTTAGCAATCATTTCATACTAATTTAAGTGGATCCTAATGTCTGTGGCCCTATTTAACGATAGAGGTCTGAGCTTCTAGGATTCTCATTCATTCCTTTGTTCAGATTACACTCATCCTCAGAAAGTTAGCCAAGAGTAACAGTTATGAATTTAAATGAGCTGTTTCCTTACCTGTAAAGGGAGAGTAAAAAGGTATCTTGTAAGGCTGCTGTGAGAATTATGCAAGTTAATATATGTAAGATACTTATAAAGTTACTAGTGGCCCGGTGCACGAAATTCGTGCACAGAGGGGAGGAGGTTCCCTCAGCCCAGCCTGCACCCTCTCCAATCGGGGACTACTTGGGGGATGTCCGACTGCCGGTTTAGGCCCGATCCCTAAATCAGCAGTGGGACACCCTCTCACAATCTGGGACTGCTGGCTCCTAACCACTCACCTGCGTGCCTACCTCATTGCCCCTGAAGCTTTTTTCAGCAGAAGGAGATGCTCTTGGCAGACAAAAATATATAATCCCTATATCTGGACTGATAACCAGCCATATGCACTATACTGCCAAACCGGTCATTAAAAAATGGAATTGTTTTCTTACATCTTACACCAAACAGTTGTTGCCCTTAAAACCCCTCCTCAGCCCCCACCTTAGGTTCTGCCTTTGTAGTTCACTTAGATTAGGTTCTGATTGGTCGGTTTCTATGTCAGTCAGCATCAAAAGCTCCACCTCCTAGGCAGCCATTGGCTCCTCACAGTTCACCCAGATTTGGTTCCAATTGGTCAGTTTCTATGCCAGTCAGAGTCTCCGGGCCTATCTCCAGGCCTGATCAGAGAGGTGGTGCTGATTAGCATCCCCGGTGGAGGTCTGGAGAGAAACAGAGGGGCGGCTGCTGGTGAAGCCCTGAGAGAAAGAGAGGCAATGGCTGATCAACAGCTGCCAGGGAGGCTGTGGATCAGACCATGCCTCTTTCTCCAGGCCTGATCCACAGCCCCACCGCAGTCTGCAGGCCTGACTTCTGGTGTTTGGTCGAGCCTTTGGTCAGTCATTACGGACCCTGGGTTTTTATGTATTAGGATTTTAAGTACAATTGCTCTTGAACAAAACAGATTTAAACTGCACAGGTCCACTTACACATGAAATTTGTCAATAAATACTGTAACTGTATTTTCTCTTCCTTATAATTTTCTTAATAACATTTTCTTTTCTCTAGATTACTTTATTGTACAAATATCGTATATAATACATATAACACACAAACTATGTGTTAATGGACTGGTAATGTTATTCATAAGGCTTCCAATCAACAATAGACTATCAGTAATTAAATTTTCGAGGAGTCGAAAGTTAGATGCAGCCATGGCCAATGTGGCTCAGTTGGTTGAGTGGCATCCCATGCACCAAAAGTTTGCTGGTTCAATTCCTGGTCAGGGCACATGCCTGGTTTGAAGCCTTGATCCCTGAGGCTGGGGTAAGGGAGGTAGTGGGGGCACATGCAGGAGGCAGCAGATTGATGGTCACATCGGTGTTCTTTTCTCTTTCAAATAAATAAAAACATATATTTTTAAAAATTTATGTGCAAATTTTTGACAGCATGGGGAGTTGGCACCCCTATCCCTGCATTGTTCAGGGGTCAATTGTTCTAAGATACAGCAGTACCTGGCATATTGTAAGTACTTAGAATGCTAATACTAACTGAGCCTACTACATGGCAGATATTAGAGAAAAAAGGATGAATAAAAGGCTGCCCAGTTTTCAAGGAATTTAAAATCCTATAAGGATTATATTTGAACAAAGAAATGAAGTGTTACAGAGCCACTGCCCCAGACAGAGAGAATACACAAAGTAACACACATAGCAGATGCAAACATGCATGAACACACAGATGCATGCACACACACACAGACGCATGCACACACAGATGCGCCCGCGTGCACACGCACACACATGCACAACAACTGGCAGCTGGTGAGTTACAACCAAAAAGTTGATCCTTCCCTTTGGAAGAAGGGAAGCCAAGAAAGACTCCATAGAGAACCTGACGGCTGACCTGAGTCTTACAATATGAATAGGCACTTGCCAGCCAAGACAGTGCCAGGATGACCAGGCAATCAAGAAGTGTGAAAAGAGGCATAAGACAATACGATTCATTTATTCATTCAACAAATGTTTATCAAATGCCTCCTATGCTTGGCATAGTTTTAAGTACCAGGATACAGCAGTAAATGATATTGACAAGGCTTTTGCTTTCACTGAGTTAAAATTTTAATAGAGGAGACTAACAATAAGCCAGTAAACAAATATATAAAGCAAAGGACTATGAAGAAAGCACAGTGGGTAAGATGGCTAGAGTGAGACTGGGGGGTAGTATGCCCGACTAGAGTGTAGAGAGTGAAAGATGTGAGCAGCGCTACCCCCAGTTTCCATGCAGAGGACTTTCCCTAAACTCTCCTAGCCTTTTATTCCATCCTCTTTTCCCCCCCAAGGATGTAGCGTGCGCTACCTGGCTGGGGGTTAAAGCCAGCGTGTGGTCCATGCCTGCCCTTTGGTAATGTTAACTTCGCTAGACACAGCTACCCTGCCACTAGGTACAGTAAGAATGTTGAGTTCAGGGGTGATGGAGGGGGTAGATTTTGGTGTCCTTCTCCTTCCTCTTCACACAGAGAGTGACTCACATGAGGACTTGAACTTCCCTGCAGGTGGGCTGTTCCTAGGCCCAGACTGGGGAATAGAGCGGTGGAAGCCCACTTTTGGTTCTCAACCCCAGATATAATTTCTAATTCAATTAACTGTTATCAGTCAAAAAGCTGCATCTTGGCCTCCACCTTCCTTATTACACTTGTCTTACTTCTCAGTTGGCTTAGAACTTGGGAAGGGAGGAGACCTCTTAATATAAAAGTTGTTATACAGTAAAAGCCTTCCCTTTCCCAACAGACACCTCAAAACTAAATTAGGAAGCACCATCCTAATCTATCAAACCTATCACCTTAATAAAAAATCCTTCAAATCTCCTACTTCATAGCTCCAAGGACACTGCAAGGTGTGTGACTGAAAAGTCTGGCCCAAATCGTGTAATACGGCACCTTCGATGGAGTAGTGAATATGGGGGTGGGGTGGGAAAAACAATGATTTCAGCGCCAGTGTAAAGCTCTAGGCTACACAGTTCATGGCTGGTAGCCACAAAGAGGAAGATGAGGAAATGTGAAGTCTTTAGATATTCTTACTTTGTGATTTCATATCTACATGTTTTTTAAAACCACACGAGAAAAAAGAATGTTCTTATCTTTTCTCTGAAGAATGTAAAAGCATTTTCAATGTATTTACATACTTTCTTCACAACCTCCTTGTGAGACAAGATGGGACTATATCATTGTCATGAAGACATATGGATGGCATGGTTACTATCTACAGCAGGGGTGGGGAGTGTCCGGCCTGCGGGCCACATATGGCCTCAGCAATCATTCGGCCCAGTCCTGCCAAGGCATTAGAGGTGAGTTAATTAAAGGTTTGAGCAAAATTAGCAGGCTAGACTGCTTTTTAAGTTGATAATTCTATATGGCCGGCGAATTATGTTATAAATATTCAAATGGCCCTTGGCAGGAAAAAAAGCCCCCCACCCCTGATCTGTGGGGCTCAGTTCTGAGCAGTAGAGAATTTATTTTAAGATGAAGAATAAGATAGATAGTTCCTCACCTTGAAGGCCTTACCCTCTACCTAGAAAGATTGCCCAGGCTCCCAAAGCATTATGCATCAAAAAGGAAATCTAAAATAAGTGTCAAATAGATGGCAAAGATTTTAAAAATCCTTCAGGAGTTCAGGAGGGAAAGGCATCTATTGAAATCAAGAGTGATTACAATAGTTTCATGTGAGAAAAATGTTCAAACCCCAACTACACACACTGTAGCAACTGCAATTAGAAAGTGCACCTCAGGCCAAAGATCCAGAAGGTATCAGAACAATACAGTGTGTGCTGTATTTCTCTGTGCAGCCCTGTGGTGCCGGTACTGCCTTGGGCCAGATCAGTGGCCCTGCATCTGGGTAGCACATTTAATGGGTACTCTGCTTCCCTGGATTTCACTCTGCTCTGGATCACTGCCCACATTCAGCCAGGAGCAGCGACCCACTGGGCAGGAGATGCTGAACCCCCTGTGCCCTGCGCACAGAGCTGCTCTGCCAGAGGGATGATGCAAAGCAGACTCTCCACCTACTTTCGTTCGCTAAGGCAGGGAGGTTCTGCCAGCTCCACTGGCCCCTCAGGGGCCTGCAGAATTTTACTACGGACATTGCCTTCTCCCGTATCAAGTCCTGACTCAGGTCGGGAAAGGGGGCAAGGGTTAATAGCAGGGACAGAGAGTAACAATTACCAAGTCTACTTGCTCTGCAGGAGGAAAGGCAGGCCAGGACTGGGGGAAGTCAAAGGGGGCGTCGGGGCTGTGGTCGTCCTGCCCAGGGTACATTGGCTGCCCCTGTCATTGTATTGTTTCTGGCTGCACAGACATGTTGCTATGGAACCAATACATGTCACTGCTACTTGGCCTCCAGCAAACAAAACCTCAGCACTGGCAAGAGCATTTCCCTAGATTTCCCTTAAAGGGATACCACTAACAGTGAGTGCAGTCCACGCCTGGGAACAACAGTGGTATTGTTCCAGGTCCTGCCCTGCTGCATACCGTGAAAGGGAGCCCGGCAACTCCTGTTTTACAAGGTCTACATGCATGTGGCATGTGGATATACACGGTCCAAACCCAAGGTGTGGGGGCCAGCCTCGGGGCTGCTTTTAAACGAAGAAACTCATGACCTTGGTTTATATTTAGTCTCCCCCGCATCCCCTCACCCCATACACACACACAACTGGTAGAAGCAAAGAACTTGGGTAATAATTTGATAACAGCCACAAGTGGTCTAATTCTATCCCTTTCCCACTGCTTACCTGAGACCCTCTGCTCCCAGTTTATTCCTCACAGAAAGCTTGGGACCAGGAGGCATGGACTCCGCATGTGCCCACTTTCCTAAGGTCCTTAATTGTCCTCTATTTTAGTCTTATCAACCTCTGGATGCCATAGAGACCCTTAGCTTCCCCAAAGAGCAGCAGATCTCCACATCCCACGTCCCACTGTGCTGTGCTCTAGGGATGCACCGTTTGGCTTTTCTTGGATATGAGGAGGAAATGGGAGCCCTTAAGTTCACACTTCTAATGAATGCACATTCATGCGTATCAAGCATCTGGGACAGGAAAGGTCAATAGTAGAGGCATAGGCAGAGGCTCCCTCAGTGAATCTGCAACCCCCATTCTCACTCCCACCAGGACATTGACAGGAAGCAGACTCTCTGGGTACTCTGATAAGAAGACACTTCAAGTTCCTTAAAAATGACTGTGGTTAGGGCAGAAGAGAAGTCCCCATTTATTAAGGTAAAATGATTAAGGTGACAAGTGGAATAAAATAATGGACACAAGCTCTCTGTGCTACACTTAAACCAATCCCTAGGTGAGATGAAATGTTTGGGAAATACGTGCTCTAGCTCTGTAACTTAAGTGACCACAGACTAGAGCCAGATGCGGCCTAGGCATCCACGAAAATACCACAGGCAAGTCCCCCTTGTGGGCCTCCAGCGAGGAACTGTTTTCTCACCCTTCTCTCCATCATGCCCCACAACTGAATTCTCATGTTAGAAACCATATAGCTTTTATTTATTATTTTTTAATGAAGAAAGGTGACTCTGAAAGTCTCTCAGACCGCAGGCCAAGTTTACATTGTGCTATATGAAACCTGCTAAGCATTACTCTGCAGGTGCAGATGCCCGGACGGGGGCGTGCAGGTCTGCAGCTGGCCGGCACACACCTGCACCGCAGCTCTGGACTGCAGCACAGATTTAGCCCGCGTCCGCACCGGAAGTGCTATTGCAAATGCACTTTAGGAAAGGCGCAAAGGAAAACATGCCCTCTTGGCTGAGGTCCATCACAGAAGTGCCCCGGGTTTGCCCTGTCCACCCACCTCTCTTGGTAGCAGCCAACAGTGACTTCTAGGAAGTTAAACAGCTAAACAGCATCGCTCCTGACACTTGCCTTAGAGCAGTGGTTCTCAACCTTCCTAATGCCGCGACCCTTTAATACAGTTCCTCATGTTGTGGTGACCCCAACCATAAAATTATTTTCGTTGCTACTTCATAACTGTAAGTTTGCTACTGTTAGGAATCGTAATGTAAATATCTGATATGCAGGATGTATTTTCATTGTTACAAATTGAACGTACTTAAAGCATAGTGATTAATCACAAAAACAATATGTAATTATATATGTGTTTTCCGATGGTCTCAGGTGACCCCTGTGAAAGGGTCGTTCGAACCCCAAAGGGGTCGCGACCCACAGGTTGAGAAACCACTGCCTTAGAGGGATGTTATCACTAGTTTATCGGCATTACTTCAGGTCCAACAAGCTATAATCTGTGTCCACAGAAGGAATTGGGATTTTTAAAACAGTTCTGGGGGGGGGGGGGGGGGGGGGGGCGGAGATAGGGAGACCTCACAGAGGGGAGTCAAATGCCTCAGCAGCCGTCTGTACGCACATGAGCTCTAAGGTCCCATCCAGTGCTCTCTCTTTCAGGGCGTTCATGAAACAGGGCATCATGTGAACAAAACAGATAGTTTCTCCTTGCCCAGGGCCCATTTCTGTGATCAGTCACTGAAACAAGGAAACTTCCTCTGCTGTCTGCTCTGCAGCTGAAGGAGGCTAAAGCAACAATGGTAGCAACTCCTAAAAGGCAACCCACGTGGACAGCGAAAAAAAAGGCAGAAAAATACAAGAGGGAATCCTCCCTCTGGAGGGAGGAGGACATGGGATGAGTAGAAAGAACATTTGATTCCAAGCGGGGGAAACTTCTAGAGAATGTGTGCAGGCACTTTTTCTTAGAACTCTGGGTAACAGTCTGATGTGGGTGTACATATATAAAAGAGTCATAGACTCACTCACCGTAAGAAAACAGCAGATTGGATCCTCTGCCCCAGAAAATGAACTAATTTCTTTGGAAAACTGGAAGAGAAAAAGATTTAAACAACGTTAAGTCCATTCTGTAACTCAGCACAGGTGTGCAGGCATAGAGAGTGTGAGAAATCCCAGCTCTGGCATGTGGGCACTTAGTAGGTGCGCAGTAAATCTGAAAAACAGTGGATGCATAATGGTGTGGCTGACTACTTGAATTTTTTAAAAAGAGCTTTGAACAATTAATATGCAGAAAGCAATCATGTGTGTGATTCTGTGATCATGAGAAAGATGAACCTCATGATGAAGGATCATATACTGTGGTGCTTGAAAAATGAAGTTTTGAGTGGATATTTTTAAATGTCATGTCTGCACCCACACCACGCAGTTGATTGACAACTTCTCAATAAGTAAGCAGAGTACCCCATGCCTGCACTTTGCCCTTTCCCAAATGGCAGACCCGCAACTCCACACATCCCCCCACTGAAGTCAGTGACTCTACAGGGACCCATAATTGGGCTCAGATGGGAATGTGGACTTGGCAGAGGGCGCTGGGGGCTACATATCAGGCCAACTGTGTAATCCCGCGAGGAAGCCACGGTGTCTGAGATAAAGTGTGGGAAAGAGCCGAGATGAAGTGCATGTTGGAAGAGGAAGCCTGAAAGACAAAGGGAGATAAGGGAGTGACAGCAGCAGACTGTGTAATCTACATCACATAAGGGACTAAACTCAAGATCCAAGTTTTAAAACATTTCCAGAGACTGTTTTAAAGATGCCTTTGCAGGTTTAGGAGGGGACGTGAGGCAAAGCTAGTCTGGTTCCTGAGACTGGCCGGTTTCCACAGGATCCCAGAGCACTTGGGATTGAGAGCTATATGAAGGCCACTGCTTTTCCTCCCTTTCCCTAAAAGGAAGAGAGAGGCCTGGTCACTAGGGCGGGATGGAGAGTCTCCTCCTCCTCCTCCTCAGCACGCTCACGGGCAGCAGATCCTGACTCAGTGTTCCTCAGAACCTGAAAGGTGTTCCTCAGAGTCCCAGAGAGAAGTCACCAGCCATAATGTCAGACTGCGCTGGGAGAGGTGGGGCTACTGAGATGATGAGATTCAGCCTCGTGAGAAGTTTATACTCTAACTGAAAACACAATATGGAAGCAAGAGGAGCAGAGAAAGCTGGTACCTGCTGGTAAAATCTCTGAGCACCTTCTTTTTAAAGCCACAGTTTATAATCCACTCACACACAGTAACCTTTTCATTCTAACGACAGACGAGATGTCTACAGTAAGAACCATAAAGACCACAAGACTGATTTCAGAGTCAGACCTGACTCCGAATCGCAGTTCAGTCACATAACAGCTGTGAGATTCTAGTTCCGTAAACGCTCGGCCCCCTTCCCTCATTTGCATAATGGTAATACTAATACCCACTTCATATAATGTTTCAAGTTTCTAGTGCAGTGCTTGGCATGTAGAAGAGACTTAAAAAGAAAAAGCTTTTAATGCCAGGTGGCACAGCACGTCTACATATCTGAAATACTAGAGAAGGAAGACACAGGAGAGATTTTTATAACTCATAATGTACTAAAATGTCGGTCCTTGTATTCTCTCCCCCACCCCCCATTAGTTAAGACAAGTGAGAACAAAGTAAAACTGTTTACTGTGAACAATTACATCATACAGATAAGGGGAGAAACACCCAAATAATAGAAATCAGCAAAAGCCTCACTAATGATTACTATGACCATTTTGATTTATATGGTTCCAGGCTCTCTCCAATGCTCAAGCATACACAGTATATTAGACATATACTTAAATAAGTAAAATTTTATACATATGTACAATTCATTCATAATATACTATGATAGTATTTGTATTGTTTTACAATGTGAAAACATTTTATTTGGTATAGTATAAACATTTTACCAGGTATAGTATAAATCTCTTAATTTTAATACACCCATCTCCATCGTAATTTTTTAAGGACTTACAAGAGCATTACACTAAAAGAAGTAACCTCTAAATGTGTATTTGTTGAATTTACAGAATCTACCAGTGTCCCACATTTATGAGAAACTACTATACATGAGGTAGTGTGTGGTTCTTTTTTTCCCATATTTTCATCAAGATCATGAAAGGCAGATTGTATGAATGTAAGAGTTAACAACAAAGATTGTTTTGGTTTATAAATGGGAGTAGCTTAGAAGAATACTAACTAGCACAGGGAATAACATCACAAATAACAAGATCCAGTGACTTTCTAATATGTTGCAAGGGGACAAAATCCGAACGAGGAGGGCTAACAATGAATAGCGATGTCTATTTCAAGTAGGAAATCCCAAGAATGAAGTGAAGTAAGTGTCCCTGTTTCATTCTGATCATGACACAGAGAAAGTTACTGAAAACTATACATTCTTGAGTGGTCCTAAAAATCATAATCACATTATATGAACTTCAAAACCAAAAAACCAAGACAAACAAAACCCAAAAAACGAGAATTTACCATATTTAGAAGATACTAGGATTTGAAATGTTTCTGTAATTTCAGTATTTCTCATCCAATTTCCTTCGCAGAGAATGGCTGGTGTGGTGAACATATGTGATACAGTTTGCTTAAACTGCATGACACATCTTGTCCTCGATTGAGAAAACTGTGCTCTATCTACAAATGTGACCGGGAGGCTGGGGGAGTGAATGTATCCTCACAATCAGCGAAGAGTGCGAGCTAATTCCTCCTCCAGTTATGACTGTAACTAACCCTTTGTAAGTACTGCCAACACTGCTCCTTCAAGCAGGCAGGCAGGCAGGAGGTGGGGGGTGGGCAGGATGCAGGAGAGAAAGACAGACCGGACATACTGTGGCAGTAGAGAAATGCCAAACCAGACACCAGCCGGGAAATCCTGGAGAGGGCAAAAGTGGAGAAACAGCCCTAGCCAGTGTGGCTCAGTTGGTTGGACATCATCCATCCAGTGCACTCCATGTTATGCTGTCACATCAATGATTCTCTCCCTCTCCCTTCCTCTGTCTCTAGAAATCAATAAAGTATTCTTAAAAAAAACAAAACAACAGAAACAAAGTAGAGAAATATAGAGTTTGATTTCTGAAACCAGAATCTACAATGAATGAAGAGGTGAGATACCTATTTGCATGCTACCTCCCAAAACAAAAGTTCCCTAAAAGTTCATCCCCTGTCCGGTTTATGCAGTTTTAAGGGGAGGTGATAATTTTCGGTGAGGTTCATACTCTTAGACTTCTGTTCTACTTGACCACGTGAAATAGAATCAATATTGGTAGATAAGAACACAGACCTTAAATTTTAGCATTAGATGGAATCACAGAAAGCATTTCTTGGACAATCCATACTAGTGCCTTCACTTCACATGGCATATGGACTGAGCTACTCTTAATGGATCTTTTTGATTGTACAATTCAGGAGTCAGTAAAATGTCCCTCGATCTCACAACGCATTTTTAATAGGGACAGAGTTTTTGCTTTGCCTAACTCTCTCTTGGGTTGACTGCTTTCTCCGCTGTGCTATGTGCTATATAACATCTCTGTTATACAGTCAAAGCAAAACGATGCTCATTCTTCAATTTGCTTTCAGAGGAACCTTCATACCCTTTGATGGTATACATGGGATGGCCCAGAACACATTCTGCAAAGCAGACCTAGCTATTGAAACTGGGGTTTTGATCCTAACATCCTCACCAATTGTGCATCTCTGGTAAATATGACCTGGCCAGGAAAACTGTGCTGATGCCATATATTCCACACTTACAGTATAGTTTTGAACTACAGACTTGGGAAAATTTTGTCTTGCCATTGTATAGTGTCATCCTGAGTAAGCACAGAATTCCTTAATATTAATGACTACCATTTACTGAGTGGTTATTTTGTGCCAAGTTTTTATCTATTATCTGTAAGCCTCACAAAATCTCTGTAAAATAGGTTGCATTAGCCCCACTGTACAGATGACGAAAGCAAGGCTCAAGACAAGTAACCTAACCAAAGTCACATACCCAACAAGATAAAGCAAGAATTCAAAGCCAGGTTTATCGGGGTTTCATGGCCAGGAAGAAAGAAGCATCATGGTCACATGTGATTTTTATATGAAGGCCACAATCTACAGGATTCTGTCAAACACAAAAAATAAACACTTGCTTTTTCTCAATAATCAGATATTACTTTTTCAGGCTATTTTTCTCATAGCAAGAAAGGATGCTAGAAACAAAGTTATCTATGAAATTTGGTAGTAAGTTGTGCTTTAGCTGTCTAGACAGGCATTCTTCAGGCAGAAGGGCAGGACCAAAGTGCTGACAGTTGCAGCAACACAAAATGTAGCCTTGGCAAGTCAGTCTAACAATTACTTTGCATCATTCTGATTATGAGCCACAAGCATGCAATCAACAGCATAGAGACGATCTTAAATGATCTCCATCAGCATTTCACTTTAGTTATCAATGCTTGGCAGATGGAACACATTCTCATCTGACCTAAACGCAATGTTAATGACCCAAACACAAAGAACGTGCAGAAATAAGAGCAGCACAGAGAATGGCCTTGCTGGGGGCCACTGGACGCACTGTATTTCATCAACTTTTCCATTTATTACCTCAGCGCAAATAAATAATATCCATGTGTTTCTCATCTGATAAATTCATCCGTAGTCTAACTCAATGGAAAGATTAAGTAAGTTTACAGTTCCCCAGACTTAATACTGCATGCTGTGCAATTCTCTACAAGGAACAATTTTCATGTTTCATTACACATTTTTGTGGGTTGCATCTCCCCCACTAAATTGTGGCCCAGCTCCAACAGCATGAAAATTTTATCATTTACCTCTCTATTCCCAACACCTAGCCTAGTGTTTGGTGTATATAGTAGACATGCAAAATATGCAGAAATGAATGAACATGCTATCCAATGGAATATGCATGCTATCCAATGATAACAAAGAGCATCCTATCTAATAAAAGAGAAACATGGTAATTAGCATACGACCGCTACCCTTTCCATTGGCTAATCAGGGCAATATGCAAATTAACTGCCAGCCAAGATGGCAGCCAGCAGCCAGGCAGCTTAATGTGAACATGAGGCTTGCTTGCTTCAGTGATGGAGGACTCCAACATTCCCCGCCTGCCACTGCCGGCCTCTGAGCTGCAGTTTGAAACATAGTTACAAATATAGAAGCTAAACAAAACCCCAGAAACCTGCTTTCAGCAAGCCGGGATCTCAGAGCAGGAGTTATACATTGTTTCGCTTATAGAACCAAAACAAACCAGATACCTTCTTTCAGCAGCAGAGGCCTCAGAGCTGGAGCCAGGCTAAAGCTGGCCCAGAATAAAAAGAAAAAAGAAAAAAAGAAGCAGTTGGGAGCTTCCGTCACCCGCCAGCCTGAAAACAGCCCTCAGCCCCTCACCAAGCCTGGCCAGGCACCCCAGCC
>NW_006291009.1:314351-317938 GCF_000327345.1 Myotis davidii
GGATTGGGCCTCCTCTGCCACCCGGGAGCAGGCCTAAGCCAGCAGGTCATTATCTCCCAAGGGGTCCCAGACTTCGAGAGGGCACAGGCCAGGCTGAGGGGGCCCCCTCCCCTCCCCCAAGTGCACAAATTTTTGTGCACCAGGCCTCTAGTATATAATATTTTAAAATCAATGATTAATATTCTTGAATTGCCAAACACACCATGTAAATTCCTTAAAGACAGTATCTATATACCTAGCAATTCTAGCAGTTAGCATGTTTATTATAAGAATGGTCAAAAGGATGAACAGAAAGCAGAGCAAAATCATCACGTCAACAGTATTTCAAAATTCCAAAACTGGCAATCACCGCCTTAGCAAAGTTGCACCTTTGACTTGGAGGGAGGGGGGAGGAGCAGGATGCTATTTTTAGAGTGAAGGCAGAAAGCTTTCTGCGCCCTGCACTTTAGGGCCACGTCCTGCAGTATGACTCTTCTCTCTGCAGCTAAAGATCAGAGCTACTTCACCAAAGTTCAGTACAAATAGGAAATATCATAGGGGCAGGGAGAGATGAATACTGTGACTTTCAAAAGTGCTGCCTGTGTAGGAACATTGCAGTCACATCTGGCAGCGGCCCCAGTGATCTCGATGCAAAAGCTATTGTCCCAATCAAACAACAAAGGCTTAGAAAACATAGTTCTGGACAAAAGTTGGAGTTCAGTAAATATTTAAAAGCCATAATATCTTATATCTGTGTGAGCTTTATAGTTTTCAAAGTGCTCAAGTATAGCATGAACAGTCTGCAGCCAACATCACTATGCTATATATAGTTGTAAAAATTGTATCTCTTAAATGTCTAGAATAACCAGGGACTAACAAACTCTTCCAGGAAAGGGCCAGAGAGCATATATTTTAGGCTTTTTTACTCAGCTTTGCCATTGGAGCACAAGAGTAGCCATGAGAATACTACACAAATGGACGTGGCCATGTGCAAACAAAACTTCATTTGCAAAAACAGATGGGGTGGGATTTGGGTCATGGGTCGGTATTTGTCAGTCTTTCATCTAGAATGTCATTACACATTGACCCTTGAACAACATGAGTTTGAACTGCATGCATCCACTCATATGCAGATTTTGTCAATAAATATGTACAATACAATACTATAAATTTATTTTCCTTATGATTTTCTTAGTAACATCTTTTCTCTAGCTTACTTTATTGTAAGGCCACAGTATATAATACATATAACAATACAAAATATGTGTTAATTGACTGTTTATATTACCAGTAAGGCTTCTGGTCAATATGGGCTGTTAGTAGTTCAGTTGTTGAGGAGTCAAAAGTTATACGCAGGATTTTTAACTGGGCAGGCGGTCAGTACCCTTGACCCCTGATTCGTTCAAGGGCCAAATGTACTGGGAAATTTTGAGACACATTCTCTGCTTCCTACTTTCCCCTCAAAGAGACTATATTTTTACTTAGTATAAAATTAGATGACAATATCACACAGTATCCAGAAGCGGTGAATGGCTTATTTCTGCAGCATCCATCCACCACTGAATAGCAGCAAGGGCAGATCTTCCCATGCCAGGTGAAGCTATCCAAAGTGGCGGGTCACTGTGCATTCGTCTCTGCATCATATATGTGCAAAGGCTGCCCCACAGAACCCTGGATAAATTCTCAGCGCCTCTTAAAGTAGTGCGTTATCTAGGCAAGCAGGAAGACACTGTGCAACAAAATCACACCATCTGATTAAATATGGGCAAAGGACTATCTTTCTAAAGAAGATTTACAAATGAATAAAATGTACATGAGAAAGTGCTTAATGTTACTAATCACTAGGGAAATGCAAAACAAAATCACACCTTGGGATGGTTATCATAAACAACAGCAAATAACAAATTTAAAAAACACAGTAAATAACACATGTTGGCCAGAATATAGAGAAAATGGAATCCTTACGTATTGTTGTTGGGACTATAAAATGGTGCAACTACTATGGAAAACTGTATGGCAGACCCTCAAAAAATTAAAAATAGAAATACCATATAATTCAGAAATTCCACTTCTGGGTATGTACCCAAAAGAATTGAAAGCAGGGACTCGAACAGATGTTTGTAAACCTATTTTTCACAGCAGCGTTATTCTTTTTAAAAATACATATTTTTATTGATTTCAGAGAGAGGAAGGGAGAGGGAGAGATAGAAACATCAATGATGAGAAAGAATCATTGATCAGCTGCTTCCTGCACGCCCCCTACTGGGGATCAAGCCTGCAATCCAAGCATTTGCCCTGAGGGGTAACTGAACTGTGACTTACTAGTTTTTAGGTCAATGCGTGATCACTTGGCTCTCTAAGGGAGCTTCTCAGGTGATCTGTTGGACCAGGATGTCCCAAAGGGGTCCATGGCAGTCATGCCTGGGAGGGCTGGTCTACAGGAGGCAGCTGAGGAATTGCAACCTCCTGAGGGTGCCAGGAAATCAGCTGAAGTTTGAGAGCCTCGACATCTAGAGATCTTTCCGAGAAAGGAGAATACGAGGTTCCTGTGATTCACAGTGAACTCTGCACCCAAGAGTTGTGATGTGGCCAGAATGCCTGTCATGTTCTCTTCCGAGTGCTACAACCTTGGGGATTCAATGGATCAAGAGTGAATCCAATGACAGATAGGAATAGTCGTTAGGACAGTTTTCCAATCATGATGGGGGGGACATAGGAAACAGCATTGAATGACAGTGAAAACTTAGAGCCTTTCTCACTCTAACCCTGCTTTCCTTGCCCACACGTGTAGCCACTGTTAGTTGACTCTCCTGAAATATAACTCCTTTGAGTCTAATTCTGCGTAACACTTAATACCAAATACCATGCACAAGAGGTGACCTCATGAAAACTGTCCCTATTTGCATAGCGCTAGTCCATGGATTATTCAGGTATCACCCTTACAGAAGTCCAGCTAATATAGGGCCTCATTACCTACACTACAAGCAGGATGATGCTGAGTCATGGCTTCTCAGCTGAAGGAAGATACCATTTTTTTGCCATATTCTTTTTTTTTTTTTAATCCTCACCAGCGGATATGTTTTTATCAATTTGCAAGAGAGGCATTTGCCCTGACCAGGAATTGAACATTCAACCACTGAGCCACACTGGCCAGGCATGTGTTCATAGTAGCATTATTAACAACACCTAAAAGGTGGAAGCAACCCAAGAGTAAATACACAAGATATAATATATACATGCAATGCAATATTACTTCGCCATAAAAAGGAAGGACATTTTGACATATGCTATAACGTGGATGAACCTTGAAGACATTATGCTAAGTGAAAGATGCCAGTCACAAAAGGACAAATACTATATGAATCCAATTATACAGTATATAGAGATGCCTAGAGTACTTGAATGCAAGAGACAGAAAGTAGAATGGTGGTTTGCAGGGGCTGAGGAAGGGGGGGGGATGGAAAGTTATTGTTTAATGTATATCAAGTTTCAGTTTGAAAGATGAAAAGTATTCTGGAGATGGGTGGTGCTGATAATTACACAATAATGTGAATATGCTTAGTGTCAGTGAACTGTATACACTTAAAAATAGTAAATAATATATATAT
>NW_006291009.1:318171-326409 GCF_000327345.1 Myotis davidii
AGATGCATGTTTCTCTATCAAGTTCATTACTGCTACTGTTATATTTAAACAGTTAATAACATATTTTGCCACCAGATTGTGTTTATCCCCAAGACAAAACACACTGTAAGGTGAATGGATGATATTAAATGAATATTTGTTGAATTAGTGGCCTGATGCAAGAATCAATTAATGAATAAATCTGTACCAATATTATTTTTTCTAATCCTCACCTGGGATATGTTTTTATCAATTTGCAAGAGAGAGAAAGAGAGAGAGAGAGAGGGAGGAAGGGAGAGAGAGGGAGAGCGCAAGAGAGAGAGAGAGAGAGAGAGAGAGAGAGAGAGACAGAGAGAGAGAGAAAGAGAAACATAGATGTAAGAGAGAAACATTGATCATTTGCCTCCCATACACACCCAGACCAGGAATCGAACCACAGCCTTTGGAGTATGGTCTGGCGCTCCAACCAGCTGAACCTCCTATCCAAGGCCTTTCCCAATATTCTTGATAAGAAAGAGAAGATAGCCCTGAGCCAACCCAACCATAATGGAGGAGCAAAGGCCTATGGCCATGTTGCTTATGACACTAATGACCACCCTTCGGTGAATGACAAGTCTTCTTATATAGTTAAAACAAGGTAGAAGACTAGGTCATACATCTCCAACTGAGTTATACTGAATGGCCATTAGAAGGTCCCAAATATCCTACTTAACTCTAACATTTTCTGGCTGCCAGAGTTTTAAACAATATCTAGTAAAATGCAATTTTCGTTCAGGGGCACACATCTCATTGTAACCTTTTGTATTTTTTAACAGAAAATGCAAAGCATTAAAGAAACGTACATACAAAAATATTCTAGTGGAAAAAATACACTAAGAGTTGAGGTAAATACCAGATTGTTAAGTAGCTAAAGCCAGTGGTGTGCAAGGAAATGTTCAATACCCAGCAGGAGGGAGAGAGGAGTCCGACGTGTAGCATTTGCCGATTTCCGCAGTGTAAACAGACCCACCATGGCTGATGTCAAGCTAGCAACTAATGCCAACTTGTTCTCAAAATTCCTGAAAAGTTAACAATTGGCTCATGAGAGCAGGAGCAAGCTGGCAGAAGTCCATTTCCTTCATCGCACCAAGATCAATAAACCCAGTTTCACATTTAAAATAAACCCCCAAACCTAAAGTCCTTTATTAAGTTCAGGCCTCTTCTTATCGACTAAAAAAATACCTGTTCATATTTCTACACCTGTCCTTCTAGTCTCCTCATCTGAAATAAACCTTGTTCAAGTCCAGTCTTACAGGAGCCGTTTTCTCTACCCACTCAGATTGCACTATCCTCTCTTTACTCTGAATTTCTACAGCACTTATATAGGGGATGTAAATATACAGGGTGTCCCCCAAAATGTATACACACACTTTAAAAAAGGCAGTGTTTATTGAAATACATTTCATTTTCAAAATTGAGCTATCAGCTGTTAAAATGTATATACATTTTGGGGGACACCCTGTATATTTACATCCCCTGGATCCCAGGAGGGAAGTTCTCAGGGCACTGAGCACAGCACAAAGTTTTACCTGAGCTGAGCTGATTGAATCCGCTGACATGACTGGCTGGGCTGACTTCTGTCCAGTCAGCTCCAGTGAGCCCGGCTCATCAGCCCGGACCAGGGCAGCGACCGATGATGAGCAGTATGGAGCATGCACAAGGGAGCTCACACTTCCACAAAAAGAAGAGAGAGAACTACTATTTGTTGAGCATAAGATTTCTGTAAGCCCGAGTGCCCAGGTCTTGGTTTCTAATAGCATTCCTTAACACAAAGAAGCAAGGCTCCTTAGAGAAGCAGCTGATGCTAAGATTGAAGCAGGGAATATTCAAGATGAGCATGAAAGGAAATGCTCAAAAACGAAACAGAACAAAAACACAGCCCTAGCCAGTCTGGCTTAGAGAATAGAGCACTGGTCTGTGGACTGAAGGGTTCCGGGTTCAATTCTGGTCAAGGGCACATGCTCGGGTTGCAGGCTGGATCCCTACTGGGGGAACGTGCAGGAGGAAGGCAATCAATGATTCTCTCTCATCACTGATGTTTCTACCTCTCTCTCCCTCTCCCTTCCTCTTTGAAATCAATAAAAATATACTTAAAAAACAAAACAAAAACACACAATGATGGGGGCCTACCAAAGGAAAACAGGAGACCATGTTCCTAATATTTCTGAAAGAGCAGCCAATGGCTCAAACTGGAAGCATCTGAAAAACAAAACAAGTAAACATAATACCGGATAACCCAAAGTCCAAAGGAAATATGCACGAGTTCTCACTGACATGAAGAAATGACTGAATAAATAAATAGGTGGAGAAACGGATGAATCTTCTGTGCAGAACCCTGAATAACTCATGCAATCACACCGCCCTCAAGGATGCAGAACACAGCTCCCACTCCTTACATGTAGGTGTTCTCCAAAGAGTGTGGTGTGGGGACGAGGGGGAGGCGTGTGTGACAGGAGTAACTTTACAGTGAGGAACCCCGACAAACACTACCTCAGCCAGGTGATCGAGGTCTACACTAACAGTCATTAGTCACACTGATAGTATGTCTCTTTGATATATATGATGTGGTGAAAATGGCAATTTACCAATGTTGAGGGTACTGATCAGTCATTTTGTGACATGTCCCTAGGTTGGGGTTTATCAAGGTCATCAAAACAATCGTCACATTCTAGAGGAGCGTAAGGAGACATGATGACTAAAGGTGACATGGCATTTTTGACGGGATCCTGGGACAGAAAAAGGACATTAAGCAAAAACTACGGAAATCTGAGTAAAGTAGAGACTTTAGTTAATAATAATAATAAGATTCTGCCAGGTACTCTATTAAGTGACTTACATATATTATTTTGCTTAATCCCCCAATCCTGAAAAATAGTTTCACTCCCATTTTATAGAGGAGGACAATAAAGATAGAACTCTTTTTGCCCAAGATGACATAGTAGTTGGTTAAATTCAAGTTGAAACTATGTTGAACTGCTCTAAGTGCTTTAGAAGTTTTAACTCACTAATCCTCGCAACTCAATAAAGCAAGTAGCACTATTATTATTTCTCTTCCAGGTGAGGAAAGAGAAGCACAGAGAGGGCTAGGTAAGTTATTAGGGATGTCCAGCTGGTTAATTACAGGGTTGCAAGCTGGTAAAATAATTGATGACAGTAATAAATTTATAAACATTATAGAGTATCAATTAGTTTACAAATATTAACTCATTTAGTCTTCCCAACATCCCAATGAAAGAATTTTTATTATTATTCCCATTGGACTGATAGGAACACTGAGGCATAAGGAGGTTAAATAAGTGGGTACATGGGTGTTAACTGTACCACTGTTTCAACCTCTGTGTATGTTTGAAATTATTAATAACAAAATGTTGGGGAAAGTCTCTTGTGAAACTCTGCATGGTCATCATAAAAAGGTTTCTCAGGAATTTACTCATTTGACCTAAGTATATACGTATCTAATTATTTTTTGGCAACTCATTGTTAAAAAATAGTTTCCTGATTTCTCCTTTTAGACTCTTTTACAGAAAACTTCTCCCCTCAGGAGTGAAAGACAGCACTTTTGCCGATGTGCTACAATTAGGCTGTTAGGCAACAGACATGAGGCCAATGTTTATTAATTAGCAAGAAGCCATATAGGATATGAGCTCTGGACTTCACAGACCTTTATATTCCACATTGACCCTCGGAGCATTTTTGTGGCTTGGATGGATTTCAACAAGTGTATTTATCATAGATGAAAAATATATCATTATTGTTCTAGTCAATAAATATCTTCATTAAGTAGTGCATTTATAAGATACCTACTTCTATTAGGACCTTTTTTGTTTATTTGTTTAACATGAGGTTTTTCTTGAGATATTAGTTCATTAAAATATTTAGGGAAAATGTGCCTCTTCTGATTCCAATATCAGAATGCTATTATCTTTTTTAAAAGTTAAAATCTATTCCATACCCTTTTAGGCATCTGTCATCCTGAGTTTAGATGTTGACATATTCGTTAGCACCAGCAAATGCTAAAGCTGTCTAAAGCATTTCCCTGCTATCCCACCCTGCAAATCAATGGCCTTGACAACTGCCACAGGAAAAGCGATCCTATCCTGCCAAGTGATGCCACCCAGGGCGAGAGCAGCTCTCTGCTTACCCTCCGAGAAGGGCTCTTGTGCATGAATAGCTGTATATTATTGGAAATGACATTCCAGTCAGACACAACCATGGCACAGGCAAAAAGAGGCTTCAGACTGGGAGGAAAAGTCACACTTCTCAGGGGTAACAGGTACAGTCACCCAGCCTGATCATGGTTAGCTTACTGGCAATTTGCCAGATGAGTACCCTTTGAAATAACTAAATTCCTTCTACCTGTACAAGAACTATGCTCCCTGTGGACAGGAATTCCCTTTTTCTCTGCATCCCAAGACCCTGACTCCCTCTGACAGTGAGGGACTCTAAGTGATCAGGGCATCAACTCTGCAACCAATGCTTGGGTTCAAATGACCTTGAACAAATGTCTTAACCTCATTGAGTTCAGACTCAAAATTTGCATGGCAATGGTTATACGGATTAAAGTTTACTATTTTAAAAAGCACTCAAAACAGTATTGGCACATAGTAAGTACTATGTAAGCATTATGGCCAAATATCAAAATAGCCAACTGCTACCCAATGATTCCCAAATACCTATTCAACCAATCTTCTCCCCAGTCTCCCTCATCTACCCAAGCCATTCAAAGTCTGTTCATTTCAGACCTGTACCTACTCTAATGTGATACATCCTGGTCAGCAACAGCAGGCACCCTGGGAGACCAGAGCTCTTTATTTCCAAGGCTAAAGTGTATATCCAAATTACATGTACAGCTAATGATACAGTCCATTTCTTTTTTAACAAGGATTTTCCCCATGCAGATTTTATCATCATGCTTATTGCCTCTCTTTTCGTGCATTAAAATTCTTCTCCTCTTCAGCTCTGTCCCACCCCACTGCTGAATTTTTTAAAAGGAAAGAAAAGCAATCTAGCCAACTAGTTCAGAGGCCGAAGTATTTTGTGTGAACTTCACACTGACCATATTATACACGGTCACAGCAGTTTAACAGAGAATTGGAATCTAATGAGAAAAGAGAAGAGAAGAGCACAGATAAAGGAACTCTTGAAAATCAGCCCCAACAGTCTACCCCAGGCCTAGGGTGAGGGGTATGAGAGCTTATTAATATAGACTGCCTCTCATCAAGAGACAGGCAATTTGCTTTCGGACATTTCTATAAAACTATTAAGTCACCCTCACACCAGTTTACCTTTACACAAGGACATTCTGTAACCAGGGATCCACCTATGTGGCTTAGTCATCTGATCAGCCTCAAGGTCACAGACTTGAGTAACACGATGAGAATTACCTCATTCAACCACTATAGAACCGCTACATCGCCGATCAATACAGGAGGCCTCTGCACATCAGCCACAAAGCCTCCTCCAGGGAGCATCCTGCATACATCAGAAACAAATTACACCCTTAAAGGCAGATGACACGTGGAGCACAGGAAGATCCTTTCTGCAAAGCAAAGTCTTTGTTTGGAAAAAGAAAAGGGAGAGAAGAGCATCCGCGCAACAGAAACAGAGTGCTGTTCGGCACTCTCTCTGTGACAAGGAGTTTCCCTGGCCTCCCTCTCAAATGCAGGATGCATCTCCTGGACACACAGGCGGGGGGAAGACAAAAACAGAAGTACACTTCACGGGACTGCAATGCTGAGGATCAAAAACGGTGCATCTGACATTCCCGTGAAGAACTCGCCCTACAGCACCAACTTCACAATGCACTGGAGAAACAATCAATACCAATAACAGTAATAAACATTGGAGAGTGGTTGCTATGTAGTACTCATCTTTCTAACTAATTTAGAAATCCTAACTCATTTAGCCCTCCCGACAACCCAATGAACTATGTTCTATTATTATCCCAACTGTACCCGGAACCCAATCGTACGTATGGGAACACTGAGGCACAGGAGGTTAACTAAAGGCGCCTGCAGTCACATTGGTGAGTGCCTGGAGGGGGGGATTTAACCCAACAGTTAGGCTCAGGAGTCATGACATCAACCTGTCTATTTAACAACAACAGCAACAATTTACCCTTGTGAGTTTACACACACGTTACCCCCTCTTCTTGCAATAACCTTCCCACATATTTATTTATGAACTTCTCTCCCAACAGAGCCTTCCCAAGGGAGGTGTTCAATACATGTCTGTGGAATTAAGGCATGAATAATGGCCTCTAACTAATCCTTCAATCACTCTGTGAGACAGACTAAGAACATACGATTAACCCCTTTCCGGGTAAGGAAAATGAGGGTCAGGGAAATCCAATGACTTCTATTACTTTGAATAGAAAAATTATTTTTTAAACCATGGAGCACTTTAAAAAAAACCCCATAAAATCTGTTATATAACCTCAGAATTTAACAGCAGCAGAGGAGGAGCTGCTCTGGCAGAGAGAGGCTGGGCCAGCCCAAGACCCAGGTTTCCCCGGAGCCAGAGGGCTCAGAGAACGCAGGTGGGACACCACTGCATCACCACACAGCACCTCTGGGATAGACTCAGAGCAAAGTATGAGCACAGAGGGGACTCTGCCCCAAAGGGCCCTGAAACTGCCAGAGTCCCACGGATCTATGGCCCCTGGGAGAGGTACAGGATAGCCTTCCTTCTCCTCTAACCATCGGGCTCTGCTTTCTCTCCCTCTCAGCAGAGATGGGGCTCAGAGACACCACTTCTCGGCCTCCTTTCTCAGGCATCTCTGTGTCTTTCTTTGGAGCTGTTCTGTATCTGTTCCTTTGGCATCCCTGGGGGTTTCCCCGACTGATAACTGGAAAGGGAGCAACCTCCAGTGACGTCCTTTTTCATCATCACACAGAGCAGGAGAGGGCAGAGTGCCCTCAGGGGCATTGCAAACTGCTCCCTAGGACTGAACACGTTCGGCTAGATCCGGGATCCTTCAAGTGGCAGGCTTCACGCCACAGTTGTGGAAAAGCCAGTCAGGGAGAGGGAGCAATTTGCCAAAACGGTACTGTGGTTGGACCCGCATCCTGCCATGCAAATCTGAGCAGGCTGCCAGCCCTGGGTATTTCAGACAGAACTCCAGAGCTGGGAGCACCTGCAAGAGCTTCCAGTCTAGTCTCCCCATTCAAGAACAGGGGAGTTTCACCCCCTCAAGGTGACTTGATCAAAGTCACACATCAGCAGTCCTCTAAGAAGCAGGATGTGAACTGCAGAATGAACCCGAAGGACTTCCTTGCCATGTCAAAGGATGCAAGACAGTAATATGCTCAGGTTCTGATGGAACTCACATGCTCATCTACGTAAAATCATCTCTTAAGATCTCCGGGGGGAACAGAATCCACGACCTGGAATGACCTGAAGGCTTGTCAAGTGCTGTAAGGCCCTATAAGGCAAGGTGCGATGTTGAGAGACATTTAAGAAAGAGTAGCCTTCCCCCACTGCCCAAGCTGCTCTAGAACATCCAGCAGGTCAACGGTGGAGGGACAGGAGCAGCGCCAGCTTCCAGGGGGCTCCTGCTTCTGCTCCAACGTGAGACACAGCCGCACAGTCATTAGCATTCCCCATTTGCATTCACTCCAGATGAGATTTCATCACTGCATCCTATTTATTCATTCCTTATTATAAGCCTAAATTGCTCTCTTCAAATAGCAGAGAGCACTGTGCTTCTGTGAGGGGAGAGAGAGATGATCACGGTAAGAGATGCACGGCATTTTCATCTTCTCTCCCTCCCCTGCAATAAGCCCTTCCGTGCATCCCACCCAGGACTCAGAAAACATGGTTTTCCGCATCTGGGCTCCTGGTGGAGGGAAATGTGGTGGCCCTCAACACTCCCAAATGTTGCAGGAGTCCCTAGTAAGTCCTGTTCTAGGTGAGCCCAAGTGCCTTCACAGCAGCCAAATATAACTTACAAGTAGAAAAAAGACGACAGTCTTTTAAAAGAGGCTACAACCATGTGTCTGAACCTGGAAAAGCTTGCTGGGTAATAAAAAAGAACAAGTTCTTTGCAGAAGGTGAAGCTCTAAAACACGGCCTGTCCACAAATGACTGGGACTGACAGGACAGGGAGTTCAGAAATTAGGGAGGCCACGCCCACCAGCCACCTCTAGCCCGCTCCTTCCTTCCCACCAAGGCCACAGTGCGTTCTGTGGGGGAAGCAGCAGGTTGTCCAGGAACCGCTTC
>NW_006291009.1:326503-358713 GCF_000327345.1 Myotis davidii
AGAATAATTTGGCGCCTTTTCCTGTGAGAGAAAAATTGATATCATCATCTAGAAGTTTATGTGCAGAAGTATTGTTTCTAAGTCTTTTCACTCTGAGATATGACACAGTCTTATTCTCCTCTGTTTATATTTTTAAAATAGTAAAAATCTTAAGTGAAAACATTTTAGGGCTTGCCCATATGCTCAAGGAAGGTCACATAGGGTCTTTTCAGGAAAACATGCTGAAAGAAAAAGGATCATCCATTATCTATCAATTGAACTCTTACATGTCCCTAGAACCAGGGCCTGTGTGACAAATTCCACCGAGTAATTATGTTTTCCTGTGTCCTAACCACCATGATTTCAGCTATTTTTTAAAGGGAGAGTTCAAGTGTGGTCAGAGCTCAGAGGAATTCCGATGTTTTCAAGCATTGCCACTTGAGTGCTTTTAGAGCTGCATGCTCAAGTGAAAGATGTGCACTTAGAAATTAACTCTAACTTCTGGGTTTGGGGACAGAAGCCAAGGACTTCCCATAGGGTCACTGGAGATGCTATTTGCTGGGCAGACTTTTCCTGGAGGTGATTAAAGGTCTTGGGCCCAAAGCACAGAGGTTTTCACTCCTGAACCTGATCCAATTACAGCATGTGAAAACATAGCAAAATAGAATGTCGTTACCAACAATTCCTTTTCACTAGGAGTCTGAAATTGTCACGATTTTTAGAGAAACATTAGGGTATTGGAGCACGGTCTGCCATCGGCTTGCTGATGCGCCTGAGCAAGTGCCAGGATTTTTCTGGGTCTCCATTTCTCAATCAATCACACAAGGGAGTTCATGGATTTCTAAAGTCGTTCGCATTCTCCGAGCCTCTGTTTCCAGGCTCCCCATCTTTCCCTTTGCTAGCAGGGGCTGAGTGTGTTGGGAGATTGTGCCTCTGACCCCAGAGGAATGTGACAACGGCCTTCCTTGCATTGTTCCCACAGTAACCGGAGCCAGCTGTCCAGGCAGGCTAGCCAAGTTATGGTGCAGATTCCACACAACGGCGGACTCTGCTTAAAGACTGGACTCCACCGCCAGGCTTCCCCGCTTCCTAGGGCCCTAGTCTGCAGGTCAGCACGCTCCTGGGAACACAAGAATGGGTCTAAAGGCTTTAATAAATAACACTTGAGGATTTAAAACTCTGGAGAGAAGCCACAATCATTTGAGACTCCCCCTAGTCACAGCTAGAGGGTCCAGGTATGTCTTCACGTCTATGGACCTATGGACCTACCTCTGGGGAGCAATGGGTCTGTGTGACCTAGAGACAGTGGGTACTTTGCAAGCACACTGGCATGTTCTGAAACTAAGGAAAAGATAATGGGAGTCAAGTGAGAGTGAAAAATCTTGGGGTGAGTCAAGATTTGTAAACGTGAAGGTCTGAGCAGGGTCAACCATGAAGGGTTTCCTCATCGCCTGCAGCCTGTGTCTGAGATACTAATAAGGGAGAATCACTGGAAAGCATGGCTATTATTTTTAGCTTTTCTAAGGGAGGGAGGAGTTTTGAAAGGGCAAAATGGAAAGGAATTTAGAGCAAGGATGTGTGTGGTGGAGGGAGGAGAAAAGATTAGGAAAAACGAGGCCAGATAAGCAGCTTCTTCCTCCTGTCTGGAGAGATGGCCACAGCCCAAACAACATCAAGGACTTTGGGTCCAGATAGACAAAGACAAAGAAGTTGTTGGAAGGAAATCACTTTTCTGTGAGCACAGCAAATATGCATTTCATATGGTGGGGTTTTTACCTTCCAGACTCAGCAGACGAGGCCACTCATAGAAGCTTTCTTGGAAGAGGGTCTGATAATTCATGTTGGATTTGGATGCTGCTTTAACTTGCATAGACCCCAAAGAAAACCCTATTTGGGTCTATATGGATCATGAAGGTTTCAGATTAATAGGAGATGAATGAATTCCTCTTAGATGACCTTACAATTTTAAAATAGCAAGGTGGAGTCCAGCAGCTTCTGGGGAGACCACTGATGATGGGTCAAGAATGTAACATTTTGTGGGGGAATTTCTTTTCTTTTTCTTCCTTTTTTTTGGCAACAGATAGTAAAAAGTGTCCATAGTGAGCTGCAAAAGCCAATGGATGTATTCCTCAATTCAGGGGCCGGGTAACTGCTGGAACCACACGTTCAAATGCCATCTAGTTCATAAGAATGCTTATAAAGCACAAAGCACTTCATCACAACCTATTTGCCTACTAGAATTTTTAAAGCAAGAATGCAAAATATTCAAGTAATCAACCTGCCGCATGATTGACACAGACCCAGAGCTAACGAAGGAACGTGAGAATTAGTTTCTCAATTCCAAAATAGGACCTCAAGGAGTTTGTGCTATAGGAAAAGACTTGCTGTGTTTTGTTTAATGGACCTAAATCTGTGCCCATTTAAATTGTGAGCAGGTGGCATTTGGTAGCAAAGAAAGCCCTGAAAATATTCACATTTAGTGAATGCAGTTGTATGTATAATTAGCTGAGATTTATTTTAAAGCACTCTAAGCTTTTGTGCTCTTTTCTACAATTCAAACTGCTGAGGAATAGAGAGCAGCTTTTGAATTTATTCTGAAAGCACAGCTATCGTATTATCTGTTAAAAAATAAAAAAATGGAAAGGGGTCAGAAAGTCTCTAATAGTATATATATATATTGGGATCAGACAAAAGGAAAGGCTGGCTTGCTTTCAGAGGACTGAGTTTGTTGTTGTTGGGGAGAAATGAGTGAGTTAAATGACAGTATCTAGTAGGAGAGGGGATGGGAAGAATCAATGGTACACGTTTTAGAAACATAACATTTTTTGTAACTTTTTTTATGGAAAATTTCAAACATGTATGAAAGACTTGCAAGAACACCGGCTATTCATTACTCAGCATCAATAATGATCAACTCGTGGCCGAGCTTATGTCTTCAAGCAAATCCCAGAAATGCCATTTAATCTCTAAATATTTCAGTAGGAAGCAGAGAATTTCTAAGCTCCCTCATTTTCCCAAGGCCCTGAGAAGTCACATGCCCCCAGGCCACGCTGTCAGAGTGACACTGGGACCCTGGTTCTCTCACTTGATGTCCAGCAATAGTTCTCTCCCCCCAGCCTCTGCCCCGGAATAGTATTAGCTTAGAAAATAAACATTTCTCTGGTTGGAGATCAGGAAATCCTGAATTTTCATCTCAGCTTTGCCATTTTTCTGAGCCTTAATTGTCCCAGCTATTAAATAGAGATATGAAAATGCCACCTTATACAATTACTTATGATATACTTACAAAAATAGTAGACTTTCAACCTGTAATGGTTGTTTTTAATGTATTATCATGAAGTTTGGGAAAAGTTGTTAGACACTGCAAAGCTTAGGAAACTACTGTGAGGTGAGGTCTTATATGTTAATGAATGGGAGGGCATGCATAATTATTATGTAAATGTACCAACAGCATTTCCAGACAAGTTTATTTACTTTTCATATATAAAATAGAACCAGCCCTAACCGGTTTGGCTCAGTGGATAGAGCTGCGGACTGAAGGGTCCCAGGTTCTATTTCGGTCAAGGGCATGTGCATTGGTTGCAGGCACATCCCCAGTAGGTTCCTAAGGGGAACTGCAGGAGGCAGTTGATCAATGTTTTTCTCTCATCGATGTTTCTAACTCTCTATCCCTCTCCCTTCCTCTCTGTAAAAAAAATCAATAAAATATATTTAAAAAATAAAATAGAACCAGCTATTTCAACAAGCTGAAATGGAAGTTTCTATGAAAAACAAATGTCTCGCCAAAACCGGTTTGGCTCAGTGGATAGAGCGTTGGCCTGCGGACTAAAAGGTCCCAGGTTCGATTCCGGTCAAGGGCATTACCTGGGTTGCGGGCACATCCCCAGTAGGAGATGTGCAGGAGGCAGCTGATCAATGTTTCTCTCTCATCGATGTTTCTAACTCTCTTTCTCTCTCCTTTCCTCTCTGTAAAAAATCAATAAAATATATTTTAAAAAAAGAAAAGAAAAACAAATGTCTCATATAATATAAATCAACATTTCCCAAAGAAGAAAGAGGTAGATCCTCTTCCTGGAAAAGTTTAGCATCTTTCAGACAAGGAGCAAGGCAAGCCCTCAAACACATAACCAAAGTGGATTTACAGTAGAAGAGCAAATATTTTCACAAAAGAGTCCAAGCAGTATATGCCAGTTACTTACACAAAACCGAATGCAGGTTTTGTGTAAGTAACTGGCATATACTGCTCAAATGCACCCGTTTCCTTCTCAAACACACATAACAGTACAGTATTAAGGGAGATTATGGGACTGAGGTAATTGTGTCATTTAAGAAACCCTATTCTATTTCAACCCCAAACCTTGAAATTAGGCATAAGTGCACTTGTTTTCAAAAGCCAAACCACAGGAAATCTTGCCATTTAATATATGCTGGCAACAAATGCATATGTGTGTAGCTTCACCATAAAACACAATGGGCCAAGTGTCACAGAAAAGCAGTTGAATGTGAGGAAATGGCCTACCCACCTGTATTAGTTTCCTGGGGCTGCCATACAAATTACCACAGGCTGGGGCTCAAACAACAGGCATTTACTGTCTCCCAGTCCTGGAGGCTGGAAGTCTGAGATGAAGGGAGCAGCAGGGTTGGTTCTTTCTGGGGGCTCGAAATGAAGGATGTGTCCCATGCCTCCTAGCTTCTGAAGGCATTCTTTGGCCTTCCTTTGCTTGTGGCAGCCTAACTCCAATCTTAATTGGACATTTGCCCAGCATCTCTGTTGTGGTATCCAAATTTCTTCTTTTTATAAGGGCACCAGTCATATTGGACTGGGGCCCACTCTAATTACCTCATCTTAACTTGATCATCTGCAAAGGCCCTATTTTCAAATAAGACCACGTCCATAGACACTGGGGGCTAGGACTTCAACATTGTTTGTGGGAATACAACTCAACACATAACACGACCTCGTATCCACCTAACTTAGGAGAGGTAAGTAAGGGAAGCTGAGCCAGCTCCCATGGAGATTGCTGTTGGCCCTAAGAGTATGCCGCCAGTGCCCTGGGTTGTCCACCAGTACCTACAGGGAACATCCAAGAGCAGGCACACCATGCCTGGGAATGTACCCTTAGGAACCATCACTTGGCTTTATTGTGGTATCAGGGCCTGTTGACATGGCCTTTCTTCCTGCACCCATTCTCATCTTTGGCCACAGGGCTAACATGCAATCTACATGTCAACTTGGCCACCTTTAACCTCAGGATAGAAGAGAAGTCACTCATAGCCTCCTGCCAATTTTACATCCTCTTCTACATATTCAGCCTACCTTTGTTCCTCCTTGTATTCCTCATACATTTGGGACAAGCCCAGAGGTATCAAATGGAATAAAATATATTTTTACCTATTTCTATGGCTGACATCATTATTATGTCATAAGAGAAACCATGATAGCTATTATTGAATACCAGAGGTCCGGTGCATGAAATTCGTGCACAGGATGCCTGGCTGGTGATCAGGGCCAATTAGGGCCTTCCAGCTGCTAGCCAGGGCCTTCATTTGTTCTGCGTTACCCCTTGGTGGTTAGTGAACTTCATAGCGAGTGGTCAAACTCCCGGTTGGTTGAACTCCCAAGGGGACAATTTGTATATTAGCCTTTTATTATATAGGATACTCTTTTGCAGTTTTAAAGGTATCTTTCAAGCATGACAGTTGCAGAATGTAGTTATTCAACAACTCTAATGGAAAGCAACAACATCATTATTCCCAATTTATAGAGGACCAAACTGAAACTCAAAAAGATTAAGTGATTCAGCCAGGGATACACAGCTATAAAACACAGCGCAAATATGGACCCACCTCTTCTGGTGTCAAGGTCTACATTTTTATACAACACATAATGTAACATTATCTATATTAAATTATCAAGAAGGACTGTTTTTTTCTTGACTATAGGCAGTATGGTAGTTATAATAAAACCTTAAGTTTATATTCCACATTTTAAAATATTTTTTAAAAAATGTTTCAACTTTAGGTTTCATCCTTTTAAACCTGGGTGAGTTATTCTTAGGCCCACCCATTTTACAGATGATAAATTAAGATAGGAGTTATGTAATTTTCCTGAACAAACCAATGAGTTGACAGTGGAGCTAGAATAAGTATTCTCATTCTAATTCAAAATGTTGTGTCACGTTACAAAGAGGATAATTCAATACAGCATCCTTGGAGACATGTAAAAAACAATATTAATGAAGGATAACAAGAAAATTGGATAAATTTCCACATATTTTACTGCAGGAAGAAGTAGCACACATATGTGACATGGATGTCGCAGAACAGATCCCTTCACTGTGGGAGAGGCCAGTCTAGATGGCCTCAGATGGCCATTACAATGCATAACAGGCTGTTAATTCTAAGCAACTCACACAGACTTGTGACTGGTGAAGATGGAGAATGTACTTACTTTCTAGCTTATTATAGGCCCAAGATTCCCTTTGGTCTTTTACAACCCAAATTCATAAGAGGGGGTTTCCAGAAGTAGAATCTGAGCTGACTTTAGAAGAATAAAAAGCTTTAGAAAAGAAGGGTAACAAAACATGTGTTCCACTATGGTCCACAGACCCCTGTGGTTAGAGATGCATGTGTTGGGAGGTGACAGTGGGAGATGACCAGCCGCAAAGAAAAGTGGAGGCCGTGCTATGGAGGGTCTCAAAGACCTTGCTGAGTAATTGAGGTGATTTTGTAGAATGTGAAGGGGCTTCAAATGGTCCTGAGCAGGGGAATGAGCTCCTCAGATGCACTTTGTCTATTGCCACTAAGTGAGTGACTCTCAAATCAACAACTCCAGCCCTGACTTCCCTTTCAAGATTCTGATATGTTTTCAGAATGCAGGCTGGGAATCTCTACATGGCTGTCCTGCTGGCACTTCCAACTGGGCTTCTTAGATCTCTCCGGTCCCTTATAGATCTAACAGTCTGTGATTCTAGCAAAAGTTGCAGGGTTGAAAAATTGACATTTCCCTTGGGGAGACTGAAAATAAAAAAGGAACAGAGAAGCCATATTCAAGAGGCAGAGCAAAAAGAGCAATGTCTTTAAGTTGAAAAAATATATATCTTAGTCATTTATCTTTAACAATGAAATGTATCTGAGCGTGCATAAGAACATGCACATGTGCATATGCGGTGGGAGTGCTAAAGCACTTTCCAAGGACACATGCTCTCAATGATGAGGCAGAATGGCTTTCTTGCCGCTCAGAGCTGCTTCCCGGCACCTGGAGAGGCTGGCTCTAGGAACTAAAGCAGGCAGTAAGATTCCTGGATTGCTAAATATTTTAAGTATCCCATGCCCCTGTACTCATAACAACTGGTGATCACATCTTTATTTTTAACAAGCAAGTAACCCCTGAGGCTGTATAGCAGGAGTTTCCCCTAAAGACATGGGAAGAACCTCCAAGATACCCGTTAACAAAAGTAGACGTGTTTTCCGTCTGCTCCTTCAAAAGAAACCGTATTGTTAAAACCCTTACTTTAGCAGAGAGGAAAAGGGGAACATTACTTAAACTAGTGTTTCTTAAATGGTGTTGCATATAAAGGAGAGAAATGGCTCTTCTTTTTTGTCTGGACATAGCTTCTGAAAGCAAACGTTAAGAAGGTATGTGGGTGGCCACTCCACTCACTGTGTTTATACAAGACACACATTTCACAAGCCTAACCCATTGGCCCACATCCAACACTCATCTTATCTGTGACAGAAATCATTGCTACCCACATCTAGCCCTGACTAGAGGATCTGTCAAAATGTTATCTCACGGGGGTGCCACCTTCTTGTCTCTGTACCCGCTGGTCTACACTGGGGCTGTTCAACTGCACTCTATGCTTCTGCATGTGTTTAACTTCCACTCGTGCTCAGCACAGAGCCTTGATCATAAACTGATTTCTCATTGAGAGCAACTTGGCCTGAGCTCTTCTGTCTAAAGGTGTGGCGGCTGCGTACTTCCGGGATATAATGTTAAATCATTAACATGACAGAGGGCGACATGGTTCTGACTTCAGGAATAAGCCTGTGGACAACTTGTTCCATGACTTGTAGATCCTTTCAGCATGTTATTCAGATTCCACTTTCTTTCAGACTATTGACCTCTAGGATTTGTGCTTTACATACGGTAAAGATAACGATGGTTTGGGTCTGATAAAATACCTTACTGGTTTACATTCCAGTAGCCAAGCACATGGCAAATACTGTGTGACTCAAAGGCTATTTTGATGGATTTATTAAAAACCATAATAAACCCATAATAAAATCCACTATGCTCCAATTTTTTCTTATAGATCAAGACTACAACCCCAAAACTCTCTAAGGTATATTTTAGTCCTCCTCCTGTTCAGCTCTCTGGATCTTTCTTCACGGCAGTCTTCCCTCGCCTCCCAAGTGAGGGTCAGGTGCTCTCTCTATGCTTTCACAACATTCTGCATTTCCTTCTAATGTTACTTCTCTCAGACTGCTTGTGTTGAAATTGACTAGTTACTTTTTTACCTACTATGTAATAACTCTTGTAATAACTATAAAGCAGGCACGGGATAGCAAACATGTCCATTTTGTCCACATTAGAATCTTCAGTACTCAGCACCCTACCTGGCACATAGCATAGTGGAACCTCAAATAATGCGAGTTGACTGACTGAAAATAAAACCCATGGTTCTGAATAACTGCCATTCACTCATCCAGACCATGAAAGGTACGACCGTCTCTTACTCCATCTGGTACTGACCGTGGCCTTCAATGACCCATGACCACAGTTACTGCTGTGTCTGTCGTAACTAGAAGAGTATCATCACCCCACAAAGAGACAGCGAGCTTTCTCTGCTTTAAGTCATGAGGAGCTAAAAGCTTTTATAGCTTTTTCCTTTGAGATTCAGGAAGTTTGAAAGAACTTTAAAATAGAGAAAGTTTTAAAAGAGAGTGTGGGCAAAGCCTAAAGCATTTAGGGTCTGCGAACAATGATCCCTCTACACATAAATCATTTTCTTTGGGATTTAGCAGCACTGTGGGTCCAGAGGTCCATGGAGTTCTAGGCTAGTGCTCTTTAAATAAGAAGATATTTGAGAAGATATTTTTATGACACTGATGCTTGCACAATAAATTATAAATAGATTAGGGTATACTTATGCCATGACACACAATAATTTAGGGTAATTTAATTGAAAGTCAAAAAATAATTTGGGGGGATATGGTCAAATCCACATGAAAATATAATCTATTCATGATAAAACAAGTGAATCATGGAAAAGATGATCCTGGCAAAATCCATCAAGAGGTTTTTCCCGAAAACCTATTATGCTCAGCACTGCACCAGGACTCGTGGGGAATATGGACGACATCATCACCAAAGCTCAGAGCTCATTCTTCCCTCAGTCTCCCAGCCCGGCCCCAAAGGCACTCTGCCATGTCTCCAAAATGTGAGTGCAATTGTGCCCCTCGTGTCTACAGCTGCCACCACTGTAACCTTAGACCAAGCAAGACAAAAAGACCCTGCTCAATGCCAGGTCTGACATCCTCACTTGTCTCACTGCTCACAATCCCCCATCTCATAAATTGAGACTTAGCATACTCTGGGTTTAAGACTCCATGACTCCTTCAAACCCACGCCTTTTCCTTTTTCATTTTTTGTTAATCCTGACCTGAGAATATTTTTCCATTGATTTTTAGAGACAGTGGAAGGGGGAGGGAAAGACACAGAGCGAAACATCGATGTGAAAGAGACACATAGATTGGATGCCTCCCGCACATGCCCAGATCAGGGCCAGGGATGGAGTCTACACTGAGGTATGGGCCCTTGACATGAATCAAACCCTTCAGTCCATGGGCTAATGCTCTAACCATTGAGAATCCAGCTAGGGCCAAACCCATGCCTTTGAAACTGCTGTCCTCTCTGCACAGAAACACTTTCCAAGAACATTTTGTCTGTTTATTCTTCGTAACTCATCTCTCAAAGAAGACTTTCCTATAAACACCCCTTTATCCCCCAGTTCTGATGTAATACTCTTTATAAGTTTCCTCAGCACCCTCTGTAGACTGGGCTCATGGCACTCAACACATGGAATTCCTCCTTATCATCCTCTTCCATTCTCTGGTCCATCTATGAACACACTGAGCAACTGCTCAATAAGGCTGTGCTTGGTGCTATGTGTATCACATCTCTACTAAACCCACACAAAACCCCTGAATTATAGGCATGACTTACAGATGACTTCAGAAAGGTTCAGAACTTGGCCAAAGCTTGGCATTGTTCACAAAGCCAGCAAGTGGCAGAGCAAGATGCTTCTGCTCCGAGCCCAGGAGTCAGTCCCTGCACATTCTGGGTTCTGACATGAGACCAGATGGTGTAAGCCAGAGGTGTGCATGTCCAGAGTCGCCTGGGAGGGCACACCCATGCAGACTTCACTTTCCAAGGCTTTCTCTTTCCTGTGTGTCACACAGGGGACGATGTAGTGAGTCCCAAACATCACCTATCAGTTTCTCCCATTTTTGGAGTCAGCCTAAATTCCTTTTGTTTTTAACCACAACACACCAGCTCTGTATGTTAGATGTTTCCAACAAGAATCAAAGCTCAATTGTTACTGTCTTTTGTTTTGTTTTCCAGTTCTGCTATTGCAAGGGACAGCCTGTCCTAGTATTTATTGGTAGAGTCATGTCAGGTTCAGGGTTAGTACATAAAATACCTTTCCAGTTGCATTGCAAGAGATCAAACACTTTTTTAATGGCAACATCAAAAAGAATCAACAGTAAACATGTTTCAATAGGCATTCCTTTTCACTTCAGTGATTTCTCAATATTTGGAACTCTTTATTAATCTGTTTTGCTTACAAATAGTAAAATATTTCACCATTTCTTCTAAGCCTTGAGACCCCTTATCATATCTGCTGACAAGTAGTGTTTTATGCCATTCTTTTAGTAATGATATTCTGGGGAAAATCCCTAGAAATAATTATCACATGGCTTGATTTTAGGAGACAGTGAGGAAAACAAGATGTATTTTAGGTCTTTCTTTCCATCCCCTTTCCCACTTTTCTTCCTTTCCTTCCTTTAGTAAAAACCTTTATTTAATGCTCATGGTGCTCCATACTCCGATCGCTTCTTATTGTTTTCACTTGATTGGAAAAAGAAAAATAGCATCAGATTACAATCTAATTGCTGCCTTCTTCTTTTATACAGGGACTTTCGCTCACAGACTCCTGTTGGTTCTGGTGAGGAAAAGCAGTCCACTATTTTCTCACTGCAGGAGACTGGTGGAGTGTGCTTTACCTGTCTGCAAACGTACTGTCACATCCGGCGTTTCCAAATGCTTTCTGCTCATTTTAAAGCCCTGTGAAAGCAAATGGACATTAAATCTGCCCAACCCCAAAGGCAATCACACTGTCAACGGAGAATATTCCATTACAGTTAAAAACTACACAAGGCTGTCCATTATCATCGCCATTATTTAACACTGTTCTGGTTGCAGTAGCCAATTTATTTATATAAGAGAAAGAAATGAGGGCTATAAAAATCATCAGAGAAGCAGTAAAGTTATCATTATTTGCATATGATCTGACTACAAATCTGAGCGAGTCAGTTGAACAATTATTGGAGACAATCAGAGAATTTCACAAGGTAATTAGCAAAAGCAATTTACAAAAAATCAATTGTCTTCCTAAATGACAACCAGTAAAAAGACATCCCATTTTTAACAGCAACAAAAATATGAAATACCTAGAGATAAATTTAATGAGAAATATGCAAGGTCTATAAAAAGAAAACTTTAAATACTATTAAAAGATGGAGAAGCAGATGTGAACAACTGAAAAGCTCTACCTTGTCCAAGAATAGGAAGTCGCTGAGGGAAAAAGAAAAGCTCTTCCCAAATTAACCTATAAACTTGATACAATATAAAAAAAATACCATCAGGAAATTAGGTTTGAGTTCATATGGAAAAATAAAATAGAAAAAAATGGCCATAAAAATGATGCAAAAAAAAAAAAGTAAGGAAAGACTGGCATACAAGGTATTCAAGGTATTACAAATCTCTAGAAATTAATAGAATAGGCACTGGCATACGAACAGAAAGTAAGATAAACAGAAAAAGAAACAAATCTAAATACATAATGAATTCAGTGTATAAAGTTGACACTGCATTTTAATGGGGGAAAGGAGGACTTTCTATAACAGGAAAAAATTAAGTTACAGACCTAGTTCACATTCTACACTAAAATAAATTCCAGAATGACTAAATATTTAAATGTAAAAAAATTAAAACATAAAAATACTAAGGAGAACCTTGAAAGCATGATGCTAAGTGGAAGAAACCAGTCACATCAGACCACACATTGTATGATTCCATTTTTAAGAAATGTCCAGAATAGGCAAATCCATAGAGAAGGCAGGCATATTAGTGGTTACCAGGGCTAGAGGGAGGTGGGATGGGAGTGACTGCTAATGGGTATCAGGTTTCTTTTGGGGATGATGCAAATATTCTGAAATTAGATTGCGGCAATGGTTGCACACCTTTGTAAAATAAAATACTAAAACCAATAAATTGTACACATTAAAAGGGTAAATTCTGTAGTATGTGAGTTACATCTCAATAATGCTATGATTTAAAAAGCACTAAGCAAAAATATGAAACAATTTTTTAAAAATATTTGAGTTCTAAGTGAAGAAGGGGCAAGCATGTCAAAAAGGTAAAAGCTAAAAAAAGTGTGATGAATAAGACTACATGATTTTAAAAGCAAATCCTGCATGAAGGCAACATGAGATATAAAAAAAATGAAAAAAATAAGAAAATTACAAGAGAAAAAGGCTAATTTTCTGGACCTATTACCTACTAAGTGCTCCTAAAAGTCAATTCACTGGAAAGACCAAAAACTCAGTAAAAGGAAAAAAGGGGCGGGGTCAATGGATGTGAGTATACATTTCTTAGAAAATAGAAACGTGAGATGATAATACGTGACAAGATATTCAATCATCACTGTAATAAGCAAAACTCATATTAATAAAGCTACTAACAGACAGGAGTTTTCACCTCTTAGGTTGGCCAAGATCATGAAGTCTATAAACCGTCAGTGGAGAAAAGGCACTCACAGAACTAGTGGGAGCACACATTAGTACAAATGCCAAATTGGAGGGCAATTTGGCAAGGTTTCCCCAATTAAAACTGCACATTCCTTTTGATCCAACAATTCCACTTTAGTCATTTCTTCTCCAGAGATCCTCGCTGACATATAAAATGCTATTTATAGAAAGTAATTCCCTGAAGTATTGTTCATAGAAGCAAATGACTGGAAACAACCAAGAGCCCATCATCAAATATGGCAAAACCACTCAATGTAATGCTATTTAGATAGTAAGAAGAATAAGGCTGCTTTCCATGACCTGACAAGAAAGGTTTTCCAGGATATATGGTTAGATGAAAAGTGGTAAAGGGCAAAAGAGTGTGTATGGTATAAACATTATGTCTTTAGAAAACCCCGTATTTTTGCTTACATAATTACTAGAGGCCTGGTGCACGGATGGGGTCCCTCGGCCTGACCAGTGCGTGACCTGGGCCGATCAGGGCCTGCCGGCCGCGGGGAGAAACCATGGGAGGTGGCTGGCCTAAGGAGGTTGGCTGTGAGAGCTCAGTGACCACCAAGGGGCAGCTCCTGCATTGAGCATCTGCCCCCTGGTGGTCAGTGTGTCATCATAGTGACCGGTCACTTAGGCTTTTATATATAGAGATAAAATATTCTAAAACAGACCCAGAAGAAAATGGTAATGGGGCTTGCCTCCACAAAGTAATTGCAGTGACTTGGGAACAGAAATAAAAGACTTATTTTTCCTTGTACATCTATTGTACCTTTTAGTGATTTAAAACAAATTAGTTAATTCTTTTAGTTAAAGGAAATAAAAAACAAATATGGCAGAGACACTGAAATATGAAGAAAAAAAATGTGTGTGGTCTAATTTTGGATAGCTTTTTTGGGTTATTTTTAATACAGGTATACTTAAGAAAAAATTAATGTCTTTAAAACACCTCAAAGATGATCAAAAATTATACCAATTCAACTTTCGTAAAACAGATTCATTCAGCTAAGTTACACCTTCCGGGCCAGACACACCCCTCTGGAGTGGGCAGGGCTACCTCCAAGATCAAGTGAATAACTCAGTCTTCATAATTCATTCCAATTTGGCCTCTGCTACAGTTGGAGATGTGCCAACTAGATAGGTTTGTTTAGACTTATTCTCAACACATAAAGAAAAAGGTCAATTTTGCCTATTTTTACTTATCTGCACTGTTGTATGTTCCATTGGTCATCATTTACCTTTGAAACAAAATAGCTATAAAACAGACTATTGCTTGTTTGGCTCAGTGGATAGAGCGTCATCCTGTGGACTGAAGGGTCCCAGGTTCGATTCCAGTCAAGGGCACATGCCTGGGTTGTGGGTTTGATCCCCTGTGGGGGAGCGTGCAGGAGACAGCCAATCAATGACTCTTCCTCATCATGGATGTTTCTACCTCTCTATCCCTCTCCCTTGCTCTCTGAAATCAATAAAAATATATTTTAAAACAAACAAAAACCAGACTACTGAATCTCAGAGGGAAAGTCGGGGTGGATGGATGGGTGTGAGGGAGGGAAGAGATCAACCAAAGAACTTGTATTCATATATATATATATATATCTCCCATAAACACAGACAATAGGGTGGTGAAGACCTGGGTTGGGAGTGGAATGGGCTAGAAGGAGTCAATGGGGGAAAAATAGGGACATATCTAATACTTTCAATAATAAAGATTTTTTTAAAATAGCTATAAAAATATTTTAACCGATTACAGTAGTGAAATCATGAGACATTCCCTTAAGAGATTCTGTTCTAAATTGGGAGGGGGGTGAGAAGGCACAATAATAAAAAAGAGAAGACCTATTTGCACTGTCTGTTCCTCTCTGATCCCCCCACCACCACTTTGAAAGGAGTCCTGGGTTTTCTGATTGGTCAGTGGTGATGGGTCATCAAAAGTTAAGGACCCAGACATTTTCATTTCAACCCTCTCACATCCATGTGTGTGTCACCTCCTCTGTCAAGTGGAACTTTTTAGATTTCCTAGAAGACATAAATCTATCATCACAGAAAAGCCAGCAAGGCTATCTTTTCTCCTTTATGACCTTCCTAGCCATTTCAGCCCACTTTCCACTGTCCGCCTGAGAGGCAGCTGGAATTAACAGGTGATTCTCAACTTCATTTTAATCAAAAATAGCCTCCTCCTCTCTTGTGGATGAGAAAATAACACCTATATGCTCCTGTTGCCTGTGTTCACAGAGGAGAGGGCAGGAGTGAGCAATTAGTGTGGCTTGAAAAAAACTTAGAGAAAGAGCTGGAAAAGGAAATCAAAAGAATTTTAAGAAACATTTTACAAAACTCAGTTGTCCTACCCAACCAGCCTTCAAAAAAATTCCTCTGAATTGCTGATGCCTTGGCTATCAGGTCTGTAATACATCTGATACTAGGTATTTGGAAAGGACTCTGTGACACTGTACTAATGGGAAAGCACAGTGAAACTTAAAAACTATGGGCCCTGGGCTGGCTGGAGGGACAGGAGCCTCCCGGAGGCTGAAGTAGTGGCCAAGGAGTCTGGGCAGACCCTGGCTCATGGTGAAGTGATGATGGGCTCAGCAGAAGAGAGAAAAAGCAGGGGGCATGTGACCAGAAAGGGGGTCAAGCTGTAAAACAGGCAGATATGGCAGTATTTGTGGGTGGCTGATGTGAAGGAGCGATGCAATCTTAAGGTGGGGAGTCTGAGCGACTGGAGGGCAAAGAGTTAGAAGAATCAGGTTGAACTGAGCACCAACCAGCGCCAGGCTTCTATGATGCCACCTCACTCAACCAGAGAGGGAAATATATCATAATCAGCTTGTTAAAGGGAATACAAGTGCTGCGCCAGGTCCAACAGCATACGATAGTCTTTAAGCCACGTTCCTTACTTTTCACAATCAAATCAGAAGAAGGCTCTTGAATAAAAAGAATTATCTAAGAGATGAACAGGTAGGTACACGACCTGGGTTGATATTATGATGTGGGAGGAAACAGCACTGTGATTAAGAATACAGTAGATTTGGGTCCAACTTCCTAGGCTCAGTGGAACCTCTCTGAACCTCAGCCATCCATCTGTCAAGTGAGGGTTACCTGAGAAATGCTGTCACTCACCCCTTAGTGCAGTGGTTCTAACCTTCTGGCCCTTTAAATACAGTTCCTCATGTTGTGACCCAACCATAAAATTATTTTTGTTGCTACTTCATAACTATAATGTTGCTACTGTTATGAATCGTAATGTAAATATCTGATATGCAGGATGGTCTTAAGCGACCCCTGTGAAAGGGTCGTTCGACCGCCAAAGGGGTCGCGACCCACAGGTTGAGAACCACTGCCTTAGTGGAAGTTAACCCATGTTCTTACTTTCTACAACAAGCATGTCAAAGTTGCGGGCGACGGGCCGCATGTTTGACATGCTTATTCTACAGCTACATGCTCAAGGGAAATCACTTTTCAGGGTATAAGACAGGTAAGAAGAGAGTAATGAAGCAAACAAATGTATGAAAGAGAAAAATAATTCACTCTCTTACTTTATAACTGCTCAAAAGTACGCTACACAGAGAAATAAAACCATGTCCACACAACAGCTTATACAGGAGTGTTCAAAGCAGCATTATTCATACTACCTAAAACATAGTAGAAACAACTCAAATGTCCATCAACTCATGAATGGATAAACAGAATGTGGTATATCCATACAATGGAATATCAGTCAGTTGTAACATGGAATGAGTACTCATACATGCTACAATGTGGGTGAACCTTGAAAAATGTATGCTAAGTAAAAGAAGCCGGGCACAAAAGTCCACATATTGTATGACTGCATTCATATGAAATGTCTAGAATAGTCAAATCTATATACAGAGAAAACAGATTAATGGTTGCCAGGTGCCTTGGGGTGAAGGGTTGGGGGAAAGTGAAAAGTGACCACTAATAGGTATAGAGATGTGTTTTTTTGTTTGTGTGTGTTTTGTTTTGGGGTGTTTTTTTGCGGGGGGTGGGGGGGGGATGCCCTAAATTTATTGTGCTGCTATTTGCATAAATCTGTGAATATAAAAAGCACTGATTGTGTATTTTTTAAAAAAAACAACTTAGCTATATGGTTCTTATCACTTCCTGCTTCCCATCTCCTGAATAAAGAATATTCCTCTTCCCTGGGTGAGAGGTCTTGATGGGCAGAGCATATGAAATGCAGAATTCCAGCAGTTCCTTTACTTGTAAATATCAGAAGGCATGGATCCTCTTCCTCTGGAGACATTCCCGGGTGGGTGCCAGGAGGTTGTTGCTCTTCTACTTTCTATCTGCTTCTCTCTTAGCCACTGCATTCAGTCTCCTCCTGAGCACAGTGGTTAAAAAGCAATCTGCTTATTTTATTTTATTTTATTTTATTTTATTATGTTTAAAGTACTACAAATATCAATCTGCTTGATCTTCACAGGCAAAAGCTTTAAACTGGCCGGGCCTCTCCTGCCTGAGGTAACGCCTATGAAAAGTACTGCAGGGTGGAGGGGCCCTGGAGCATGGATTTGGGCTTCTCCACACCATGAGGACAGAGCCTCTAAAAGGAGTGCTTCCTCCAAACTCTTCCACTTCATAGGAACACCGTTTTCTTTAGGGAGCAAATTGCAAGGAGAAAATATTGGGGGGAAAATAAAAACATTCCCCATGGCCTAGTTGATGTTTGACTTATCTGACAAACATGCCAATAATTGCCTAAAAAGTAATTTCATACTATTAGTGGTTCCAGGAAATCAACCTTCTGTATAAAAATCAAAAAGTGTTTTTAAGGGAATACTGCAGTTAGAAAATCAGAATGCTGATGCATTCATTCACAAAAATAATAATAACCACAAGAAAAAGTATTATTACTCCCCATAACTCTGAAGGTCTCCGGGAAAAGCTGCCTTTACTATTTGAACTCCCCAGGATTCAAACACGCAAGAATGTCTCAAAGGTTTTCCATGTAAACTATTTCAATACACAGGATTAATAAAGTCTCTTCCTATGTTTCAGCTCAAATGTTCAGCACAGAAGACACAAATGATGAAGCATCGTGTTTTATAACAGGTTACTCTGGTCAATGGCGTGTCAGCTATAAAACATAAACTTCTACTGAGGCAAGTGCATTCCAGACCGTAAAGTAGCCCAGGGGCCTGATTTCCAGGAAAAGGTGCCAACCCCATGTGGTGTGTATAATCTACAGATGAATCCAAGCACCAGTGGAGCTCCTAACTGCATGACTCTGGCTGGCAGGAGTGTGGGGAGGTCTCTAGAAAAAGAGGAGAAGGATTTCTCATGGCATCGGGAATGAAGAGTAGGTTATATAAGATTTAAGTGGAATAGCAAGAATAAAGGTTTGGTGTAGCTCTAGATATCCAAAAATCTGTAAACCTGAGTAGGTCACAGGACACAAATCCATTAAACAATGATTTATATTCTACACTCAGCACTTCATGTTTTTGCATCCAGACAGAAATGCCATGCCCTATTCTGCTTTTGCATGGATGAGGTTGAAAAATTCGGATCGTACCATGTTTCTTGTGGGGTTTGAAAGAGGTAGCTGCATGAGCTCCCCCTCGAAGAATGACTTGGCATTTTAGAACCCCGAATTCTGCCTAAATACTCTCTTGCAGTACTGGATTGGGGTCACTTCCAGCTACTCTTGTAACATTAGAAGCAGTGTACTTACTAGAAAATATGCATTGTCTTATATATGCTTTGAGAGTGAAAGCCCGGTAAGAATATGGGAGTATTCGATTCTAACACCTCACTTTTATAGAGTACTCTACAATTCATGAAATGCCTTCTTTCACACTCACAAAGGCCTCTGTATATTAAACCAGTTTTGCAGTTCTATTTCTATATAAACCTCTTTCAAAGTTATTAGTCAATTAATGAACATTTAACATAAAGATGATTAGAACCTAGGAGGACAATTTGGGGGCAGGGACGGCAGACTGGGAATGGCAGAAAGATCAGGACAACATCATAGTCTTGAGTGCAAAAGAAAACGTCAAGAGATAGAACAAAATACATAAAATTAAAACTAAAAGAAAATGTTTCTTGCATGGGCTGCAGTACTGTTTTAAACAGACGGGAAAGATCATTAAATATGACTACCATTCACTTAATTTTAACTACACCAGCATCCAAATCGGCGCCTGCAAGTGCAAATCAGGATAGCAGCTGAACTGAAACGGTTTTCTACCACTGCAGGGTACATGTGCAAGAGGGGAACAAAGTATTCTTTTTAACGTGGAAGCACATCACCCTGACAATTTAACTATGACAAGCTTGCATAGTCCTAGGCATTCTATTTCTACCTCCTAACGGGGCACTTGTGATCATATTCTGTCAGCTGCTCTGCTAACAGCAGACATTTTTACTTGTATTTGGATAGTCAGTTCCCTAAGAGGGAGCGTCTCTGAGACCAGGGTTTCACCTTTTTGCTTTGCAATGTGATGCCAGCAAGAACATTTCTATGCACATATTACATATATATGGATTTAAAATGAAATGATTATGTAATTTGCAAATTGGCTCCATGGAACAAACTGACATATCAAAAGCAAATGTAAAATCCATGAATGATATCTGTGTCAATAAGCTATAAAATGTTCAGAACTTTTACATTAATAAGGCATCTTGCTTGAATGTGTTGGATTTTTCCTTTACATGTATGGAACACGCATGCATGCGCGCGTACACACACACACACCCGAGAATTATAAACTTCAGGGTTCTTTAACCTTTACAAACCAACACAGTAATTACATTGCAAGGTATCTGACAACAGGGTAATATGAGAAAAGAATTCTTTTTCCCTCGCTTCCTTTAAATAGTTCTCAATTTTCCTACAATGTACAGACTGCCTGCTGAAAGGATTTTCACAGCCGTGAATCCTACTACAGATAAATTGGGAGATAAAATAAAATCACTATTCCTTTCACAAGAATATTTGAGGCACCTCCAAAGGAAATGTTTCTGCAAACATAAAGAGGGCATTAAATTTTAAGAGCGAGGCTATCATCAAGATGAAGGCAGAGAAAAGTAAACATATGTTAACTTGACAAGCTCATACTGATAAAGCACAGATAAATGTTATCTCGGGGTGACATGCTCAGGACAGCCAGTACTCAATTTACAAATGAGCTATGTACAGACAGTTCATTCTAAGTCAGTTGTTTGGAACTCCAAACTTATTTTCTCAGAGAAACAATGTTATAAATAGTGCTTGGTTTTGCAGCAACCCAAACGAGCTAACAGTAGACATAATGTAGACAAATTCTAGTGCTGCTAGCTCTGAAGCAAGTTATCCCTGGGTTGCTCAGGGAACAATAGATGCAGGAATCGGGAGGCAAGGCAGGGGGAGAAGAATGTTTCTTCTTCATTACCTGGAACTTCTAAAGTTCTCTCTGGCCTCTATATGTTCCCCCATCCTACCTCTGTCTAAATGCTTCATCTCAATCCATGCAACAGAGCATCAAAATAATTTTATATAGTTCACAGTTGATTTCTCTCCCCAGCTTCAATGTCCACGCCTTGTGCCCAGTCGTCTGACAATCAAAGTTCTGTTCAGTAAGCTCTTGTTCCAGGAAAGATATAATCCTGGGAGAGTGGTATGGAGATACAACCCAGTTCTGAGCATAGAACACAGATGAGATATCTGGGAAGACTGGGGTAATTTTAGGAATTCCCTTGGAATTTAATAATGTTAACAGAAACAGGACCCAGCTCCTGGAAAGTACAGTGGGAAGAACTAAAGTAGAAGCAGGTTCCTGACCGATAGGCACATATAAAGCCCCCCAGCGGGTAGGAGGGGGCAGGGTGTGTTGCCATCTCCTAGGGCCGTGGTCGGCAAACTGCGGCTCGCGAGCCACATGCGGCTCTTGGGCCCCTTGAGTGTGGCTCTTCCTAAGCCTTAGGAGTACCCTAATTAAGTTAATAACAATGTACCTACCTATATAGTTTAAAAAATTTGGCTCTTAAAAGAAATTTCAATCGTTGTACTGTTGATATTTGGCTCTGTTGACTAATGAGTTTGCCAATCACTGTTAGGGGCAGTGTTTAGAACAGTGATGGCGAACCTTTTAAGCTCGGCGTGTCAGCATTTTGAAAAATCCTAACTTAACTCTGGTGCCGTGTCACATGTAGAAATTTTTTGATATTTGCAACCATAGTAAAACAAAGACTTATATTTTTGATATTTATTTTATATATTTAAATGCCATTTAACAAAGAAAAATCAACCAAAAAAAATGAGTTCGCGTGTCACCTCTGACATGCATGTCATAGGTTCACCATCACTGGTTTAGAAGGTACCTTGCTTTTCACATGGAGCTGCACATGCTGGCTTGCTCTTCTTCCCACTGAAGATAACAGCAAGGGATGTAAGTTCACACTGAGATGGTTGAAGGATGAAGAGTCCTGATAGTGGGCCCCTGATTTTTCTAGGACAGAGGTGTGTGTCCTGCAAACAGCTGGGTCGCCACCCAGGTACACACCCAGGTGGCAGCTGGGACGGAAGTAAAGGATGGCATCAAGCTCATGAAGGCGTCCTGTTGTGGCAGAGACTGGTGTGTGTTCAACAAACCAGCTTCCCTGTCTTCACCGACAAACAGGTTGGCATTTCCCAGCTTTACCTGCATTAGGTATGTCCATGTGACTGAACTCAGGCAAAGGGAACATGAAAGAGAGTGACCTACGCTGCTTCCATTAACAAACCTCAACTGAGATCATTCCCTCTCTTCCTTCCCCCCAACTGCTGGCCCAATTGCTTTAGAAGCTCCAAGGTCTCCCAACCGTAGAGAACGGCTGAGCCATGAGATGAAGGTCTCTCATCGGGGAATCACCATCATGGGGATACCTCCACCCTCCTGTGGAATGCCCTAAGTTAACTGTAACAGGACTGAGAGTCGAGGTTGTTTCTTCCTACAGCATCCCTGCCCTCCGCACCATCTCCTCTTTGTCGCATTTCAGGGACAGGCCCTCTGTGTTCCCTACTCTGATTAATCCCCAAGCTTGGTTTGTCCTCAAACCCAATGGCCCCATACCACTGAGATGATATAGTGCTCTAGTTTTTCCATTTATTTCCCCTTCCTTCACTGTGGTCAGTAGATTTGACACTAGAAAGCCCTCTTAATCCTTTGAATGTACTTGGGGAGCTGGACAAATAAAGTTGTGAAATCTTCACCTTACTCTGAGTGTCATCCTAAGCCAGTAGAGCTCTGTGTATCTCGGACATCACCTACAAGTCGAGCGCAAGATCTTCTGTTGCTCATTTTTTCTTTCCTAGGAGGTTTTTTTCCTAAAATTTCCAGTTTTTGTTAAGCAGGTTAGGGTCACAGAAGTACGTGTTCTGGATAAGGAAACTGGGACCATAAACACTTTTATGACAAAATTCACAGAAGTGACATCACTTGACTTTTGTTAAAAGCAGCATGCTCACTTCATTTTCTTATTCATTCAATTTACTTGTCAGGGAAAAGGGGAGAAGAGAAACTGAACAAGGGAAGATGAGAGTAAAGGAGGGAATTTGTAACCACTCCCCACCTCTTGCTCTCTAAATATCTCCCTTACTTCATTATAATGTTATTATAAGGCACAATAAATACTCTATAAATTAACATATAACTTTAAACAAACTTTGTTTAATCCAACCCTAAAATTTGGCTTTCTACCCTTGTTCCTTCCACAGTGATTTTTCTGGCACTTTCCACATTCATCTCTTTGTTGCCTCTCCAAAAGGTCCACTAGGTTAAATGGTCATGCACGTGTCCTCATCCTACATAATAAAAGGCTAATATGCAAATAAGCTGAACAGCGGAATGACCACCAAAGCAGGAGTTGCCCCCTAGTGGTCAATGAGCTCCCACAGGAGGAGCACTGCTCAGCCAGAAGCTGGGCTCACAGCTGGCAAGTGCAGAGCAGTGGCAGGAGCCTCTCTCACCTCCACAACAGCGCTAAGGATGTCTGACTGCCGGCTTAGGCCCGCTTCCCTGGGGAGCAGGCCTAAGCCATCAGTTGGACATCTCTTTAGGGCTCCCGGACTGCAAGAGGGTGCAGGCTAGGCTGAGGGGCCCTCCTGAGTCCACAAATCTCATGCACCGGGCCTCTAGTAAAAAATAAAAGAATTAATCTGTTTGATACATGTGTACTACCTCTTCGACAAAGAGAAGCCTGATAGGCTTCCCAATCCTGATAGAGCTCTGCTGAGGGTCACAGGGCAGGGATTCTGCCTGCCCTCACCTTGCAACATTTTTGAGAATAAGTTGAAATGGTTCCCTCAGTTTAGGATGTGATTCCCACTTGTGCCACCACAAGAAAGCAGGGCACCCATTTTAGTAAATGTACTAGAGCCATGGTTGGAAAACCACCGCTCACAAGCCACATGCAGCTCCCCTGCCCCCCGAGTGCAGCTCCTCCACAAAACACCATGTGCAGGCGCGCACATACACTGCGATTGAAACTGTGTGGCCCATGTGCAGAAGTTGGTATTTTGTGGAAGAGCCAGTATTCTGTGGAAGAGCTACACCCAAGGGACCGAAGAGCCGCATGTGGCTCGCGAGCCGCAGCACACCGAGCCACAGTTTGCCAACCACTGCACTAGAGTCAAAAGCATCAGGCACTCTGAGAAAGGAGAAAACCTGACTGGCACATATGGGCTGTGGAAAGAACACTGGATAAAGTGAGTATTTTTATATGGAATGAACCATTGACTACAATTACAATTTTGAAATACATTCTCTATGAAAAAACACTAAAGTCTATATAAGCTTATAAAGGACGTAAAGAGATTCTTTATCCTGCCAGTTTGAATACATGTGCTTCCACAGCAGGCCCATAAAGGGGGCCTCAGGGTCACATTACCAGTGTCCACTCTACAAAAGATGCAATTTCTTTTCACATTCTGCACAAAACATCTATTCATACTATGAAACACACTGCCATTTAAACCACATTTTAAATATACCATATGAAAATCACATTGCATGGAATATTCTCATCACTAAAAAGGTATTTGAGCCCTGGCTGATTTTGCTCAGTGGATAGAGCATTGGCCCACAGACTAAATGGTCTAGGGTTCAATTCCAGTTAAGGGCATTTACCTCAGTTGCAGACTCAATCCCCAGCCCTGGTCTGGGCGCATGCAGGAGGCAACCAATCATTGTGTCTCTCTCACATCGATGTTTCTCTTTCTTTGTCTCTCCCCCTTCCTTCCACTCTCTCTAAAAATCAATGGAAAAATATCCTTGGGTAAGGATTAACAACAACAAAAATATATTTGAATATTAAATTTACATGCTGCAAAAGCTACATTCAATGCTCAATTCTGGACTAGAATCAGAACCACCACAATTTCACATTTTCAAAAATATCAAGTGACTTCCATTTACACTTAGCCATGAAAGGAGTTAATTTTCTCTGCAGTTGCCTATTGTCAATAAAATATTTATTTAGCCTAATCACTGATTGACATCAAAACCAAGCAAATCAAACAGCCCAATTTAAAAATAGGCAGAGGAACTGAATAGACATTTTTTCAAAGAAGACATACAGATAGCCAACAGGCACATGAAAAAAAAATGTTTATCACTAATTATAATGCAAATCAAAACCACAATGAGAAATCACCTCACACCTGTTGGACTGGCCATTATATATATATATAAAAAAGACAAGAAATAATGAGTGTTGGAGAGAATGTGGAGAAAAGAGAACCCTTGCACACTGTTGGTGGGAGTGTAAATTGGTGCAGGCACTATGGAGATTCCTAAAAAAATTAAGATGCATCACATAATCCAGCTATTCCAATTCTAGGTATTTATTTGAAGAATCTGAAAAGAGTAATTTTAAAAGATATTTGCATCCCTATGTTCACTGCAGCATTATTTACAATAGCTAAGATATGAAATCAACATAGGTGTCCAATTATGGATGAATATATAAAGAAGACCTGGTATATTTATACAATGGAATACTATTCAGCCATAAAAAAGAATGAAACTTGTATTTTGGGACAACATGGATGGACTCTGGAGGTATTATGCTAAGTGAAATAAGTCAGATGGAGAAAGACAAACACCACATGATTTCACTCACATATGGAACCCCAAAACAAAACAGACAAACAGAATAAAACAAAAACTAACCATACATACAGAGAAGAGATTAGTGGTTACCAGAGGGAAATGGGGTTGGGGGTTGCAAAATGTGTCAAGGGCGTCAACTGTATGATGAAGGAGGCAACTAGACTTTTGGTGGTGATCACTGTGTAGCATACAATTGCCCAATTACAATGTTGTATACCTGAAACTGAAATACCACATACCAATTTTACCTCACTTAAAAACAAGGGATGAGGACTCACTTGTCAGGAATAATTTCAAATGATGACAGAGAAACGGAGATCTTCAAAGGTCTTTAATATGTAAATCCAAGTACTGTGGGCAATAATTAAACATGTATGCCCAGTGAGCACAAGGTGAATATATCCACTCTTTCGCCCCCTACCCTGACGTTACCCAAGCCCCAAGGTGAACTCCAACTCTATGGTCACAATTACTGATGAGGAGCTACTAGCGTGCTGCACAGAGAAAATGTCATCTTTGACCTACATGTGGAAATCTGTGAAATAACTGATAAAAACAAGCGAATAAAGGCTACAGAAGCTCTTTCCTAAATAGCACAGAGTGAAGGACAAGCCCAAGAGCAGAGAATAATAACACAGCCAGGCCTGTACGGAAGAGCATCAATTAAGGGTCTGCTCAGTGGGCAGCATTGTATAAAACAAGTAAAAAAGACCTACAGACTGGGAGCTTGAAACGTAAGCACCCAAACTTACTTCTCAATTTATTTTTCTATAAAGTTCATTGTGCTTTTATGGTATTTAAATTTTCATGTTTGAGACCTGTGGAACCCAGGGACCTCTAGCCTGACAAAGTTAAAGGGTTATGTGTGGACTTTTCCTAAGTAGAATGGCGATTTCATAAAGAGGAGTTTTTGTTGTTGTTTTCAACTTTATATTTTTAAATTTCTTTATTAAGTTACTACGTATGTGTCCTTATCCCCACATTACCCCCCATCCCCCTACTCATGCCCTCACCCCCTGGTGTCTGTGTCCATGGGCTAGGCTTATATGCTTGCATATAAGTCCTTTGGTTAATCTCTCCCCGTTATCCCCAGCCTCCCCTGCCTTCCCTCTGAGGTTTGACCGTCTGATTGACGCTTCTCTGCCTCTGGATCTGTTTTTGTTCATAAGTTTATGTTGTTCATTATTATCCACAAATGAGTGAGATCATGTGATATTTATCTTTCCGACTGGCTTATTTCATTTTTAGTTTTTGGGGAATCTCCATACTGTTCTCCACAGTGGCTGCACCAGTTTGCATTCCCACCAGCAGTGCACGAGGGTTCCTTTTCCCCACATCCTCACCATCACTTGTCGTTTGTTGATCTGTTGATGATAGCCATTCTGACAGGTGTGAGATGGTACTGAAGAGTAAACTTGACATCTTTATCAAGTAGAGACAATGCCAACTTGAAAAATACTCTGACACTGTTCATGCAGCTATTAAGAAGAGAGCAACACCATGCCTTCTTTTTATTTATTTTTTTAAATATATTTTTATTGGTTTCAGAGAGGAAGGGAGAGAGATAAAGAGACAGAAACATCAATGATGAGAGAGAATCATGGATCAGCTGTCTCTTACATGCCTCCTACTGGGGATCAAGCCTGAAACCGGGCATGTGCCCTGACCGTGAATCTAACCATCACCTCCTGGTTCACAGGTCGATGCTCAAGCACTGAGCCACACAGGCTAGGCCCTTCTTTTTATTGGAAGGACAGAGACCCCTTAGGTAGGTCTGACTGATCATCTATAAATTCATGCAGTCCAGCTCAAGTGGGCTTTCCTGCTCCATGCTTCACTGTAGGCAGACATTATGTTTATACTCTTTTTAATTTCCTTCTTTATCTAAAATATATATTTCTTCAATGTGGCAGTGATATCTGCTGAATGAACTGTTTCAGTTATGAACACCAGCATCACCTCTCTTGTAAGCTTGACCCAAGAATCATATGACTCCTCCATCTTCATGCCCCACATCCATCAATCACTAAGTTCCATGATTCTACCTCTTCAAATGGCTTGCGGTATGTTGCTGCTTTTTCCTTTACTGACCCTCCCACCCCCACCCCTTCCACCCCAGGCCCCAAATAAATAGGTTCTCATTACTTTTAACTCCTCACTCACCTACCTTCGTCTCTCCCAACTCCAGCCACCCTGGATACCTGTCCCCAATTTCACATCTATATCATGCCACTGAGTCACTTCCTTGAACAAGAACTTATAACACTATCACATTACCTTCAAACTCCTCTGCCTGGTCTTAATGATCCTCTACTCTGTCTTCCCCATAGTTGTCCAACTTGCTTTCATCCATCTCTCCAGCAAAAATGCACACATCACTCAGGCAGCCTCTCTAACACATCCCACCTGGGCTGTCTGCATCCCTTCCTTGGGCCTTTGTTCCTGCACCTAGAACAACACCTCAGTGTGCCCCACCCCTCATCTCTCCACCACCATTCAAGATACAAGTCAAGTTTTCTTTCTCCTATGAAACTGTTCCTGATCACTCCAATCACCAGCTCTCTCTCCTCCTCCTCAATGCCCACTCAGCCCAGAGTTGCCTCCACCACCATTGCAACTTCTTAGTTGTATACTGTCATGTATCGCTCTATAATTGCTTCTTGCGGGTTGGTATTGCATCTTCAACTAGAGTTTCATAATGATACTTTCAGATTTACAGAGAGTTTAAAAAATAGCACCGAGTTTCTCTGTGCTCTTCACCCAGCTTCCCCTTAGGTTAACATCTTACATAAGCAAAGAACAATGATCAGAGCTAGAAAATTAACCATGTTCAGCACTACCAACAGAACTATAGAATTCATTAGGATTTCACCAGGTTTTCCACTAATGTCCTTTTTCTGCTTCAGGATCCAATATAGGATTTCATGTTGCATGTGGATGTCCTGTCTCTTTGGTCCCCTCCAATCTGTGGCAGGTCCTTAGTTCTCCCTTACCTTTAAAGACCTTGACAATTTTGAAAAGTACTGGTCAGCTGTTTTCTAGAATGTCAATTTGGAGATATCTGATATTTTCTTGTGATGACAGTGAGATTATACATTGTTGGGAAGGATACCACTCAGATGATGTGCCCTTCTCAGTGCTTCATATGAAGGGGCACATGTCAGTATGTATTATTGGTGATGCTAACCTTGATCACTTAGTTAAGGTGATGTCTGCCAGGATTCTCCAGTTAGAGTTATATTTTTCTCTTCATAACTACAAAAAAAACTTGGAGGGAGATATTCTGAAACTCTACAAATATCCTGTTCCTGCTTAAGATTTTGCTCACTAATTTTAGCAACTATCAGTGGAACTTTCCTGTAGCAATTATTACTATGGGTGCTAATGATGCTTTTCTATTTCTCTCAGGTTTATTTGTTAATTAATTAAAATTCCTCTGTAGGAAAGTTGTCTCTTTTGCCTCATTTATTTATTTGTTCAGTTATTTATTTACATACTATGGACTCAATGATATTATTCCCTGTTATTCTTTGTTACAATCCAATGTTTATTTCATTATTCAAGTTGGTCTAACCCTTAGCTAGATTTTATAGCACGTCTGAGCAGATGTGACCATGCATTAAACTTCTTAAACATTGTCCCTCACATCAAAGACAATGATAGGCACACAATAGGTATCTTATTGATTTATTCATTGATTCATTCAACAAATTATATGTTAAGGGAGTTGTCTTAGGTGCTATAGTTACATTTTTACTAAATATCGTTGCTAAAAGATTTAGTGATTTTTTAAAAATCATTTTTTTCAAGTGGTTTATAGCCTAGTTAATAGAAATTCATGTTTGTCTGCAAGTCCCTGATAAAAGCATTTAGAGTATAGTGATGGCTTAAACGTGCATATAGTAAACTTTACCTGGAGAAAAGGGGAAAGATAAGGTGACAAGTAGGCAGGAAAGACCTTCTGAAGAAGACAGTATGCTATGCCCCCTTTTGCTACACCGCTCATTCTATAAAAATATGTAGGCATATAAAATATCTAGGGACAAAACCCATCACACAGTTAGCATGTACAAACTGCCTCTCCATCTTCTAATCTAATTCCTAAAATCAAACCTCATGGGCACACTTTTCAGGAAGATTTAATGTAGTAAACATAGACGTTTTATGCAGAGTGGGGCAAAGTAGGTTTATAGTTGTCAGTACACGAAACAATTTCTTATATTCTTATTTATAAAATATGGTATTACTTTCCATACAACGAACTGTAAACCTACTTTTGCCCCATCCTGTATATGACTGCTTTACTAGGAAAACTACAAATGGCTGAGGTAAAAATATCTGAGAAGCCACTTGTCTTACTCCAGTTTTCACATCCAATTTCACAGTTTTCATTCCTTCAAAGGGAATAATGAAGAGCAAACAAAAAGCACCATCAATCAAAGAGAGACTCTCTAAGTTTCTTTACATAACTCAGTTTTCTTGGACTGCCCCTAATGCTCTGAACAAAGCTGTTCTTTTCTCCGTGTGATAGTTCAGCCCTGTAAATGTCCTCAGGAATAATAAACAAACAATTGGGGCACATTTTCTCCCACAAATTACACTCCGCAACATTCTTTAGCCAAATCATTTGAATTCCAAACAAGCGCAGACATATCTAAATTACACTGCTGTATTGTAAGAGCTGCTAACAATAGAGAATTTGTATTTTTAGACACTTATTGACACTTAAGTCTGTTAATATTTAACTCCTACTATTGTTCTAAACCATGAATAAGCAAACTCTGTCATGCACACATAGAGTTAGATCATGCACTTTAATTACATTAGTAAATGTTGCCCAAAGGAATTTTATTTTCACTGTCTCGTACCACCCTTTTTAATTAATGCCAACGTGTTTTTTCCATCTGGGGATATATACAACAGACGCACATATGTATCGTGTCTGTGGATATCGGCACAAACGTACACACAGTCATGGACGCACACACAAAGACACTTGCATTCAGCCCACGTTAGTATCCATTAACAGAGTGCCCGAGTTCTTTCAGCATCTGCTTCCTCAATTCCCTGGAATCTCCCTTTTGAGACTTCTCATGTCCTATGAGCTGATTATTTCTCTGTTGGCAAATCCTTTCCTGTTTTGTAAAACCTGTTGCACACATTGCTCAGTATTTTAAAATTTTGTCCACTAATCCTCCCACGGTCTTATTCTAGTATTTATCACAATGATTACTCCTAGTCCAGAAAAATCTAAAGGATTACACATTTTTATTCAACTGCATTTGTCTACTAGGTTCATTTCTTAAATTTTCCTTCCTGTTCACTTTTATTTACCAAGATCCTAGAATTAAACAGAAGAGTTTTCTGGTCGGCCAACTCACCCTTCCCAAGCCATTCAAAAGGTGCTTTAACATAATTTCTCAGCATAGCACATTCTGATATCATAAATACCGAACCCGATATTATCCTATGCAGGGGGCAAAAGGAGGAGGTGGCTCTAAAAAGGCAGATCTATTTCAGTGCTCATAGAGCCTGATAATTAGACCACCGGGAAAAGACAGAGAAAAGAAATCACAAAATAGTGCAATGGGATATCAATGGGTCACCAATGGGGCTTTTGGAGCTGAAGTTCACACCGTCTAAACAGCAGAGGTAATCAGAGATAATCCTCCCTTCTTGTTGCCCAATCCCACGTTCCCTGCTGTTTTAATTAGATTATTTTGGAGTCTGCTATTTCTGTCTTACTCCGTTCCCCAAACTGTAATAGAAGTACTGCAGCTTGACTATCACACAGCTGCCAAATTTCACTCCAGAGATGGCAGTATTTCAGTGACAAGCAAAGGATGCTCCCTCTGTGACATCTGAACACCAGCTTAAGGGGTTAAGCATCTGGAATGGGGTTGCCTTTGTGCAGGAAAGGAGAGTTTTATTTTGTTTTATCATCACCACTGGAGGAGCAAGTCCACCTGAGCATGAGGGAGGACACAAACCAAAAACACTTTATGCATCCACTCAAATGCACAGAGAGAATATAAACAGTGACTGGGCTTTCATAGGTTCTTTTCTACAGAGATTTCAAAGGCTTAAAACATCAAGGATGTCAGATGATGATCATGTGTAGAAGTAAAAGAAGCCCCAGAGAGTAACCCACTCATATTATAGATTTAAAACTTGGAGGCACAGAGTAAGTGAGTACTTGTTCAAAGCTCTCCTGATCCCCAAACCACTCCACTTGAACTTGGGTTCAGCCACAGACCACTCAGAGGATCACATCTCTGTCAAGGGGATCAAACACAGCCCCACGGCCCCAGCTTCTGGGTTTCTTGTTTTATTTGGTTATATTATTTTGTTTTATCTACCAGAAAAAAAAGAGAGTCCCAAACAAGATGAACCCGAAAAGACCCACACCCAAGACACATCGTAATTATGATGGCAAACGTTCAGGACAAACAGAGAATCTTACAGGCTGCAAGAGGGAGACAGAAACTTACGTACAAGAGGTCTCACATTAGATTACCAAATGATTTCTCAACAGAAACACATCAGGCCAGAAAGGAGTGGAAGGAAATTTACGAAGTGATGCAAAGCAAGGGACTGAATCCAAGAATAAAAGGCTAAGGGAGTTTATCACTACTAAGCCAGCAATGCAAGAAATGCTAAAGGGACTGGTGTAAAAAGAAGAAATAAAAAGGGAAGAAGGAACACAGGCACAAAAAAATAAAAATGGCTACAAACAAGTTCCTATCCATAATAACTTTAAACATAAATGGACTAAATGCTCCAATCAAAAGACATCGAATGGCTGAATGGATAAAAAAAAAAAAAAAACATGACCCATATGTATGCTGTCTATAAGAGACCCATCTCAGAACAAGGGACTCACACAGACTAAAAGTGAAGGGGTTGAAAAATAACTTCCAGGCAAATGGAAATGAAAAAAAAAAAAGCTGGGGTAGCAATATTTATATCTGACAAAATAGACCCCATACTCATGGATTAGGAGAATCAACATCATTAAAATGTCCATACTACCCAAAGCAATCTATAGAT
>NW_006291009.1:359161-369522 GCF_000327345.1 Myotis davidii
AAGATAAACAACCCAATCAAAAAATGGGCAACGGACCTAAATAGACACTTTTCGAAAGAGGACATAAGGAAGGCCAAGAGACATATGAAAACATGCTCAAAGTCACTAACCATTGGAGAGATGCAAATTAAAAAGACAATGCGATACCATCTCACACCTGTCAGAATGGCTATCATCAACAAATCAACAAATGACAATGTTATCACTGATATATGCTTATAATCTTCACAGGGACCTGTTATCCTGTCTCACTGTAAAGGCAAAAAAAAAGCAGGATGGAGAAGAAATAATATTTCTGAAGAGAAAACAGGAGGAACAGAATATAACTCAAAGTCCCAGAAACTATCTTCCCAAATTTTACTAAAACATTTAGTGTAAACTTAAATATCAGTGGTATGTTTCTCATTTTGTCTAAAGAGATGCTCCTTCTTGGCATATGGGAGCATGAGCCTGTTGTTTCTCACTAACTCAAATAAAAGACTATATGACTCCCAAAAAGTTAGGTATATTATTTAGATCTTACAATGATGATGGTTCTTTCAGTAATGAATGAACAACCAGTGATTCACTATTTGAACACCGGTGAGATGAAAGGCACTAATGATACATACTGAGAGGGGTCTTGAATTGGGGTGGGGATGGCGAAGAAACTAAATGCTCTTCATGTTTCCTTCTGCCTCTAATTAGTACAACATCAAAAGCTATAACACCTAACATTCTAGAATTCAGGAAGCCTATTTAAATACTCCTGCTCACTTGATAAACTCTAAGAAAAAAAAGAGTCATTTGAAAAGTACCGCAGAATACCGACACTTTGATGTTTCCACTCCTAGTGGTTGCTCACGCTTTGAATGGTGCAGTGCTCCAAACCCCGGAGCAGCCTTCCTGCATTAGAGGGGAGGGAGGCTGTGGCATCCTGCAGGAGGGTCGCAAAGAAAGACACGTGGAAGGCTTTGGTATCAACCATCTTCTCATGTATTTTACACATGTAGAGGACAAAATGTTCTCCCTTATTTCGGGAAAGGTAAAATAAGTAGGTGAATGTTTGCGCACTGACATGATAAATCATATTAGTTATCAGACTTTCAAAGAACAAAATGCTTTCTACAGAGTCTGGTAAATTACTTTAGAAACGAATATACACCAGAATAGGTTTGAAAAGCTATGCCTACATCTAAAATGCTATGTACTCTTGAATCTTTGTCTCTGCCTTTTTCATTCTGCCATGGAAAACATCATAAAGTGCCTCAAAATGATACTTTCCCCCAAACTGGCTAAGAACTGTAGAGGTTACTTTCAGATTGAAGGTACTGGAGTGGAAAAGGAAAGAACATGTCTGGGCTGAAAGGTAATATTTGAGGAGATCTCTATTTTAAATATTTAATGAATATCAACAGGGTTTTCTTCACCATGGAAATGTGCATTGCAGATCCCAGAATGCAGTGTGTGTGTGGTTGGGTGGGTTGGGTTGGGTTGGGTTGAGGAAAAGCATATAGCAGAGGGCTAAGCCCCAAGAGAGAGCAGGTGAGCAGGGAGGGACAAAATAGAGAACAAGGAAATGGTTATAAATCCAAAGCCAAAAATGTAGCCTTTACCAAACCCATGTTGTAGGTTGAAGGAAATGAAATCTCTGAATGCGTTTATTATTTAAGAAACCCCTAAAAGCACCCAAATGGTTACAGGATGGAAAAAAGAACAATCCCACTAACAAGCTGAGCGAAAGGCACCAAATCCTAAAGAGGCCAAGATGTGGCAACTAGTCTGACTATTTTGATCTGGAATTTAAATCTGCTTAAAGTTAACTGAATAATGTTACTTATGTTTGTACACAGAAGGCAGAATTACTTACATAATTAACCTCTCTAACGGGAACGATGGTGGATCGGGTAAGAAATGGGATGTAGTGAGTCAAAATTGGAATAAGGTCAATGTGCTCTGGTGAAGCCCAACCCTTCCTGTGGGTGGGGGTTGAAAAAGAAAGTAGCACCACACATCATGAGCCACCCACTCTAACATGTTTATGTAGTCATAGAGTAAAACGTATTCATGTCACAATTTCTTAAAATATGAATTGTCAATACCGTACTTAGCTTAGATAACTTAAACTGAGAGATCAATAGCTGTATAATTTTTACTGGGCCTGACAACTGTGCATTCAAGCAAAGTTTTATAGTTGTCTTCTTGCCTCACCTTTATTTCCCTACGTGGTTCCACTGTCGATAGTCACAACCTCACCACCAGGCCCTGGCTAGTCTCTGGCTTTTCTGCCTTCTGCCTTCCAGATTCACAAGTCTTTCCCCATTGGTGTCTCCAGCTTCTCATTTCAGATGCAGTTGCCTCTCCTTTTAGGATGGTCCTGTTCAGCTCCCCTGTTCCCCACACCAGGCTATGATGCTGTCAAATCTACCTCCCTTACAAATGCAAGCTCCATCAGGACAGGCCTCATGTTGTCTTGTCCCATTGCATGTCTCCGATGTTTAGAACTGCACCAGCACATGGTAGCTCTCAATAGAGGTATTTGCCTAGTAAATAAATGAGTGGTGACTGACTGAATCAGATTAGAATTTAAAGACATTGTCTCAGTTTCTTACAATTCAAAAGCTATGCTCCCCCACTATGCTGGCAAAGTGCTTAAGACCCCATAGAACCCATGTATTGAGTTTTGAAGACTGATGTGGGCTGACCTTGCAGAGAGATTTCCTACACCATTGCAACAAGTGGTTTGGTGATGGAGACCACCGAACATTGCTGGACCACAGGCCCAAGGACACGGCCCGGTGAACTATGCTGAAATATCCCCACCCTTCAGCCTCCCTGGAGAACCTCATTCTGATAAGTCCTTGCTAGTCACCACGTCCGCATTTCTGCACACCAGCCAGTGATTCACAGCGAGAGAACCGTTTCCTCCTCTCTGTTTGAATCCACACTGATTCTGTATTGCAGGAGGAATCTAAGTGCTTCCCAAATACCAACTGTTCCATATGGTAGTGCAATTGCCATTCTCACTCCCGCAACACTGTGCCTGTCTACCTGCACTCACAAGGCACCTCGCTGGAGTCTGGCAGGACATCATGAACTCCTTTTCTGACCTATATTTGCGGACACATTTGTTGTTGTCCCTCCCTTTACAAAATTATTAATTTTGTTGAAACAACATATATATTGGACAAATACAAGTTTTATTTGCTTACTCATCATCATAATCATTTAGAGGAGAATATTTATGACCCATTAAAGGGGAATTCTTAAGCTAAATTGTCTTAATAAGAAATTCAGATGTTCCTCTTTTACTGAAAAATACAAAGCTGTTCAAACAAACATGTGGGCCAAAACAATGCAGCATCGACACACACAAGAGTCCCAGAGTGTCTAGTGAAAAACATTAGCTGAAGCCAGACAACTCATCTACTGTTAGTCTTCTTAACACCAAGTAATTCTTTGACTCTTTTTCCCTCAACTTTTCAAGCTTATGATGCAGCTAAAGGTCAAGGGACTTACAACCCCACAGTTTTCCCCTTTACGTAGGATAAAGCATGTTTCCTAAGAGCTGGGGGTCTCCCATTCTATTTTCTCGCTCACGTATTTAGTGAAAGGAAGCTCATGCAGTTATGAGGGTAGTGGTGGGGGGGAACGGGGAAATGAGCCTACCACAGTTTTTTTTAATCCACTCATCTGCTGATGGACACTTACGCTATTTCCAAATCTTAGTATTGTAAATTGTACTCCTATGAACACAGGGGTGCATATATCCTTTCTGATTGGTGTTTCTTATTTCTTGGGATACATTCCTAGAAGTGGGATTACTGGGTCAAATGAGAGTTCCATTTTTAATTTTTTGAGGAAACTCCACAGTTTTTCACAGTTACTGCACCAGTCTGCATTCCCACCAGCAGTGCACAAAGGGTTCCCTTTTTACATCTACACAATGGAATACTAAGCTGCTGTAAAAAAGAAGGAACTCTTACCTTTTGCAACAGTATGGAAGGACCTGGAGAGCATTATGCTAAGTGAAATAAGCCAGTCGGAAAAAGGTAAATATCACATGATCTTACTCATTTGTGGAATATAATGAGCAACATAAACTGATGAAAAAAAGTAGATCTAGAGACATAGAAGCATCGAACAGATCATCCAACCTCAGAGGGAAGGGGCGTGGGGTAAGAGATCATCAAAGGACTTGCATGCATGCGTATAAACATAACCCATGGACACAGACAGTAGGGGGGTGAGGACATGTGTTGGGGGGTGGGAACAGCTGGGGAGAGGTCAATGGGGGAAAAAGGAGACTTATGTAATACTTTAAACAATAAAGAATTTAAATTTTAAAAAAATAATAAAAAAGAAAGATGAGCTTAGTAGGGCAGCTCACATATGGAGCTGGACAGTTTGACTCGGCAGGCGTAGCTCAAAGAGGCCCAAAGCTTGCCTGAGCCCAGGTGCTGGCCGCACCTCAGGAGCAAGGTCTGTAAACAGGGCTGTAACCAGGGTCCCACTGGCCGGATGACAGACACCTCTGTGAGCACTGGGTCTCTGACTTGCAGCCTTAGGGCAGGCTGTTTATCCACGACTGGGACTACTCCGTTTATCCAAATTGAAGGCATTTGGAAAGATACTAAAAAATATTTTTTATTGACATTATACTATAGTCCGGGTCATACTTTGTTTTTGTTTTTTTGTTTGTTTGTTTGCTTGCTTCTGTCATGACCATTTTCTCATATTACTTTTGAAATAGGATGGCTAATGATTGTCAATATTTCACATATATTTGCCATACCCTATGAAATGGGTACTATTGTTAGCTAAATTTTATAAATTTAGACACTGAGATGGAAAGTTAACTTGCTGGGCATCACATCTCAAAAAAAGAGCTGGGCTGGAATTTGAGCCCAGAAAGTCTGGAGCCTGGATCTTCCCACTGTGGTTCTTAGCCTCTGCTCAATACAGTGCTGCCACAGTTATATCTAATCATGCTTCCAACATTGGACAGATACATGTCTGTATGTGTGTGTACACACATTTGTATGCATAGAGATATATACTCATATGTGTATGTACATACACTCCCACATACACATATTTTAACTAAATGAGCATACAACTTCAGATCTATGTTTAATATAGGCTGTTTATTAAATACCTTTTTATTCTTGTTAAAGAAAAACTATGTTTTCCAGTGAAAAATTATCGCTATCTAGTAATCTCATGGTCATCTAAAAATACTTGGCTATAAAAGGAGAAAAACTTAAAATTCCCTAGGACCTATCCATACCTTCTTGATTTAGTATTATTTCTCTAATGTCAAAAACTGGCAATGTACAGATGTTGCTATCTACAGCAGGAAGGTTCTTAAAAACGGTATGATTTATTAATAAATGCCCTCCCCCGAAAACCATGGGGATCCCATGTCTCATATTCAATTGGCAATGACTTTTTTTGTTTTCAAAATTCTTCATACTGATACAATTGTATGCATAGGCACTCTCATACACTGCCCCTGGAAATAGAAACTGATATGACTTTATTGGAAAGGAATTTAGCAGCAAGTAGCAAACACTTTAAAACTGAAAAACTCTTAAATTCAGCAAGTTACTGCTAAGGAAGTATCCTAAGGAAGCTATGAATACTGGCAATTAATATCCTATCTAATAAAAGGGTAATATGTAAACAGACTGAACAGCAGAACAACCAAACAGCCATCAAAGCATAATATGCTAATGATATGCTAAGGCTGCTCAACCACTCATATGATGTGCACTGACCACCAGGGGCAAACAGTCAACTGGTCGACAAGTTACTATGATGTGCACTGACCCCCAGCGGGCAGATGCTCTGACTGGTAGGTTAGCTCGCTGCTGGGGTCCGCCCAAACTGGGACTGAGCAAGATAGGCCGGACAAGCCCTGAAGCCCTCCCGCAGCCCCTCCCTGGCCCTGATCATGCACCAGTGGGGTTCCCTCAGCCGGCCTGTGCCCTCTCACAATCCAGGACCTCTCAGGGGATGTCAGAGAGCCGGTTTCAGCCCAATCCCGCAAGCCACTCTCCTTGGGAGGGCACCAGACGCAGGGCGCATGGCTGGTGAGCGCTGCTGCAGCAGCAGGAACCTCTCCAGATCGGGACTGATCGGGCACGAGCCTGCAGCAGGCACAGCGGGGCTGGGATGAGCAGGAGGAGCAGGTAGGAGCTGCAGGGGACACTGGATTGAGGGTTTTGGCCCGTTCCCTGCAAGCCACCCAGAGGGAACCCACCCATGCATGAATTCATGCACCAGGCCGCTAGTAAAGCTGTAAGAGCATTATTGGTAGCATAAGAGAGAAAAGAAAATTAGAAGCAAATTAAATGTCCAGCTAGAGAGGATCAATTAAATGTATTGTAGGATATGCATTCAATGGTATGCTATATAATCATTAAAAATATTGTTGCAGATAAATATGTTGCTATGAAAATATGTTCATTATTACATTAAGATGAATAAAAATGTTAGATGAAAGGTGTTAGAATATAATGTTCGCTACTACCATCTGATGGTAGTTTCTCTAGCTGAATTTATAAACACCATCATCCAAATCATCCCTTTCTTATCAATGTCTTGGCATCCACCTTAATCAGTGATTTCAACATACATGGAAGTTATTTTCTTTCCCATAAGCAAGGAGGGTTCCATTTTTATAAAAGAGGCAAAAATAAAGAGATAAAGAATATGTGAATCTAGAGATTATGTTTATGTTGTGTGTTGGTGTGTGTGTTTGTGTCTATGTATGTGTAGGAGAATGGAGAAAAAAATATATATATATATCTCCCCCACTATCTTGGGGACTTTACAATTAAATGATCATTATTTTTAGTTAAAGATTTTGGAGATATTTACCTGTACCAGGTGCTTTCATCACAATGGAGAAACATAAGCAGTCGGCTCCTTCCCAGCAGATCTTTTCACATGAATTTTGCTTGAGTAGAAAGTGTGGCAGTAGAAAACTCAGTGTAAAATGCCTAGACCTGTAAGTACAAAAACAATATTCCCACTGAGTGAGGCAGCTTGCTGTGACCTTCATTCACATTAACTGGTCAGAGAAAAAAGAAACATATGTGCATAATCTCTCTCTCTCTCTCTCTCTCTCTCTCTCTCTCTCTCTCTCTCTCTCTCTCACACACACACACACACACACACACTCACCCACCCACCTCTCCAGGGATGACAGGCTTCCCATCCTATCTTTTGACCTTAGGGGCATCACCAACAAACTAAGCCTGTTCCTTTCCTTCCTTCCCTGCTTAATGATTCCCAAACTTCAGAGAAATAAAAAACAGTTATGCTCCAGAAAATTTCAGGAACATCACTGACTTTGATACTCTCTATGATTCCTATTAATCCTTCACACATCACCCCCACTCCATCACACTATTATTGACCAAAAAGCAGAGTCATTGCTGCACCTGACACTCAGCACTTTGGTCTCCTAGGCCCCATTGCTGAGCCAACATTGTTCATGGAGGTCATGCTCATAATTCCAGATTCCAGTCCTGTACCATCTCTCCAAAACTGATCTTGCTACCAACAATCCTGTACTTATTATTACCAAAAAAAAGTTAAACATTAAATCAACACCATCGTATTTTCCCCAGAGTTTATATGCCCCTAAGTCTTAGCATTGATTGCTCTTTTGGGATGTGACTATCCTTTGATTTTAATTTCCAAGTCATATTGAAATCAACATGTTCATATTACAATTAAGGGTAGATTTATAGTTATTTTAGTAAATTAAAAGTACCAACAAATCCCAAATCTGGGTGCCAACACACTAAGGAAAAAACTAAAATCCAAGTCCTGCCTAACTGGCTAAATTTTATTAGGAAGAAGGCAGTTAAAATCAAGAGCCATATGGAAATCCCTTATTTAAGATACATAAAGAGAGGAATTTCTATACATTATATCTGTGGTATAAAAAAAATACTTGTTTACCTATTTACAAGTCTTCATACTACATATAGATCTTAGAATCACTAACACAAAATAGATATGAGCATATCAAAGTTATTAATGGGTCACATATTGATTTCCCTTTTGTATACCTGCATAAATGTAGGTATGTGTGTACACTGTTCTGATTATGCCTCTGTGGTTTTTTGCGTGCCACACCCTTTGATTAGCATAGTTTTCCACTGAGCTCAGACTCTTACCCTAGCCCCCAGGCCCAGTGCAATTCAGCCTTCATGCTCTTTTCCCGTCTGCACTACAGCTTTTCTATCTTACCTTTAAGCCTTTAAAAGCACCTTGTTCTCCTACCCCTCACTGCTGAATAGCCTAGTTCTCTTCCCGAATAACCCACCTTCTTCATCAAGTGACCTGGTATCATTTTCTCCTCCTGCTTTCAGCTCAGTTCTGTTCTCAGGGAGCCTTTCCCGACCTCCTTAGCCAGGTCACTACCTTCTCGATACTTTTATAGAACCATTTTCCTGTGTTATACTGGCCACTTTTGAGGATTAACATTTTTTGATAGATTCATTGATCGATGCTTGTTTCCACCACTAATTAGTAAACTCTACGAAGGCAGAACACATGTGCTCTTGTCTACCCTTTTATCCTCAATATTCAACACAATGCTTGGCACATTATTGGCACTGTAAAAATCTGCTGAGTGAATAACTGAGGGAGGAAGGGAGGGAAGAACACTCCTTATCGTAATTAGTGTTTGTTGAATTAATCTGCTGATGGCTTTTCAACACAGAGGATAAGGTCTGCATTCCTTTGAACAGCATGCAAGGCTCCTGGACCTGACCCCATCCAGATGTGCAGCTCCTCCAGCTTCACTTGACCCTCAGCACCTTGGAATCCCTGTAGCTCCCTGACCAACCCTGCCTGGCTCCCACGCATCTCCACACTCTGGTCTATTCCGTTCCCGCTGCACAGCACTTCTTCAAACCCAGGCTCATTCTTCAAGGCTCAGTGAGGGCTGCTCTTCTGTGAAGACCTCTCAACTACCTTCTGGGAAGCTGAGGCCCTCTTTTCCCACTCTTCTACAACACTCTCTGCTAGAAAACAAATTATCATATTTTCTTGTACTTGTGTTTTAAGCAGTCCATCTCTCCCAATGCATCGCAAGTCCCTTAAAGCAGTGGTTCTCAACCTTCTGGCCCTTTAAATACAGTTCCTCATGTTGTGACCCAACCATAAAATTATTTTCGTTGCTACTTCATAACTGTAATGTTGCTACTGTTATGAATCGTAATGTAAATATCTGATATGCAGGATGGTCTTAGGCGACCCCTGTGAAAGGGCCGTTCGACCGCCCAAGGGGTCGCGACCCACAGGTTGAGAACCACTGCCTTAAAGGCAAAGGAGGGGTAGTGCCTCATTACACTATCCTCAGAGTTAGCACATCAGCCTTGAACATAAATAGTCAACAAATAAATATTTGTTGAATGAAAGTATACATTTCATATGTGCAAAGCTCCACAGTTGACTATTTAAATATTTTAATATATGTAGTATATTTAAATATTATTAAATGGTACGAGGCATAACAGTTATAAATTAATCTGTAAAATGGGGATAACACCTATTTCACAGAGTAGTTGGGAAAATTAAATAATATACCAGTAAAATGTTTAGCACCGAGCCCAGCACACTAGAAGCACCTAGAAATAGTATAACTGTATAACCATCATTGTCAATATTACTATTAGGACAACCATGTTGAATTTATAATTCACACTTCAAATTTAACAGTTTTATTTGACAATGACTCTTCCTACTAATAAAACATTAATTAGCATTAGTATCTCTGCAAAGCCGTAAAATGGCTGAAGAGGCACTCAGCAGACCAAGGATAAAGGTGAGTTTTACTCACTACAATCTATAATAATAAAAGCATAATATGCTAATTAGACCAGACGTCCTTCCAGATGTCCTTCTGGACTAAGCTGGAGCTGCAGCTGCCATAGCTGCAAGGGAGGGATCCAGGCAGCCGCCCGTGGCTAGGAAGACCTACTCTTGCAAGAATTTCATGCTTCGGGCCTCTAGTATATGTATAAAGTCACAAAGCATCAACACAGACGATGTATTGCTGTTCAGAAATTATCTATAAAATCTAAATGACAGAAACACCAAATATTATCATTCAAATGCCATAAATATTTAGCTTAAAGAATTAGGAATGTTTATTGCAAATTATTTCTTTTGCTAATAAAACGAGATATACATATTCATTTTATTAATTACTGGACAGAGTTATATAACTTCTATAAATAAATATTATGTTTTAGCCTAATTAATATGCCAGAAAGTGTATGAGTTAAGAGCAAAAACATTATCTATTAAGTGCTATGCTGATTTAGATTTGTTGAAATTTAATGTAACAGACTTAC
>NW_006291009.1:369548-372370 GCF_000327345.1 Myotis davidii
AAAGAGGCAACAATTCTGCAACAATATTTTTTTTAAATAATGTCAGAATGAATTGTTTACAAATGCTACCAGTGCACAGTTGAGCAGAATGAACTGGTAGTAACTTATTCTACCAAGAAACTTATCAGTCGTATGATGCCCTTTTTTAATATACTGGCCAAATTTAAATAATGACTACAAAAGTATTTCATATACTGTGTGCTACTGAAATATAAGGTACTATCATTACTGCATTTGAGGTTTCTATTAATAATTCATCTTTACCTCTCTGATAAGTGATAAAACCCAAAGCAAGTCAGATTTCTAATTGGAGCTTAACCATTTTCTGAGAAGTATTAGAGCTACAGAAAGAAAATACTATAAAATTGCCAAATTCTTAACTTCTAATTGTTTTACCACTAGAATGTTATACTACTTTTAAAATGAATTACAATTCTATTGATTGGCCACACCCATTGGCCAGTTTATTGCAAATATATTGTTCTCTGCAATGTAATTAAGATGCAAAGGTAGAACAAATTTAGCCCAAAAAGTCTTAATTTATTTAGATTATTTTGGTCTGAATTTACTATTAATCTCATCATGTGCTTGCAGCGAAAAAAATCTGGTGAGCCCTTAAGAATATAAGGCAAAATTCCTCTTTATTTGTGCTGATTCCTATATCTGAAATTCTTCCTTTAAGATTCAGCTCAAATGCTCAGGTGTCATTTCCTCTGTGATACGCTCCCACATACATTGTCTTCGTCCTGCTGTGCAATGATCTGTTTCCCTCTCTAGACTCTGAGCTCCTTAGAGTACTGACCAGGTCTCTGCATTTTTTTTTTATAACAACCTACACAGTTCTTTGCACATAAACATTCTCACTAAAGACTGGTTCAACGTGTCAACGAATACATACACTTTGATGCTTTTAAGACGAAGGTGAAAATGCTACTAATTATGATCTAAAGTTAAAGGTTAAAGTAAAAAATAAATCCATTTTTAGTGAAATGAAACTCTTAGCATTTTCACTTCCAGATGCATCAGCATTACATAAAAGTTGTTGAAACTATTTCAGAAAAGAGACATGCTGCACATTTTCCTGTCTGAGAATTAGTCTGAAAAATACCAGCTACACAGGGGCCTCAGGGTGTTCCCATGACAAACATTCAGTTAGGTATTGATTCCACACACTTATTTAATGGAAATCGAGACCAAGCTTCTGCCTCCACAACACCAGCACGTCACGAATCATTCAATGCAGCTGCTTAATCATTCTATTCAGCTGATGAGTCCCAGGAGCGGTGCGCCCGCCTCCCCAGTACTGGCCAGCACTTTGGTGATGAATCTCCGCGGCACTCAGAGAAACGCACACCAGCGCCAGACAGCGTTTTCCACTTTTATTGTAATTCTTATTCCCACATGGACCACTTTCTCACGTATCCGCTTTTCATTTTTCAAAAACCAAACCTATGAGCCTGTGACAACTTGCCTGGCTGAGTAACATATTACATCATCGTCCACATGCCAAATCCTACCTCACTCGAAAGGCCAGAAAAGAACAGTGAGCAGCAAAACAAGTTTCTCATCGTAACCTATCCAGGCTGATTGTCCACGTCCGAAACCCTTAGTCACTGTTGGGACAATAAACATGGATTTTCTAAGCGGTCACCACGCCTTTGTTCAGGGTTCTCTTTCCTCCAGGCCTGGTGGTTTTCTAGGCATTCAGTAGGAAGAGGGGTACAGAGGGCTCCTGTGTCTTCTATCTCATTCCATTTAGCAACTGTCAGCCTCACCCTGTATCTTCAGCCGCATGAAGTACTCCAGGGACTTCCTGTCAGACCACAGCTCTGACCACTCCTGTGTGATGTCAAGACATGGGGGACTATGAAACGGGGCTATGACATGAAATAGGTAGAATGTGGGAGCAACAAGGGAAAATTCTGCCTTGTCTTATCACCTTAAAATATCTGTATCCTTAGAAGGCAGTGTACAACATGATGCCTATACTATAGGAAACACTGCTCTCTGGTATATATGAAAGTTGCTAAAAGTGTAAATTCTATGAGTTCTCATTACAAGAAAAAAATGTCTTTCTTTCTTTTTTATTTTTTGCATCTCCATGAGATGATGGATGTTAACTAAACTTACTATGGTAATCATTTCATGACATATATAAGTCAAATCATTATACTGTATACCCTAAACTTACACAGTGTTGTATGACACTTATATCTCAATAAAACTGGAAAAAATTTAAATCCAAAAATGTATATTTTTATGCAAAATTTGAAACATACGAAAGAATGCATACAACATATGTAATATATAAGATATTTGAAGCATAACAATAAAATGAACACCCATAAACTGGCCATCCTATTTAAGATATTACAAGTATTGCTGTATCTACCTATGTGCTACTTTCCCACATTCTCCCCCTCCTCTTCTCCAGAGGTAACCAAAATCCTAAATTTTGAATGTATTATTCCCTTAATATATAATTTTGCTTGATTTTGAAATTTATGAACAATTTTTTATCATACTGTATGTTGTCTTCTATGACCATTTTTTTTTTTCACACAATGCTGTATCTAAGATTTAATATGTTGTTGCAAGTAGCAGTAGTTCACTCATTTTCACGGCTGTATAATATTATCTTGTGCGAATTTGTCACTATCCTTCTACTAATGGAGTTAATTTTTTTTACCTTCTAATGTTATTTTTTTTCAATTAGAAACAACGTTGTTTCCATTAGAAATAATACAAATAAGCAAAGTTTCTCCGGGGTGCTGCCTAAGAATGGATTGGCTGGGTCACAGGTTACATGAATATTCACTCCT
>NW_006291009.1:372447-379122 GCF_000327345.1 Myotis davidii
TGAAATGGCTATGCCAATCTACACTCCTACAGTAGTGCACCCAATCATTTTCTAAACTGCTAAAAATTGTTTTAAAATCAGGAGAAGATCTAACTGACCTACAAGTTGTGTTTTTATTGTATAGGCTCAAGTCACGAATATCCATAAAGAAATAATGTCTTATCTCTCTCTCTCTCACATAAGTGAAGACCAAAGTATAAACTCACCAAACAAATGAACTACTTCCTAAGATATGCTTAATTTTTCCACCTTCAAATCAGACATTAACTAATAACTAAGATTGGGCTGAGGATAAATAATCTGAAGGTTCCATGTAGCTTCATTTCCTAATCATTCAATTCTTAAGCAAGGTGGCTACCAAAGGTATCCAAGAATGCTCTAGAATACAGTAGGGCTCATGGACCAAAACGGCCCACGTGAAACAGGAAGTCATGTATCAACTTAAAATACACAAAACTATAGCAAAGCAAGAGAATTCTTTATTTCTTTCAATATTAGAGAAGTAGAGGAAGAGATAACTGAGAGAAGGAAACGCCTCACTAGCTTTTATTTTAGAATAGCAAATCATAAAAACCTCTGCAGTGAGGTTCTGACAGGCTTGGACTTAGGGGGAAAGGCTTCTTCCCTCTACAAAAGGCCAAGGTCAGAGCTTAAGGCCATTGCACCTATAGTCTTAGGTCAAAGTTTGAGCTCCAAATCAGCCAGCTCGACATCTCTACCCCATGTGTAGCCAAGGGTCTGGATGTAGAGTTAGCCAATAAAGAGCATGGGCGGGCGGAGAGTGGGTAAAGAATACAATGAACTAGCAGCAGGAGAACCCATAGCAGACACTGCAGTGTAACAGGAGAGGAATTAGTCTATTTTTCTTTAACTGACCTGCACTGAGACTAGGGCCAAAGTCCTTGAGACAATCAGTTTTAGCCAATATTAACAGTTTTGACTTTCATCTACATAGCCATTTACTAGTAGTAGCAACCACTCGCTGAATTTTAAACGATCCTGACCACGTTCTCACACTTTCTCCATTCTGGTCTCTTTCTTACTGGTGAACCCCAACAAGTAGGGCCTGTGTCTGAAAGGCACGCAGTGAAGGGAGAAGGGAGAATTGGAGGGCTTCCCCTGTACAATGGATGTCTCTGAAGAAGTGAATGTGCAAAAAGTGAAACCAACAAGTATTTGCTGTAGTTCCTGGTGAGCACCTATCTGGGATTTTTTGCTGTCTATCATTGAGGTCTTACGCTTCTTATTAGATTCTCATACTGTTTGTTTTCTTAACTGATTTCATAGAGAGAGAGGAGAGGGAGAGAGGAAGAGAGGGAGGAAGGGAGAGATTTGTTGCACTATTTACGCATTCATTGGTCTATTCTTGTATGTGCCCTGAGCGAGATTGAATCCCACACCTTCTCATATCCAGATGATGCTCTAACCAACTGAGCTCCCTGGCCAGAGCTAGGTTCTCACACTGTTTTAAATAATTATGGCTTAGGGGCCTTATTATTTTTTTAATCATCATCCAAGGATATGTTTTTATTGATTTTCAGAGAGAGAGGGAGGAAGAGGGGGAGAAATCAATTGATTGCCTCCCATACATGCACCGACTGGGGGTTGTATCAGTTGCTTCTGCATGCATTCTGTGTCCCACTGGGGATCAAACCCTCAACCTGAATATGTGCCCTACCTGGGATTCAAACCCACAACCTTTTGGTGTATGGTATGATGCTCCAACCACTGAGTCGCCCAGCCAAGGCTAAGGGACCTTATTTTAATCTCAGTGGTGGTACCTTCTCTTTTGAATCCAGTAAGCTAGCCAGGCAGTGTTGAGGGAGCAAGGCTTTCCTTGTTAGTCAAGAAAGCTCTCCCAATCCTGTTTAGTTTCTAAAAGTGTGGTAACAAAGCAACCCTATTTTGACATATAGTACCTGGTACTGGGTGACCATATATGGGGCGGGGGGTGGGGGGGGAAGCTGTGTGAATGTGTCTGTAACCCCAGATGAAGCTCCAAATTACAAAATAGTTTTCAAGATCGGCAAAGTTATTAAAATCACCATATTTTAAAGAATCCCTTTGCAACACTGATTGTATTAAAATATATTCATTTCCCATAACTACAAAAAGCTTATATTTAAAATGACTTTGTATTCTGATGTTATATTAAATATGTGTGGCTTTTTATTCAGCAACTAGACTATCTTTTCAGAATTCTGTACTTCATTGTGTTCCAAGAGGCACTAGTAAGTCCTCCCCCTATTCCTTTAAACTCCTGTGGGAACAGAGGTCAGGACTTCCTACCAGGTGGAGGCTGCTTGAAATACTACAAGGGCACAAAGGCGAGCCCTTTCCTAAGTCAAAACGGGGATGAGGACAAATCTCCAGCCAGGGCAATGCTCTCCACGGTCAGGGCACAGAGAGCGAAAATGCTAAACATTCATTATAAGATCTTGCAAAGGAGCTGTTTCAACAAGCTGGACCACCCACCCACTGAACATATCAGCTCCTCCTCTCTTGCCTTTGCTGCCACAAGGCCCTCCTTCCCGCCCCATGACCGGCTGTCTGGCAGGCTCTGGCCACACCTCCAAGGCTCTGAGGAGGAGGGACCACTGGCTGCTGCTCTAACCCCCTTCTTCCAACCACAAGGGCTTCCCAGCACCCACTGGGGAGCGCCACCGATCTGGGACAGGAGCCCGCAGTGGCTCAGCTCCCTGGCCGCCTGCCAGAAGCTGAGCTCCTACTCCTTTCTACAAGAGGCATGGTGAGCAAATTAGAGGTTATAAACACCTCTGGTGGAAGGAGGAAAATTCCTTTGGGCTTTGTAAAGGAACTTCATCAGCAGCAACTGTCTCCAAGGTGTAAGACTGATGTGCTCACCCAGGCCCCGCAGCCCTGCTGGGCATATGTGGAAAACACCTTTGAAAGCTGGTCACAATTATGGCAGCGATGCAGGAAAATGTTTCTCTGAAAAGAATGTCTCTCATGTTCGAGGACATTGCGGGCCCCTGATAGGTAGCATAAAGCTATTTTCAATGGAAGGGCAGCATATTCAAGAATGTAGTGCTGCCAAATCCACTGGAAGTAAAATATCTGGGCTTCTAACAGGAGCTCAAGTTTTATTAGGAAATCAGGAAAGCACACACCTGGGGACAGCGTTCTAATTTGTGTGGAAAACAGAAGCCATTTTCCAGCAATCTAGAACTAAGTAAAAGCGGCAGAGTCCACGAAGAAGAACGATACTTTGATGCATGTTAGGTAGTTCCTCACACATTGCAGGAGCTGGTTGCCAATATGGTATGCTTTTAAGATAACAACCCTCCAACAACTCTCTGATACCTGGAACTCCATAATTAGTCTTACCTTCAGTTTAAAGATTCTCTCTTTAAATATCAGAATAAGTATGCTACCTTGGAAGTGGAATATCCAGAAAGAAAGAGAGAGAGAGAGAGAGAGAGAGAGAGAGAGAGGAAAGAAAGAAAGAAAGAAAGAAAGAAAGAGAGAGGGAGAGAGGGAGAGAGAGAGAGAGAGAAAGAGAAAGAAAGAAAGAAAGAAAGAAAGAAAGAAAGAAAGAAAGAAAGAAAGAAAGAAAGAAAGAAAGAAAGAAAGAAAATAAGAGAAATAGACACAAGCATGGGAAGAGAAAAGGTTTTGCATCTAAGCTGAATATTAATCCTAGCACCATCCATCTCTATAACTTTGGGGAGGTTACTTACTGGCTTGACTCAGAAACTCATCAGCTGTGAAATGAGTCAAATACCTGTCTCAGAAGGCAGGTGCAAAGCTAAGTTCGATTATGTAGACAAAACAATGTGGCGCACAGACGACACACAATGGTAGGTATCCAAATGCTAGCTTTTCTCTCCCTTTTTTTCAGAGCAGGTCATGATAAGGGAGCAAGTGAGGACAACAATAAGAAGGGCTGGCTTCCTGGGGTGGAAACAATAAGGTTAGCGAAGGTGGGGATGGGGGTGGCAGGGGAAAAGGGCACCTGGAGCCTGGGACAGGATCTGTCTCACAAATGTGGTGAGGTCATCTCTGCTCCAGGGCACAGGGTTGCTTCAGGCTGACATTCATTTGTAATGTTGACAGGCTAGCAAGACTGTGATCTTAGATACTGGCCTGTACCAAATAGCCAGGCCTCGCCTCCTGGGGAGATGAAAAGTTGGGGTACATCTGAACAGCAGTATGACAGAGTCACTGCAGGGGGGTGGGAGCAGGTGAAGCTATGACCAGGTGGCAGGCAGGTGAGTCAACAGAAGACAGTAAGTGCAGCTTCTACCTTGCTAAAGCCCAGTGATGCCTTCAGAACCCACTGACCCACAGTCCAGGTGAGTGGATTTGGACACCGTCCCACTGACTTACCAAGGACTGTCCCACACCAAAGTGTGTAGCCAAAGATGGTTTTCTTTGCCTTGCATCAGCACCTCCATACTCAGGGATCATCCCTTATCTCATCCTGAAGAGCCAGTCACCACCATCTTCCAAATCAGGGGTGGGGAACCTTTTTTCTGCCAAGGGCCATTTGAATATTTCTAAGATCATTCGCAGGCCATACAAAATTATTAACTTAAGAAGTAGCCTGCTATATTTGGTCAAACATTTCATTAGCTCACCCCTAAAGACATGGCAGGGCCAGACCAAATGATTCCGCAGGCATTATATGGCCTGCAGGTCAGACATGCCCCACCCCTACTCCAAAGCATCGCGCCACACATCTCACCAATTGCTCAGGTGAATGGACCAATCAGAGAGGGCTAAAAATGGTAGGAGGGGAAGGGCTCTAGAGCAGGCTGTTGCGGAAATATATTTTTAGGCCGAGACTTTCAGAATCCAAAAGGCCACTACGCAGGAGATAAACCCTCCAAATATTTCCTTTTATAACTGTTGGCCATAAAAACAAGCCTAACCTGAATGGATAGGAAGGAGAGGTATTTTTAATAATAAGCAGTAACAACAATACATGTAACTGTGACATTACTTAGAAACATTATCTGAAATAAATTTTAAAATTCCAGTTGACCTTTCTCTGGTATACTTTTGAGTCATTTCCTCCTTCCTTCCTATCATGAGCTGTGTGCACAAAGAATGCAGCACATTTTTAATATTACTCTGAGCAAAACCACAATGAAAGGTAAGTAAAAGCATCATACAATGCTCCCCAAAGCTAAAGGGACTGATTTTAGAGTGTACACATCAGTTATTCTATTCCATCAGCACAGATAATTAAAAGTTGGTCACATAATAATATTAAACAGCAGGCACAACTTTTGAAAATTTCTCCTTGGTATTAGCTATGCAAAAACTGGCTGAATGTTCAATGCTAATCAAATTCATCTCTTCTTAAGAGCGGTGTATAATAAATGGGTCACCTAAAAGGAATGCTTTGAACAGAATGCTTCACTATTGTCTGATTATTCTAAATTTAAAACTCCAACAAAGGAAAGGATTATTCTTCTTGAGGTTCAGAATTCACGAGGATTTGGTAATGAAATTCCTTTAGGAGAGCAAATAAAAAAATTATTACCTACAAGCTGCCCGTATTTTATGTGTGTATAATGTTTCTAAATCAAAGTCATCATTCACTCAGCAACAAATGTTTGTTTGAATAAATGAATGAAAGAGAAGGCCTCAAAATACGTTACAAGTTTAATTACCTATGCGTTATGAATCAGGCAGCAACTTTAATCATCCCCAAGTGCACAGGCTGAGATGAGCTAAATGTCAGCTCTCACCAAGCCGACCAAAGCCAGTCCTGGAAACTGAAGTCATGTCCTTTAATTCTTAGAAAATGACCCAGCTATGAGGGCCTGTTGCTTAGCTGCCTTGCTGCAAACTCACAATTTGGAATGCAGGTTATCTAGGCCAGGTGAGGTAAGATTAAGGAAGCATAACAAAGCCGGGTTTGTTCCTGAAATTATAAAGGCAGTCCAAAAAATTTAAAAAAAGGAAAAACATCAAAATGTAAACACTGAAAATGAGATTAATATTAATGTTAATGTCTTCACTCTAATGAAGCACATAGAGCAAATTACTCAGTGCTAGAATTGACACTGTACCAAGAGCAAGAAAAAAAATGTGCCTGCAGGAGACTGGATGAGAGGTGGAGCACAAGGCTCCCTAGGCAGCTTTGAGTTTATTCTTCAGCAACACTGCTAACACCCACCTTTTCCATTCTGATCTAACAGGATTCAATCCCAGGACTGGACAGACACTGCAAAATGTTTCAATAACACAGAGGAGAACTACAACTAGAATTTTTGCGAGTGGAATCTATTTTGCAAGCAGAAAATTCTCATGCACTTCAGAGTGAAGGTTCTTAAAACATAAATCTTAAAGTTTTCAAAATCCATGCCAAGGGAATTAATATCACCCCACTAAGCTGCCCTTTGTGAGCTGAGCCTATGCAAAAGCACCTGCCCCAACATCTATTTTTCTGATGCCAGAGGAAGATGAAGCAGAGCTATCCTGACCCACAATGGTATAGGGTAGGCCGTCTACAGAATCCTTCCCCTTTTGTCCCCTGAAGGTGCCTCCCCTTAAGGCTCCAGGGGTTTCTGCTCTGTGATCCTTTTCCACCTCCGCCCTGTCAACGTTAACAACAGTGAAACATTACATCGTTTCAGTATGAATATACTTCGGTCTTTGTTTTGCCCCCTAAACAGTATTTGTGCTTTAAAACTTTCTTTA
>NW_006291009.1:379170-397135 GCF_000327345.1 Myotis davidii
TCCCTGAAGGCTCCAGGGGTTTCTGCTCTGTGATCCTTTTCCACCTCCGCCCTGTCAACGTTAACAACAGTGAAACATTACATCGTTTCAGTATGAATATACTTCGGGGTCTTTGTTGCCCCCTAAACAGTATTTGTGCTTTAAAACTTTCTTTAAAACATATATTTTTATTGATTTTAGAGAGGAAGACAGAGGGAGAGAGAAATAGAAACATCAATGATGAGACAGAATCACTGATCGGCTGCCTCTTGCACTTCCCCTACTAGGAATTGAGCCTGCAACCAGGGCATGTGCCCTTGACCGGAATCGAACCTGGGACCCTTCGGTCCGCAGGCCGACGCTTTATCCGCTGCGCCAAACCAGCTAGGGCTGAGCTTTAAACCTTTGAATTTTTAACTGAGGAAATCAAAAGCTTTACTTGCCTTTAAATTCCAATATCAGCCAGGCAACATTCTGAATTGAGAGACAGGTTAAGGTAATTTTAAAAGTTTATTTTGCTCCATCTTAAGGCCTGCCATAAAAATGAAAATATGCTGAAACCACAAGCTGGGTTCATACTCCTCTGTGACCTAACTCTGAGCTTTAGTTATGTATCTGTAAAGTAGGGATTCTTATAATATCATGTAACATAATATAACAATAATTATGAGATAATAAATATGAAGTTGCTGACAAATATAAAGCCTACATTACCTCAGACAGAGCACAATGGTTCTAGAGCCGGTTAAGTGCAGCTCAGGCTGACCCAGCCAGTAGGCTCAAGTTGCCTAGAATCACTGGGAACTGGAAGAGCCTAGTTCTTATCAGTTTCTAGGAGCTCATGGCCTCAGGCCATGGCGCCAGGCGCCCCCTAAAGGCAGAACTGAGGTTAGTCCTTTTCCCAGTTACCTTTCTCCTTTTCCTGCCTGAGAGCATCTATGGTAAGCCCTACCCACACCTCTCCTCCACTAATGCCCAATAACCATGCAGCGCAACATCAGTTATGGAAGTTACCTTTTTATGACAATAGTAAATTCTGTTTTATATGTTCAGGCTTCCTATTTTGTGATGTATGTTAACTGCAGAGTTTGGGAACCAGAATGGACATTAAGGAGATCCCTTACTCTAACTCTTTCATTTCACAGATGTAGTAAGAGACTTAGAGAGGGCATGCTTTCCTGAGGCCTTAAGAGAACTAGTTTAGGGCAGACCTAGGGATATAATAGGCTGCTTGTGATCACCGTACTGCTCTAAGCTGTCCTTAAAATACTGTGCACTTAGAAGATGCTGCAGGGACTCAAACCCTTCTCCCTCAAGTTGCAAAACCATTTGCTCACCATTCAGAAATTTCTGAGGAGCAGACAAACAAGTATGGTACTCAGAGGAAGGGCAAGCTTGGGAATAGAGATGCTGGGGCTCTAGATTAAGCAACTTTGGGGTGATATGATCTTTAGAAAAACTTACAGACTCCCTGTAAGGAAGTCAATAGGAGAGTCCATGTGGTACAGTAAAAAAAAAAAAAAAAAAATGTAGGTTATTCAGTCAGAGACCCACGAATGATCCTCAAAACTTACTAGTTATTTGGCCCTAAGACAGTTTAGAGAGCCTTCCCAAGTCTATATTCCCTTAACCACAAAATGGGTATGATGATGATACTAATTCAAAAAGCTGTGGGATTTGGTGAAATTCTCATTAATAACACCTAGCACAGCACATATACTTAATCAATATTCAATATTTAATCAGTATTTCTTTACTACAGAATTCTTGTGTAGCGCCACTAAGAAATCCTCACCTTTAAACGTATGTGGTGGGTACTTGGATGGTAAAAGGTATTTCCAAGGCCAGGGATACGTTATTTCATAGATAACCTTGGAAAGCACGTTTCAAAGTGTCAGTATATTTGGGTATAATTTGAAAATAGAATGTCAGTGTCTAGAGCGGGAAATCTAAGGAACAATTGTAAGAGACAAGTCTGTGTCCGTCTGACATTTCAAACACACGAAAATGTATCCATCTGCCTCAGGCAACCATGGTCAGTTGTTAGGAAACACCTCTTGATTTACATCAAAATGTGTTCATAGAAAACAAAGATACCATAGGTCAAGGGTATGCCCAAAGCATTCCTCTTGGATCCCTGATGATAGCTTCTTGCTTATTTTTCACATGCAAAATACATATCTAAGAAAATGATCACAGATCCTAATGTGGCCGACCACAGGAATACAGCTCACAACACATCCTTTCGGGCGACCACGAGCTGGTGTGCAATGCCCCAGGCTGCAGAGGAGGAAGCTGTCCAGGCTGCGGACACATGCCCCTCAACCTGTGAGGAGTCAACAGGACTGTGCATATGTCTTCTCATCACATCCCCTCCCCATATAACTCTATCAGCAAATGTGGGATCAGAGTCTGGGAAGGAAAGAAGTCAGTGTATGTCTTATGCTATAAACGAATCTCCAGCGGAAACTGCTTGGTGCACATTTCAGTAGGAGCCACTGACTCTGCTGCAGTCAGAGCATTAGCCCAGGCCGGTTCCACACAACCCCGGCAACCCGGCAATACCGCCTCTCTGTTCTAGACCACCCTGTGACCTGATGCCTCAGCAGGCCACACACACACACACACACACACACACACACGGTCTTGCTTTTTCTAAGTCACCTTTGTTGACAATAATTGAAGCTGGACCAGTGAAAGGGGAGAAAATGCTAGTCAATAAATAAAGCTCCCCTGGACCCACTGCGCCCCTGGCCCAGCCTCTACCTGTGTGCACCTCACTTCTATTTCATTGCTTCTGACTACTCTGTGTTCAGATGTGGAGAGGACCATTTTTTTCACTCTTACTCGGAAATGTGACACTATTGTTCTTTGTTTCCTTAAAATAAGTGGGCATTCTTGCTCTCTCTAGTAAGAGAGGGCCTGCAAGAATTACTGGAGTTTCTGGGGTGAAGCGACCTGCTGCTAGGCTGAGAAACCAGAACCTGATTGCCAGCACCAGGGGGAGAAGTGCAAAGGGGAAACAGGCATCGTTCTGGACCACAAACATTATTACAGGCAAGTGGCTGCTGCTCCGTGGGGTTCTTCTGTACCTAATTGGACCATGCAGCACGACACTCCTGGGGACCATTGCAGACACACAGGTGTGGCTTACTACACACAAAGGCTGCGCGTCTGACAATTTTTGTGAGAGCCCAACTTTTCTAAATTACTTTATGTGCTGAGTGTCCTGGGGGAGTACATTACTTCAGAGAGCTCCATAAATGTTTTGTAAAATTCACAGTCGTGAATTGTGTTTGTGTTTTAGAAAGGTAGATTTTTGAATATCAGATTTTCTTCAAGACATCTCTCCCCTACCCCTACTCTCTCTGCCTTGAGAGAGCGTATTTTCAATCTCAACACCAGTAACAGAAGAATGTTTTATTTTTTTATCCTCACCCAAGGATATTTTACTATTGATTTTTAGAGGGAGTGGAAGAAAGAGGGAGAGACAGAGAAACATCAATATGAGAGAGACACATTGGTTGCCTCCCACACATGCCCCAGCCAGGGCCGGGGAGGAGCCTGCAACCGAGGTACATGCCCTTGACCAAAATCAAACCCGGGACCCTTCAGTCCATAGGCCCAATGCTCTATCCACTGAGCCAAACCAGCCAGGGCCAGAAGAATGGTATATGGGGGAATGTGGACCAGTGCTAGGAAACAGAGGGCAGCAGGCACGTGCCATCACCGTGAACACATTTTGCCAGGTAGACGTAGGAAGCAGAACATAAAAGGCTGACCCGGAGTTACCACTCGTGATTCTCCTTGACAAGGTGGTGCAGCATCGCGAGAGGAGATCCTGATGTCAAATCAGCAAGTAATAGTCCTAAACTGGGGAGTGAAAGCTGCAGGTGCGGGCTGGTCAAGAAGCAGAAGGCACAGGAATAGGAGAACGAAGCACACGCCCTGCCATGTCTGAGGTTTTGTAGCTATGAGGTCTCCCTACATCACAGGGTTCTGACACCAGAAGAATTCAGTCACCATTACAGGCTTGGGGGTGTGGAGTGAAGCTAGGGTGAGGGAGAAGTCCAGGATCAGATGATGGTCACATGGACAGTGGCTTTACCCACCACAAAGCAGAAACTACACAGAGAACCCCAGTAGAGACTGCCCATGCGCTAGCTCCCTCCCAGTCTATACAGCTGGCTGATGGGACACATACCAGATTTTTAAGAACCAAGCTTTTAGCTTCAGACTGAGTGAAGGAATCTAATCTTTTCCAGACAGTGCAGGAACCACTTGAGAACAAATTCCAGGCCAGGCTATACCTTTCACCATTAAATGACAAGTGAATTAAAAATAGGCAACATTGGTGACTTGGTGGCATAACAACAAAAAACATCCAAGAAATGAAAGAAGATAATTTTGAAAAATATTTACTATACTGAAAATAGAAATGAGTTTTAGATAAGATATGACTTTGCCGGCAAAAAGAAAAAAGAATAGATACTGACTCTGAAACAAGACATGAAAGATAAGGTATGACAAGTGAATGAAACCAGAAACTGACTGAGTTACAAAACAAAACAAAAAAACCATTAGGAATTTTTCAATTATAAGTTTTTAAAAATATAACTGGAAGCTACATAAGGACCAAAGAAAAGGAAAGACAATACTCTGTAAAATCAAATCAGTGATGTGAAGAACTTAAAAAATTATATCAACATGGAAAACAAAAAGACATAATAGATATTCAAGCCAAGATATTTCTGATTCCTGAAGTAATCAGAACAAATACCAGAGAAGCAATTATTAAAGATATCATGTAAGAAAACTCTTCTAAACTGAAGAAATACCTGATTCTCAGGCCAGAAAAGAAAATAAAGCTCACTCTGCACAAGAAAAGAATTAATGAAAACTGGAACCTCCTGGTGAAAGTTGAATTTTGAGGTAAGTAAGAAAATCCTCAGCATCAAATGAGGAAGGAAAAAATACAGGTGCCCAGAGCAATAAGATGAGAGAAAAATCAGGCTGGCATTTGACAGCAGAAAAAATAAAGCAATAAAACTATAACTCTGATGGCAAAGAGTTTGATACAATAATTCTAAACTAATCAAGTTTTCTACTGGGGTATACGAGCTAAAAATGAAAAAGGCATTCTTGCACACAAAAAAATCAATAAGAAAATTTACTTCATAAAAACATTTTTGAAGTTCTGTGGTCAACCAAAACAATTATTTTAAGTAATAAGGTGTGCCTTAGCCTATATGGCTCAGTAGATAGAGCAATGGCTGGCAGACTAAAGGGTTGCAGGTTCGAATCCAATCAAGGGCAGGAACCTAGGTTACAGGCTCAATCTCCAGCCCTGCTTGGGGCGCATGCAGAAGGCAACCAGTTGATGTTCCTCTCTCACATAGATGTTTCTCTCTCTCTGTCTCTCCCCCTCCCTTCCAATCTCTCTAAAATAAATGGAAAAATACACTCAGGTGAGGATTAACAAAAAACAAACAAACAAACAAAAAGAGTAAGGGGTTGAAGTGCTTTTAAGTAGTTTATAATATGTAATCAAATCATAACAACTATATGAAGTTAGAAACAGAATACAAGTTATCTAGGTAATTCTTATAGGAAAATTTGCATAATATTAAAAATGTAACAAACTGGACCAAAATAGCTATATGTCCATCATTTAAAAGGGAAAAAGGATCCCAAAGGAGAATAAAAATTTGTTGATTTTACCCTACACAAGGAGGAGATAGGTTCAGTAAGCTTCTTGACATTGTTTGTACAGAAATATATGCATATTTTATTTCAAATTTAAGAAAACTAGAATATTAAACTCAAAACTGTAAAACTTGAAAATTGTTAAAGAATAAATCATATTACACAAAATGGAAAATGGAGGAAGCATCAAGGAATAATAAAAGAAGAAAGAATAAAAAGATGACAGAAATTAGAAGCATTTGAACACTGCAAATAGGTATTAATTCTCTTTTTAGAAGCAAAAGAATCTCAGGTAGAGTCATAAATTAAGAATGACCTCCATGCTATCTGTGAGAAACCCATAAAAGTAAAAAAGAAAAAGGATTGGGGCAAGAAATACCAGAAAACTGCACATTAAAAAGTGAGAGTTATCATGTTCATATGAAATCAGAATGAAGTTTTTAAAGTATTAAACAGAAATGGCATTTTTACTGACAAAGAGTACATTTCAAAGAACAGTTAAAATTGTACTGTCAAGATAATACAGCAGAGAAATGAATAAAGGAAAATAAGCAAATACTGAGAGATATGCAATAGTGTTGCTGAAGTCTCTTATTGCTTTTAGTCCTTGAAAAACTAAGCAGATAAAAACTTAATAAGGATATTGAGAAGTAGGGTAAAATAATAAATAATGCTGATCTGAGGATAGATAAACCTGGTAATTACAGCACACATTTCCATACTGGGGCTCATGGGACATGAACAAAGACTAATCATGTAATCATGTATTGGGACATCAAAGAAACCTGACTCCCTCTCCATCTTCTGTGACCATCCTACCCAATAAAGAGGCAATATGCAAATTGACCATCACCCCAACACAAGATAGGCACCCCCATGTGATTAAAGATGGCTGCCACAAGATGGTTGGAAGGGGAGGGCAATTGTGGGCAATCAGGCCGCAGGGGAGGGCAGTTGGGAGGGACCCAGGCCTGCAGAAGAGGGCAGTTGGGGGGGACCAGCCCTGCAGGAGAGGGCAGTTGGGGGGAACTAGGGCTGCAGAGGAGGCAAGTTGGGGGTAACCAGGCCAGCAGGGGAGAGTAGTTAGGGGTGACCAGGCCAGCAGGGGAGGGCAGTTAGGGGTGACCAGGCCGACAGAGGAGGGCAGTTAAGGGAAACCAGGCTGTCAGGGGAGGGAAGTTGGGGAACAGGCTTGCAGGGGAGGCCAGTTGGGGGGGACCAGGCCTGCAGGCGAGGGCAGTTGGGGGCAACAAGGCCTACAGAAGAGGGCTGTTGGGGAGGGCCAGGCCTGCAGGGGAGGACAGTTGGGGGTAACCAGGCCTGCAGGAGAGGGCAGTTGAGGGGGGACCAGGCCTGCAGGGGAGAGCAGTTAGAGGTGACTAGGCCGGCAGGGGAGGGCAGTTAGGGGTATTCAAGCAGGCAGAGGAGCAGTTAGGCATCGATCAGGCTGGCAGGGGAGTGGCTAGGGGGTGATTAGGCTGCCGGGCAGAAGCGGCTAGGGGCAATCAGGCAGGCAGGCAAGTGGTTGGGAGCCAGCAGACCTGGATTGTGATAGGGACCCCAGATTGGAGATGGTGCAGGCTGGGCTGAGGGACACACCCACCCCATGCACGAATTTCATGCACCGGGCCTCTAGTAGTTCAATAAAACTCCACATTAATAAACTAAAGCATGAACAATTAAAATAAGCATATACACTTTAAACATTCTTCTAAATAAGTATAAAGTCTAAGAGATACTAAATTATGCAACTGCAGATTGAAACAAAGAAGAACATTATGTATCAAATGTAGGGAACCAACACTCAGAGGCAAACATCTTAAATACTTTCATCATTTAGAAAACTTTAGCCCTAAATGGTTTGGCTCAAGAGCATCAGCCTGCAGACTGAAGGGTCCCAGGTTGGATTCTGGTCGAGGGCACATGCCAGGGTTGTGGGCTTGATTACCAGTATGGGGCACAGAGGAGGCAATCAATCAAGGATTCTCTCTCACCATTGAAGTTTCTATCTCTCTCTCCCTCTCCCTTCCTTTCTGAAGTCAAGAAAAATGTATTAAAAAAATAAAATGAAGCGCAGGTTTGTTTATAAAAAAAAACAACACATGTATTAAGAAAAAAATTTTTTAAAGAATTCAACTGAAGAAATTAGAAAAGGGAAATAAACCCAGGGAAAGCAAAAATGAAGGCAGAGTACACAAAAACAATGACAAAAACAAATTCAAAATTTTAAATAGAAAAGATTTCAAAAGATGGTCCTTAAAAATATACAAAAATAAAATAGATTTACTGATGGCTAATCTGATGTTCCAAAGAAAGAACAATTAAACTAAAAATGAGATGGTAAAATGAAAAATATTAAGGAGATTTTTAATTTTATGAATATGTAATATTTGACTATTTTAATAAAATTTAAAAATACAGAAATGACAAATTTTCTAGAAAAATAAAAATCTATAATACTACTTTAAGAAGTAAAAATGTTGATAAAAATTACTGAGAAAAATATTTTTTTGGTGGGGGACTTTAATAACAAAACAACAAAATTAAACTTGAGTCAAATAATTGGCTGACAGGTAATTTCAAATCTTTCAGAAATGGACATAATACATACATTACATTACCAATCTATAGCACTATTGGTTCAATAGAAAAAATATAATTATTAAAGATGCTGAAAAGACATTTTATAAAAAAATTCTGTAGGAAGGGGTATTGAAAATTAGAATGCTAGTTATTTGCCACAGTAAAGGATATGTACCACAAACCAATATGTGCATTTTAGTTTGGGCTCTACAGTTTTAATAGTTTTTAACATAAACAATCCTGGATACTTCCATATAATTTTCCCAATAGCCAACATCATATTAAAAGTTAAAAACCATAGTTTATAGGACACATTATTTTCATTATTAGAAATGCTATTATTGCCTACTTAGGAACACATATGTATATGGTTTTTCCATAAACCAGTAATAAGCTGAAAATATAAAGAAAAAGATCAAATCACAATTATACCCAATGTTGCAAAATCTCTAAGGAAAACTTACCAAGAACTACAAAAATACTATGAAAATCAGCAATGCTTTATTTACTAAAGGACAATGGAGGTCTTGAATAAGACTACATACATTAAACAAAAGTTACAAGAAGAGTGTAATGAATTAATTCCACATTAATATGTGATCTATGACAATTAAAATTTATTTTGAAAAGATGTTTTAAAATCTGACAAAATTAGTCTACATTCACATGAAAGAATAAATGAATAGGCTAAACACTGCTAAGAAATTTTGAAAAAAGAAAATTATATGGAAGTATCCAAGATTGTTTATGTTAAAAACTATTAGAACTGTAGAACCCAAACTAAAATGCAAAACCACAAAGATCAAGAGAACAAAGTATAAAGTTCAAAGTATACCCACATTCATAAAAGTATTTAATACATGATAAAGGTTGATGAGAGAAAAGAGTATTAAATAAATGATATGAGAACAACTAATGTACCATTTGGCAAGTTTATTTGAATCTCATGCCTATGATCATATAACAAAATAAACTCTAAATATAAACTATGAGATAATAAAAGAAGTGAAAAAAATCCCAGATGAATATTTGTCTCATCCTAGTGAATGGGAAGGCTTTTCTAGGCATAAAAGTAAAAAAATACATGTCATTAATGTTCTTAATATGTTTTATTTTATATTGATTTTAGAGAGAGAAACCTAGATGTGAAAGAGAAACATGAACTGGCTGCCTTCTGCACACCCCCTACTGGGAATTGGACTGGCAACCTGGCATGTGCTCTGACCAGGAATCTAACCAGTGGCCTCTTGTAACATGGGACAACACCAACCAACTGAGTCACACTGGCTAGGGCTCATTAACATGTGTGACTACATAAACATTTTGAATATTTGTACATCAAAATTACCTTGAATAAAATTGAAAGAAAAACATCAAAGTGGAAAATATATTTGTAACATCACTGATAGTCAATATCTTTAATTCAAAATGAACATATAAAAATTATGAATAAAAGTTGTATGTTCTAAAACAAAAATCAGCACACATAGCTAATTTTAAAAGAAATATTTTTTAAAATTTAAAAAAAAACAGAAAAAAAAGTCCAACCTCACTTAAAACCACATTCCCCCACCCCAAAATTTAAAATAAGATATAATTTTTTTAATATATTTTATTGATTTTTTAGAGAGGAAGAGAGATAGAGAGTTAGAAACATCGATGAGAGAGAAACATCGATCAGCTGCCTCCTGCACATCTCCTACTGGGGATGTGCCTGCAACCCAGGTGCATGCCCTTGACCGGAATCGAACCTGGGACCCTTCAGTCTGCAGGCCGATGCTCTATCCACTGAGCCAAACTGGTTTTGACTAAGATATAATTTTTAACTCATCAAACTGTCAAGGCATTTGTGTATTTCTGTCTTTTAATTCCAGTACTTAGTATTTTCCAAGAGTGCAGATGCATGGACATTCTTTCTCATGGCTGGTGAGTGCTAAAGTACAGTACTTTAATAATACCTATCAAATATCTCTTACTTGTGCCAACATTTCTGGTTCTAGAAATTTATCATAAGGAAACAATCGGATATATCCTAAAAAGATTCATGTGCAAGGAACTCCAGCACAGCATTACTAACAATAATAAAAATCAAGAGAATTAAATGTCTGACATATATTACTTATGCAAATTATAGTATCTACTAGAGAACTGGTGCACAAAATTCTTGTGTGGGGTGCATGGGGGTTCCTCAGCCCAGCCTGTGCCCTCAGGGGATGTCCAGCTGCCAGTTTAGGCCTGATCCCTGTTGGGCCTAAACCGGCAGTTGGACATCCCTCTTGCAATCCAGTATGCTGCATGCACCAGTGACCATACTTTTCATACAGGTGAAAGGCATCTTGCTGTTGTGTGGGCAGCTACATTGTTTTGCCCTGATTATAAAAAGTAGTACATAACGTGATCCTTTGAGGCAGTAGTACCATTTTCCCCATCTTATGGGTGGAAAAACTGAAGTAGAGAGAAGTTAACACATTGCGTACCGCATAGAAATCTCTAAGACATACGCCAGGATCCGCACGTTTTTGGGCCCTGAGCGGTACGAAATGTGTTAAGTAATTGGCTTTGTCACACAGTTATAAGTGTCAGAATCAGGGCTGACCACAAAATGTGCAAGCCAGAGTCCATGCATGTCATTGCTGCATCATCCTGTTTTTTTCAGCGTTAGAGTAGCCTTACCAGGTTTTAATTTTTAAATCTAAGAGACTGTTCCCAATATACATATATTAGGGTCCCTAGGTCTGGTGGGTGTTCAGGGTCAATCTGTGCAGCGACTGGTAGGTGGGGAGATCAGGGGACCCGCATTGGTACCCCCTTGGCTGGCCTTGCGCCTGCAGGCTGGGGGCAGCTCCTGCGTTGAGCGTCTGACCCTGGTGGTCAGTGAGCATCATAGCAACTGGTCATTCCACCGGTCATTCTGCCATTTGGTTGATTTGCATATTAGGCTGTTATTAAATAGTACTAGAGGCCCAGTGCATGAAATTTATGCACTGGAGTGGGGTCCCTCAGCCCGGCCTGCACCCTCTCTCAGTCCGGGACCCCTCTGGGGATGTCCGACTGCTGGCTTGTGGCTGGATGACCTTCTGCTGCTGCATGGCCTGTTGCTTGAGCTTCAGCAGCTGCTGTATGTGTTCGGGCTGGGCCACCACGATCTGTCCTGTGAACCCCATCTAGTGGGTGAGTCAAGCATGGAGGCAGGCTCCCTGAGTTCCCTGTGCTTTTCTGAGTCAGACTGACAGCCTCCTACAGAGAACGGCACCAGGATCGGGCCTAAACTGGCAGTCGGACATGCCTCTTGCAGTCCGGGACCCCTCGGGGGATGTAGCAGTGTGCCAAGCAGCAGGTGGCCAGGGGATAGCCCAAATAGGAGCCAGATGCCACGCCGCTCACACTCATCCCGGCCTGCTGCACCTCCTGCAGCTGCTCGGTAGTGCTGCCATGGAGTCAGGAGAGGCTCCCACTGTGGCAGCTGCGCTCGCCAGCCATGAGCCCTGCTTCTGGCTGAATGGCGCTCCCGCTCTGGGAGCCCACTGACCACCAGGGGGCAGCTCCTGCATTGAGCATCTGACCCCTGGTGGTCAGTGCACATCACAGCAACTGGTCGTTCCATCATTCCGCAGTAACGGTTGCTTAGGCTTTTATTATATAGATAAGAGATGGAAAAGCACATAGGCAATAAAATGATGCTATGTGGGACTGAAAATGTCATAGCAACATGTCACAATATGAGGACCAGTGATAAAAGTGGCTCACAAACAGGACAATCAGTGTGATCCCAGTTAAAAAATGTATACCACTAGAAATACTGAAAATGTTCCAGGATTTGCCCTTCATTCTATTCTGTATTTCCACTTCTCTAAATGTACATACACCATTTCCCTTATCAGATAAAAATTGGACAATAGATAAAGCAGTCTCTGGAATTCAACCGCTTAGAGTCAAGTCATAGCTCTGTCACTTTAAGCTCTGCAAACCTGGACAAACTGTTTATCCTCTCTGAGCCTCAACATCCCCATCCATGAACAATAACAACAAATACCTCATTAACTGATGTGACAATTGACTTTTACAATGTATTTAAAGCATTTAGTACAATATTTGAACCATAGCAAGAGCTCAATAAATATTAGTATCATTTTGACTTTAAAACAATATCCTCTCAAAACAACTTTCACTATAGAAAATACTTTGAGCTTATTCCTATGCCAGAGGGAAAGGAGAAGTTTTCAAAGATTGTAGATCTAAACTGTTAAAATATTCATATTCATTTGCTCTGTTCTCTTTCTCTCTCTCTCTCTCTCGCTCTCGCTCTCGCTCTCTCTTATTCTTTCCTTCTCTCCCACCACCACCAACCCCCCCACACACACACCCCAAGATGTCCTAAGCTCCTGAGAAGTTTGGACAATCCTATATAATAAAAGCGTAACATGCAAATTGACTGAACTGTGGAACTACCAGTCAGCAGGGGGTGGGACCAGCAAGTAGGCAGCGCCAGGCCAGCCAAGGCACATGCCAGCTGGCAGAGAGAAGGGACCGCAATCAAGGAGCAGCAGAGCCCAGAGATGGTGATGGGGGGCGTGGCCAGCCTCTCTCTGCTGGTGCCTCCCCTGATCGGCCCGTCGGCCACCTCCTGCAGAGGGAGGTCAGACTGCGGCCATCAGTGGGACATCCCCTGAGGGCTCCCAGACTACAAGAGGGCACAGGCTGGGCTGAAGGACCCCCCACCCCACCAAGTGCACGAATTTTCATGAACCAGGCCTCTAGTAGTTAATATGCAGCCTTAATGAAGATCATTTGAGATCTGCCAACAGGCCACCATGGTAAACAGAGGAGGCTTTAATAAAGAAGCCAGATGATCTAGTAGAACAGGGGCTGCTGATAATCAGTTGGCACCAGGTGGTCCAAGAAAAGGCTTTTACCTTCCATGATATGTATGGCTTTACAGCTGGGCAAGCAAAGTGCTGAGGAAAAGGCAGCAGAGAGGAAGGAGCGCAGAAAGCAGGTCCCAGGTTCTAGACCTCAACCACTCCACTCACCAGCTGTGCATGAACTCCTGCAAGACCACCCTCTCCTCACCAAATGAGAACTCTCTGGGACCCCATCACTATCTCAGGTTCTATTGAAAATGGTGACTATCTCAGCTTCTAACATTAGCTATTTTACATTTAACTTCAAAGATAGCTCCAGAGATTAAAAATGGTGGTAGAGTAAGTGGATACTGCACGAACACGCTCCCAGGACCAAACTGGAATTACAAATAAAATACAGAAAAACTCCCTGAATAATCATTGGAAGACTCACTAGAGAGAACCCTGATAATGGAGGACAGAAAGGGGAAACCGCATAGAGGCTGGTAGGAGGGGCGGAGGCACGAAAGGACTGGCTGGGCTCCCTCAGACAGCAACTGAAGTTCCGGAGGAATATCTCAGCTGTGGGGGGTTGCCACTGAGAACTCTGGGATCTAATCCCCACGCAGGGCCCCTCAGCAGAGAGCACCAGAACTGAGAAGGGTAACCACACAGTATCTGGCTGTGAAAAGTAGTGGGGTTGCTCTCAGCCAGGGAGAGAAGGGTGGAAATTCAGGCATCTTCTTAAAGGGCCAATGTATAAAATTCTCTCTGGAGCCACACACCTTGTGCCAGGCAGAGGCAGGGCAGAGTGGACTGGAGCTCTGTGAGCAGAAACCAGGATCGAGGGCTCTGGGGTTAGAGCTCAGAAGGCAGACACCCCACTTTCTGTGCTGAATCATTCCCTCAGGCTGCAGAGGTCATCTTTCTCACACAGACATTTGCAATAAAGGCAGCCTGGCCTGGGTGGGAGAGACAGTTGACCCACCCTATCGGAAAACACCTTGCTCCATGATGTGCAGTTTCTGGGCCCATTAAAAGACTGAATAAAAATTAGCCTCCTGGCAGAAGCAATTATACCACCCTGTTGAAAAAACTCTCCCCACACCTGAGGATTCCTGTCATTCTATAATCAGAGGCTGTCTCTGGAGGCTTAGAGTCTTTTGACACTGTCCTGCATAGCAGATCTACCCAATAAATAGTCACAAACCCAAACAGGCAGCCAAAATGATGTGATAAAGAAACAACCCGCAAATGAAATGAGAAAATTCTCCAGAAGAAGAGATAAATGAAATGGAGATAAGAAATTTATCTGATATGGAATGTTCATGGATTGGTAGAATAAACATCATTAAAATGTCCATACTACCCAAAGCAATCTATAAATTCCATGCAAACCCTATTAAAATAACAATAACATCCTTCACAGATCTAGAACAAATACTCCAAAAATTTATATGGAATCAAAAAAGACATCAAATAGCTGCAGCAATCTTGAGAAAGAAAAACAAAGTTGGAGGGATCTCAATACCAGATGCCAACTTATACTACAAAGCCACTGTAATAAAAGCAGCCTGATACTGGCATAAGAACAGGCATATACATCAATGGAACAGAACAGAGAGCCCAGAAATCAACCCAAGTCATTAAGCTCAATTAATATTTGACAAAGGAGGCAAAAGCATACAATGGAGGCAAAACAGTCTCTTCAATAAATGGTGTTGGGAAAATTGGTCAGATACATGCAAAAAAGTGAAACTAGACCACCAACTTACACCCTACACAAGAATAAAGTCAAAATGGATAAAAGACTAAAATATAAGTTGGGAAACCATAAAAATCCTAGAAGAAACTATAGGCAGCAAAATCTCATACATCTCTCACAGCAATATGTTTACAGATACATCTCCGAGGGCAAAGGAAACTCAGGGGAAAATAAACAAATGGAGCTACATAAAAATAAAAAGCTTCTGCACAGCCAAAGAAACCATCAACAAAACAAAAAGGGAGCCCACTGTATGGGAGAACATATTTGGCAATGATACATCCTATAAAAGGTTAATATCCAAAATATATAAGGACATAACCTAACAAAAGGAAGACAAACCAATTTAAAAAATGGGCAAAAGATCTAAGAGGACATACAGATGACTAAGAAACATATGAAAAAATGCTCAAAGTCACTGATCATCAGAGAGATGCAATTTAAAATGACAATGAGGTATCACCTCACACCTGTGAGAATGGCTACAATCAACAGATCAACAAATGACAGGATGTGGAGAAAAGGGAACCCTAGTACACTGCTGGTGGGAATGCAGACTAGTGCAGCCATTACGGAAAACAGTATGAAGTTTCCTCACAAAATTAAATATGGAACTGCCATTGGACCCAGTGATCCCACTTCTAGGAATATATCCTAAGAAACCCAAAGCACCAACCAGAAAGAATGTATGCACCCCTATGTTCATAGCAGCACAATTTACAATAGATAATAGCTGGAAATAGACCAAGTGCCCATCAGTAGATGAGTGGATAAAAAAGCTGTGATACATTTATACCATGTAATACTATGCAGCAGGAAAAAAGAAGAATCCCTTACCTTTGAGGCAGCATGATACTTTCCATGTCTCTCCATGCTAAGTGAAATAAGTCAGTTCGAGAAAGACAAGTATCACATGATCTCACTCATATGTGGAATCCAAGTAACAAAATACACTAATGAAGGGAGTGGATCCAGAGATATAGAAGCATGGAACAGAGTGAGGAATCTCAGAGGGAAGGTGGGGGAGGGTGGGTGAGTGGGAGATAATCAACTAAAGACCTTGTATGTATATATGCATAACCCATAGACACAGACAATAGGGTAGTAGTGAAGGTCTGGGAGGGGTGGGAGCAGGCTGGAAAGGGTCGCTGCAGGGGGTGGGGGAGGCAAGAGGACATATATAATACTTTCAACAATAAAGAATTACAAAAAAAAAATCTAGCTCCTGCATCCCAGAACAAAAAAAAAAAAAAAAGCTAGCTCCTGTATCCTGAAACAAGACAGAGAAAAAGAAAATAATAACTAAAGGATTCCAGGCATCCATAATATTTATTTCCCTTCCCATATCCATGTTATTTCAGTAAACCTAGCAGTGTAGAAAGTGACAAATTGGTACAAATTTCAAGACAGTACATGTCCAGGACAAAGTCATAAAATGGCATCCAAAATGGTCTAATGACACATGCCTTTAGGTGATAACACAGCTCGGTGGGTTATCTATAAATCCTTCCCAGTGGAAGTCTACTCCACTGCTCTCACACACCACTGTATCTTCAAGCCTAGACAACCTCACTAAACACAGTGAAAGGTGTTAGCTGCAGAAGACAATATGGCACAAAAAAGGGGGGGGGGATTGTTGAATCTGAAATGTGGGGGAAATCTTTGCATATGCAAAATAAAATAGTCCTGAAAGCAGACGTAATTATTTGTTATAAAGGTACATTCATGGAACTGAACAATTGATTGCGTCATTAAAAAGAAGGAAAGATGTTTGATTGCGTCATTAAAAAGAAGGAAAGATGTTCCCTGCATTATATATAATCACATCAGAACCAGTGACAGATAAAAAGCAGAAAAGCGGAACAGTTAGAAGGGGCTTTGGGGCCAGGCACTCTTGCTTTGAATTCCTCAGCTGTGTGAATATGGGCACATAATTTAAGCTATCTCAGTCTCCATTTTTTTTAATCTGTAGAATGATAGTAATAATATCTAGTTCAAAAAGTTACTAGGATGATTCAGTCATTCATTTACTCAATGTGTAATTATTGACTTCTAGATGTGCCTGGCCCAGTGCCAAATGCTGAGATACAAGAGCAAGAGAAGACAGGACCTCCACTTTTATGGATGCCAAGTCTCTTAGACTTTAGTGGAAGAAGAGAGACAAACAAATATATGTAAGTGCAGTACGGAAAAAGTAAACAGTTACAGGGGTGGAAAGTGATGGGCATGTTATTATAGAGTTAACTCTCAGTTAAGGTGAAACTTAAGCAGAAGCCTGAATCGAGAGAGGAAATGAGTCATGAGTCTCTGCCAGGGCAAGAAATCAAGTAGAGAGACCAGTAAGGCAAAGGCCCTGAGGAAGAAACAGGCCTGCGTTCAATAGGTTTTACTAAGGAGCTTGTGATAACCTCAGGCATGTGCAAAAGCATGTGCCCAGATGCTGATGGTGATGCTGATGGTGATGAGGTGGCAGTCATCTCATAATGATAACCAAACAAGTAGAGTGCAAGGAATGTGAAAATAAGCACAGCACATGTTACCTAAAGTGACAAAAAAACACAGGAAGTACTTACAGAATCCTAATTTTCATTTATTAAAAACTAGAGGCCCGGTGCATGAAATTCATGCAGGGGGGCCGGGGGTGGGGGGAATGTACCTCAGCCCAGCCTGCACCCTCTCCAATATGGGATCCCTCTCACAATCCGGGACTGCTGGCTCCCAACAGCTCACCTGCCTGTCTCCTAACCACTCCCCTGCCAGCCTGATCATCCCTAACCACTTCCCTGCCAGCCTGATTGACACCTAACTGATCCCCTGCCAGCACGATTGCCCCCAACTGCCCTCCCCTGCTGGCCTGATTGCCCCCAACTGCCCTCCCCTGCCGGCCATCTTGTGGTGGCCATCTTGTGATCACATGGGGGCGGCCATCTTGTGCGAGGGTGTGATGGTCAATTTGTATATTAACTCTTTATTATATAGGATTATAGATCTATTTTTAGTTCTAGCCTTCAATCCAACATCATTCAAGAAAAGATTTTCTCACTGAAACCGGTTTGGCTCAGTGGATAGAGCGTCGGCTTGCGGACAGAAA
>NW_006291009.1:397479-404066 GCF_000327345.1 Myotis davidii
CACATCCCCAGTGGGAGATGTGCAGGAGGCAGCTGATCGATGTTTCTCTCTCATTGATGTTTCTAACTCTCTATCTCTCTCCCTTCCTCTCTGTAAAAAATCAATAAAATATATTTTTAAAAAAAAGAAAAGAAAAGGTTTTCTCTAGAAATACATTTCAAGAATGCAAGTTTTTAAATAAAAATATTCTGCATGCAGATTTATGGCATGTTTTTGTTGTTGTTTGTGCCAGCTATATTTCTGTGCTTAGTCTGCTAATATTGTGCATGTGTTATTTTAAAAAGTTACTCTGCAGAGTTCTTAGAAATTTCATAAGCACATTTAAATGGCAGAAATAGCCAGTAGCTTTCATTTCTACATATATCCTTAGAACAGAGGAGAAAGAGTTTTAAAAGATGCTTTTCTAGGCATTCAGCCTTTTCCTGACTGTCTCAGGATGAAATTCTATTTTCTAGTTATGCATTTTTTTTCAAATTTGATAAACAGAATCATTCGTAATATATGAATTTTTCTGCAACCTACTTTATGACTTAATATCAGGTTGTCAAGATTTATCTATATTGTTCAACGTAATTTTAGATCATTGTTTCATTGTTGCACAATATTTTATGATATCACATTTGTTTATTCATTCTACTTTGATAAACATTTGAGTGGTTTCAGTTTATTTTTTAAACCATGATTAATAGAAGTAAAGCTGTGACGGACGACATACATCCTTTCTGGTACACATGTACAGAGGTTTTTCTAAAGGACAAACTTAGAAGGAAAATTGCCAAGTCATAAGGATATACACATTCATCTTTCCTGGATAATGCCTAACTGTTTTTCCTAAGTGTTTCTAGCAAGTAACACTCCCACCAGCAGTATATAAGCATGAAATGCCATTTTTCTAACTTAGATCAGAATATTCTCTTTGGCACTGGAATTCTAGATCTCAAATGACTCCAGGGCCAGTTCCATCTAGCCTCCCTCATTTTAAAACTGTTCTTTAAATAAATACAGTCTTCAAGAAATTTCAGTTCTGCTGAATTTCTGGCTAACTCATCACTACCAACTTTGCACGCAACAATACCCTCTCGAGAACAACAATCAATAGTCACATACTGCCGAGGTCAGGATACAAAATAAAGATGTTTCAATTAAAGTGAACATGCTTTCAAAAATATTTTGGGTATCTGAATTCCTGAACCAAATTAAGAATAATCTAGGTATTTGCTCCTCACCTTTTGTTCCCTTCATTTCATGACATTTCTATATCAGGACTTGCCAGAAAAAAAGCATGTGTGCATTTTTGAGAACAAAGAAAAAAGTATTCAATTTACTCTCTTCAAATATGAATCAGTTATGAATATACTAAAAATCACAGAACTGTACATTTTAAAGGGGTGAATTTTTGGTTTGTGAATTATATGTCAGGAAAGCTGTTATTAAAAGTGTATCAGGTAAGTGAAATAAGCCAGTCACAAGTGGACAAATACTGGATGATTCTACTTATAAGAAGTATCTAGTGTAGTCACACTCAGAGACAGCAAGTAGGATGATCGTTGCCAGGGGCTGGGGAAAGGAGGGAGTAGAGAGTTATTGTTTAACTAGAGGCCCGGTGCATGAAAATTCATGTACTAGAGTGGGGTCTCTCAGCCTGGCCTGCCCCCTCTCACAGTCTGGGAGCCCTCAGGGGTAGGAGGTGACCCGGTGATCAGGGGAAGGCGATGCCCCATCACACCTCTGCTGCTGCCTCGCCGGCCCTGGTTACCTGAGCCTCAGGTGGCCCTGGGCGGCTCGGGGGCTGAGGGGACGAGGGACTCCAGAGGCAGGCATGCGGCAAGGCTGCCCCGGCAGGGCTGAGGGGACTGGGTGCCACTATCTTGTGGCTGTGGGTGCCACCATCTTTGAGGGCGTGGCAGTCAATTAGCATATTCCCTCCTTATTGGCTGTGGGCGCCACCATCTTTGTGACAGCGTGAGGGTCAATTAGCATATTCCCTCTTTATTAGATAGGATGGGTACAGAGTTTCAGTTTTGCAAAGCAAACAGTTCTGGAGATGGATGGTAGTGATGGTTGTGCAACAATATGAATGTACCTAACACTGAAAAAAATGGTTATGATGGTGAATTCTGTTTTGTGTATTTACCACAATAAGACATATACATCTCAAAAGTAGAGGTGGCTGTGTTTTGTCTCAGTATCAGGTCATGTTCAAGCAAAGAGAAGAGTTCTTTTTCATCCAGTCACAGACTCTGTACCATTGACTAAGCACTGCACCACTTTTTTTTATAAGCAATACTAAACTTCAGTGTGCAAATGCTACAACAGTATACTGTGGGTGAGAAGAAGATATAAAATCATGAAAGTCTCAAGTTACTGCTCTCATTGCAACCTTGACACAACTTTGTAAAAACAAGGGCTTAAATCTAACAGAATATGCCATGGTTCAGAAAACGCTACCACCATATGCCCAAGGGGACTGAGTCACATTTTTAACTTCTGAGTTTGTTGACTTCTGTATGTTTAAATTCTCATCACACAGCGGCTTCAACCTTTGTTTCTGCCACTGATCAAAAAAGGGATCTTTTATCATGCGACATCATCTCTACCATGAAATACTTGTTTTTGAACATCCTGAGATTCAGAGGATACTTTTAAAGATGTTAAACAATAAACTACCAATGATTGCTGAAAATGGAAAAACAGCCAAGTCTCTTTTGATGACATCTTTAGGCCTAGAACAATTTTCCCACTCCCACTCCCACAGGGCTCAAAGAAGCTACATCTCTTTCAAAGTTCACCTTATTTCACTCATCTATGAGTCTATAATGAAGGCAGCTGTGATTACAGCAGAATGGAGTAGAGAAGAGAGTACTACGTACCCCGGAGACAAGGAATGAGTTTCAATTTATGTCCATAGGTTCAAAAAAGGTAAATTACACAATTACATTTTTAATGCATGTCAGTGCAATAACCTGTATCTGTTTTTTCATCCTAAGGCTCATCCATGGTCTCTGATGCAGGGATGACTGGCCCCTCTGGAGGCTAGAGTACTTAGGGATGGCATTACCTATCATTTACAAGGTGCTGAGTCAGTTAGACAATGTGTGACTCATGATGCTCCTGGTCAGAAGCCCACAGTCTTTCTGGAGACGAAAGGCATTTATCCTGTGCAAAAGCTAGCATAACAGACAACTTTCCAATCAATCAGCACACATTTACTCACAAGTATTCACTGCAGACCTACTAAATGCCAGGCACTATGCCAGACATTAAGGACAAAATATGACTAAGACGTGGTCCCGGAAGAGAAACGGATGGGGTTCAGCATAGAACCATTTGTAGTGGAGTCTTCAGAACACTACTAGATGGTAAAAATAACAACTTTCCCTGAAAAATAAAAAATCAGCACTGAACACATGTAAATAATCCAGTTACTCAGTGAGCATTCTGGCCACGAAAGAACCTATTTGGAAAGAACACAGTATGGCTTCCAAAGCTTTATCTTCAGAACCACACCATTCCAGACACATGCATGCTCCAACAACCCCTGCTGACCCTACTGTGAGCCTGCCACTACGGGAGATTTGAATAAGAAAGTGATTTTACTATAAGATCTAGAGAGGCACCTGCATGTCCACTTTCATGACAGTTTCATAAATTCCTTTTTGGAAGTGCCTGCCTTTCCTGACACTCTCACCTCAAAAAAGTCAGGGAGTGAGTCTTTCTGGCATACAGTTTTCCCCAGTGCCTAGCACAGTGCCTGGTACATAGTAAGCAATTAAAAACATTCACGGTATTAGCATTTTAAGTTAGCTGACTGCATATTATAGTAAAATGGATATCTGAAAAGCCTGTTGAAATGGTCATTTAAAGACTGGGTAAGGCATTTGCAACAGCATGGGTGGACCTGGAGAGCATTATGCTAAGTGAAATAAGCCAGTCAGAGAAAGATAAATATCACATGATCTCACCTATATGTGTGATATAATGATCAACATATTGATGAACAAAAGTACATCCAGAGACAAGGTAGCATTGAACAGACCATCCAACCTCAGAGAGAAGGCCAGGGAAGGTGGGGGGTGGTAAGAGATCAGCCAAAGGACTTGTATGCATGTATATTAGCGTAACCAATGGATAGGGACACTGGGGTAGTAGGGGCTTGTCCTGGGGAGCGGGCGTGGCTGGTGGGGGTCAATAGGGAAAAAGGAGACATACATAATAATTTAAAAAATAAATAAATAAAGACTGGGTAATGGCCCTGCTCACTGGTTAGAGTGTCAGCCTGCTCACCGAGGGTCTCGGATTTGATTCCCAGTCAGGGGCACGTACCTGGGTTGCAGGTTTCGCCCCTGGCCCAGTAGGAACACATGCAGGAGGCAACCAATTGATGTGTCTCTCTCACATTGATATTTCCTTCTCCCCCCATTTCCACTCTCTCTCTAAAAAAAAAGAAAAGCAGCAGCAGCAACGGAAAAGAAAACATATCCTTCTGTGATTAACAAAAAAAAATAAAAAGACTGGGTAATGAATATCATCCATAACCAATCAATTATGGAATTCAATTAATGAATCAAAGTAATTTATAGATACTTTTATGAGCTGAATTGTGACCCCCCCCTCCCCAGTTTATATTCTGAAGTCCTACTCCCACTCCCTTGGAATGTGACCATATTTGAGATAGGGCCATTAAAGAAGTGATTAAGGTCAAATAAGTTATTGGGGTGGGGCCCTAATCTAATATAAATGGTGTCCTTATAAGAAGCAGGGATTAGAACACAGACATGCGCAGAGGGAAGACCAGGTGAGGTCACAGGGAGAAGACGGCCATCTATAAGCTCAGGAGAGAGACCTCAGAAGAAACCAGACCTGCCGACACTTTGAACTTGGATTTTTAGCTTCCATCACTATGAGGGAATAAATTTCTGTTGTTTAAGCCACACGGTCTGTGGTACTTTGTACTAGCAGACGATTATAGCTACTAAGCCTGTGTAAGGACAGAGCTATGGCCCAATAAGTGATCATTTTGGAAAGATAATGTGAAGCCCAGGAAGAGTGCTAGAATGGACTCAGGAGTCCATATGCCCAACTCTGGGTCCAGTCTGACCTCTTCTTGGCCAAGCCATTCTCACTGCTTTAGGAAGGTCTGCCTCCTCCTTTGAAGAAGGAAGTTCGGATTACACAAACTCTGAGTTCCAGGTGACCTGGAACTGTGTGACCCCAAGCGGTGAACTCCATGTTGCCTTCTGAGATATGACAGGAACGACAGTGAGGTGCAGCTGCTTTTCTTTCACCACATCCAGTGATGTTGAGGCTTCTCAAACAGGTCCCATCTGCTTTTGAGCCATTTCCTCAACATCACCCAACATCACCCCAAGTACAAGATCTTCCCTCAGCAAGGCTCCTATGGCAGAGGGATGCCCACAGCAACTCAGCACCCCTGCCCCACCCAGCACCGAGGGGGCCAGGCCGAGGGCAGCAAGCCCAAGCGAGGAGAAGAAGGAACCAGAACACGCTGAAGAACCACTCCCCGCATTGTGTGCTTTTAGTGCACTCCACCCAGAAAAGAGCTGCCCATTCTGATCAAAAATGTTAGTGAGCCCTGCAACTAGAAATTACCCCCACAGAATAGACATCTTAATTAACATTCCCCCCAGCAATATCAGCACTAATGATTACACAATCTTCAACTGCAGCACAAGCAAAGATAAAGAATCACACACCCTTCGTACAAGTTGTAGAGACACAGACTGGACTGTTTGTTTGGCATCTGTTTTTCTGGAAATTGCCTTATCCACAAAGGGGGGAGCAGTCCTGTTCACACTACATGACCCAAACCCAGATACACTGTGGATTGGTGGTTTGGGGTTTGTTTGTTTTGATTTTAGCACCTACGGCCCAGCTGCCACCCTTCCCCAAAATCCAACAGACACCCTCATGTCCTTATCAAAATTCCCACTTCCTTGAAGCTGCCTCTGATGAGTTTCCCTTATGGGCAATTAAAAGATTACTAATTAGTAAGCTCAATATTTCAAAAACAAACAGAAAAGCAGTAGTGTCTTTAACATAAAACCGTAATTTTTTAAAAAGTTTATCAATGTTGCCTGCTTAGAGCCTTTATATATAACCCCCTTGAGGAAAGGGTAATTTTTAAAAATCCTGACCACGTATGAGGTATTATAAAAGTTAAGATGAAAACACTTCCTGAGAGAGTGCCTGTCAAGTTTTCCTGTCACATAAGTCACACTGATAGAATCTCAGAACCATGATAGTCTTAGAAACCCTCCTACTAGGATAAGTCTCTTCCCACCATGGGCATTTCCTCACGTCCCCTCTCATTAACTCATTCAAGAAGCACTGAGCACCTCTGCATTTGGTGACTCTCTTGCTAGGGGCCAGAGGCAAGCAGGGGCAAGCCATCCTGCTTTCAAGAAGAGTTCCTCCGAAAGGAGGGCCCAGCTGTGAAGTTAAAGTTGTGAGGCCGATTTACAGAATTAGTCTGATCCTCGAACAGTATACATCACACACGGATAAAGAAATCCAAGGGCCTGAGTGGATGACGGTGTAGACCAGGGGTCCTCAAACTACGGCTCGTG
>NW_006291009.1:404384-427344 GCF_000327345.1 Myotis davidii
CAAATGGGTGAACGAAGATGCTGAAGTATTTAGTGGGTTGATCACAGGGGATCAGTTAGGAAAATGCTAACAGAAGCAACCGCTTCACTGCAAATGATGATGTAGGCGCATAAAGGTACAGAGAACCTAGTTCTCTAAGTACCATGCTTACCAGAGCATTTTTAAACATGAGCTCCCTGGGGAGTAAACTAACATTTGAAACGTTTGTAAAATCATGAACACTATAATATGACGTAAAGAGATAATGACACTTGTCAGAAGAAATGAAGGAGGCATTGCAGTAAATGGAATCTGTTCATAGAGAGAATGAGTCTAAATACAAAATGGTCAGATTGATACTTTGAAGTGTGGTTATTAATAGAAATAATATCAGAGAGATTTCATTATGTAAATGGTTTCTGTGTCTGCCAGAAATGTATCCAGTAGCAATTTGCATTTTTGCTGTAGCAGAAATTTCAAGGATTTCTCTCACTAAATTAAGGGGCCCTTTCATTGGTATACCAGAGCTTTCACAAGCATGATACAAAAGACCACCTACGCTCTTAGATGCTCTTAGATAATAACATATTCTCTTAGATAATAACGACAACGATTAGGTACTTTTGTGTGCCAGGCACTGTGCTGACTGTGCCATGTGCAGCAGTCCCATGAAGCATGATTATCCCCATTTATCATTCAGAGGATGCACCTTGCCCAGGCCCACAGTTAACAAATGATGGGGCCCAGATTTGAATTCTTGTCTCTCTGACCCCATGCCCATGCTTCTTCCCACAGTTGTGAATACCAGATGGTCCAAACTCTAGCCTCATCATGATCATAGTGCTCCAGAGCAGTGGTTGCCAACCAGTGGCCTGCGGACCACTGGTGGTCTGTGAGGTCTGAAAGGTTGGTGACAGCTGCTCCAGAGGGTCCACAGCAAGAATTTCAAACTCAAAGGCTAACGCAAGCCAAATAAATGAGGCCCATGTTAGCCTTTGAGTTTGACATGCTTCAAGACTGACCACCCCGTTAGAAAAGCTCACTATCTGCTCCCACTCAATGGCACCATATTTGCCACCAAGCACTTTAGATATGGTGCTACGCTCTGGTCAGCTGTTAAGTGCAAAGCATTAAAATCAGCCAGGTGCCACAAATCAAAACCCCATTCTCACTCCAAAGCTAAACCATCCCAGTCCCGCCATCTGCCCCACATCTACCCCACAGGTCTCACCGGACATTCTGTCAATCTAAGTCGACTGGATTCCTCCTCACCGCTCCTCATTCAGATTTTTGGTTTCATGACCCACATTTCCATAGGACTCTCCCTGCTTTAGTTCTCAATTATTAAATCCAGTGTTCTGAAATTCCCAAGTGATTGTGAAACTCTCATAGCCACAATCCTTCATTAGAATGGCTAAGTGATAACAGCTTTGTGTCAGATACCTCCATTTCCCCTATACATCCTTTCAGGGATTTATTCAATTTGCCATGAAATCACTAAAAACCAAGCATCACAAGGAAAGAGGAAGAGAAGCTCAAACATAACCCACTCGTGCTTGAAAATAGTCTACCTTTACTGTCAGACAGAGCTGGTTTAGAATCCTTCCATATTCTAAGACATGGGAGCTGTTACTCTTATTTAACCTTTGTCCTGCATCATTCGTAAAACAAAATGCAACAATGCTCATCTCCTGGGGTTATTACAAGGTTTCATGGGAGGGTACAGGTGATGCTCCTACTAAGGAGGCGGCACAGGGTAAAGTTCTCTTCTTTTCCACTGTTTGCCAACGAGGAGTGGACTGTGTGCACGGCCACTGTCCCCTGTTTGCTGTTCTTTCTCTCACTATCTCCCCACATGATCCCCAGCTGCCGGCCCATATTCCACAGGCTGGAGCAGTGAGACAGGCGCCGAGTGGCCCTACAGTTGGGTCACCCTCCCTGAGGGTGACCCTACAAAGTCTGCTCATCTGTCAATACTGCCACACAGAGTTCTGAGGACTTCATACGGCAACACACACGAGAGCTGGATGGAATGAGAGAGGAGGAAAATGCTAGTATCACTATGCCTTTCATTGAGGCTGTGGGCAGGAGAAGATACTAAGTCTTTGCTCTCCAAAGCTCAGATTCAAATTCCTACGGGCAAGAGTTTTGTTAATGTCTGAACCACTTCAGCTCCTAGGAGCCATGCAACAAGGCAGAACATGACCAGGTAACTCGGGCCTGGGTAGGCAGTAAGGGTCCCACAGTCAGAGGTGCCCCTCCTGCCCCTGCGTGTTGTGTTCATAGCACTCCAAAGCTTTTCTTAAATAGGAGTGGCTTTAAGAAGAAGGAAAAAAAAAAAAACAGAAAATAAGCAAGCGTTACCATATCAGCACTAGAGTTTTTACAAACGCCAACCTCTACAGAAACAAGAACATGTGAAATTGCTAAGCAATTTGAAGTCTAAAGGAAAAGAACATTTTTTAAAGTGAAAAACAGATGAGAAATGTAACTACATTACTCTCTTGTTGATTATATACTTATCTCGTTAAAAAGAAACATTTAAAAAGAGGCACATATAGCTTGCTAACTTGGTTACTTCATAAGATTTTCTTGTTTGATAGATTGAGGGATTTAGGGCACTGCCATAAATCTTTTCCAAACAAGGATTACAAACAAAGTAATTATGTATTTAATTAGACACACAAACCAGCCATTGACAAGCCTGAGGAAATCCCTCCCAATGTTTGGGTTTTTTTCCCCTTTTCCAGTTTTGGAGAAAAAACCCCTTGAAACAAATATGACCTATTATATACTTCATGTCTTTTCCCCAAGCACCCACAAATCCAGGTCTCCCCAGTTTGCTTTCAGTCCTTGCCCAGGTTTTAATCTCTTACCCGATGTCTACCATCTGGAGCCCTTAAAGGGCTGCTGCTGCATGTGTGTTCCCCAACAGATGCTACTACATTCCCCTCCCTGAGACGCACCTGCCTTTATAGAGTGTATAATGTGGCTGCCAGGGCAAGGCAGACATGCTGGAATAGACAACTATCCCACGCGGTCCAGGGCGGGGTGGAGCGAATAAGTTCTTAGCTGCTTCGAGTGAATACAGACCTAAGACTAAGGGCTAATTAATGGAAACTGAAGTAAAGATGGTGACAGCTCAAAGCCAGTGTGTGAAGCTCATGTCATGTGACAAAGAGAACTCAGGAGAAATCTCAGAAGGGCAAGAAATTAATGCTTGCACCTTGTTTGCTTTGCAGACTAACACATTTCTGTTGGAAACATGTCTATACTCTGGAGTCATTTTCTAAGGTGCTAACCTACAACTGATGATGGCGATGACTCCACTACCGCTAACAAAATAGCTCCTCACTCATTGGAATCTGATTACCCAGCTGCCATCACTCAGAGGGATGATCTTCACTCCAACGGAGCAAACCTATTTGTGGTCCAACTTGTTTACCTTCCATCCCAACGAGCAATCATCTCCTGCTTGAAATGCCCTTTGTCCCCCACATCACACAATCATGGCTCTTTCTTATTGCAAAACAGGGTTTAAACCCTTTTATCCCATCTAAACTAACCCCATGTAGTTCTGGTGTCCATACAACGATAGACCTAGCGCTTACCTAGCACTAACATCTATTTCTCCATGTTAGTTATTCCTACTCATGCCTAAAGTGTGCCTCTCCTTTATGGGCCTGTTTCTTCATCTGCAGAAGGTGGATAATAACCATCCCTATCTCACAGAGTTTTTTTGAAAACTGAATTTATTTTTAATATATTTGTATGTGTGTGGACACACACAATTAGTGCATGTAAAGTGCCTATCAGCACATTCCTGGTACACAGTAAGCACTCAGAAATGTCTATTGCTTTCAATAGCATTACTAATATTTCTATTACTGTGTTCCTGGTGCTTCCGTTTGCACTGGTCTCTCCCACTTGGTAACTAAATTCTAAAGAGGAGGAGCTATTCTTACACAGAAACTAGAACAGTGACAGAATTCAGTGTTAACTGAGCAACTAAGTAGCAAACTGGCAAGGACTCTGGTATTTCAGTGTCAACCTACCCTGCTGATTACAAAAGCTCATTTATATGTGTGAGTTCTGGCAAAAAGAAATGCAAAAGTATCTGATTCTTGAAGTGGGACAGTGCTAAGATAAATAAATTCATCTGATTCTGCAAAGAGGTGAACCTCAACAGGGCTCAGAATGAGAAAGAAAACCTAGTGGGGCCCAGGAGCATCTCCCAGGGCATCGGTGAGAAGGTGTCCGGGGAGGAGGCATCGAAGCCAGCACAGGACTGGGCACAAATACAAAGCTAAGCCTCTGTGCTGAGGAAGGTCAGGAGCACAGGCCAGGCAAGCGGAGCACAGGTCCTTGAAAGGTGTTTTCCAGGTGCAAGTAAGTTACCCCAGAGCTCACCCTTCACCTCCGGCCATGCTCACTTCTCAAACAGAAGTCACCTGCCTATGGAGAGAGACATGCGACTGAATTCATACTGGGGATATTTCCACTTGCTTTCTAGACCAGAGGTCGCCAACCGGTGGTCCGTGAGGTCCGAAAGGTCTAGAATCTAGACCACTGTCCACATGGCTACCTCCCTTCTACCTGTTCCGCTTCTATTCTTACCGTTTTCATTTCCCATTAAGTCTGACCTCTGTCAATCCTCAGATACAGAATGTCCCAGGCGAAGGGAACTTCCAAGGGTTATCCAGGCTACTGCCCTCTTATACAGGAGAAAACTGTTCCAGAAAGACTGGTAACTTTCCAAAGGTCACAAAATTAGGGACAGACCACGAACTGAAACCTAGATTGTGGGACCACTCTCCTCCCCCAACTCCACATCATCCCGCCGGCTGGATTCTGCCCACCTCACCCCTTCACTGTGGCTGCTAAGTCATCAACGAAAGTTTTGTTGCCAAGCAGGCCACTGGACAGACTTCCCCCTTTCAGGTAGGACAGCATATACGGGGCTGTTTTCTACTCTGTGGTCCCTTGCACTGCGCCATACAGATCCAGCCCACACCCACTGTCACTCACCTTAATAGTCTTGGACAACACACCTCCCTAAGATTTTTTACTAATAAGTCAAATGGCTAATAAATGCTGTGAGTTATTTTAAAACCTTCAAAACAGACGAACAGTTTATTCCGTTGTTTTTTTTTAAAAAAATGGGTTATATTTTCTTGGGGTCTTTTCCTTTCAGGCCAGAGCAGTGCTATTTCAACAGGAAATGTCATAGCTTGAATACCATACCAGATGCATTAAAAAAATAATCTAAACTAAATTAGCTTTTACACCTAACAACATGGTGGGCATCATAAAAAAAACTCTTGGAAAAGGAAGAAGAAACTAATTTAGGGCACTAAAAACAGCTACTTCTCAAATCAAAGTTACCTATAACAAGTGACTTCTTAGCAGAGAAAACAACCAAGTGAAGCTAGGAAAAAACGTTTCACACAGTAGCCAATAAATTAACGTTTTCTTTAGGTGGCATGAGTACAAGACAAGAAGCTATATAGTTCAATTTCCTCAACTCCTAAGAAACTGACATGCAGTTCACCACTCCAGGCAAAGGGCAGTCGGGGGAAGGGGCTCCCCAGGAATATGTGAATCATAATTGTTAGTCATTGCTTTGGGAAATTGAGGATGTAGTAACCACCAGTTAAACATATTACTATTTAGTAAATGCCCAAGATATAAACTTCCTTAGAAACAACTGGGGAAGATACAAAAGGCTCTGCACACCCTCTTAATTTTACTGTTTTGTGGCTGGCAGATTTGGGGAAATTTCACATACTGGTATGAAGGACAAATAACTATATTCCATTAACATATGCATAGGATTTCCTAACAAGGCGTGAATCCAGTCTAATGAGTATGAGGGCGGCTCTTTAAAAGTTCACAAAATTATCAACATAATTAGATACCAGGCCTTAGAAGGGGCCTGTGCGAGTCAGAGGCTTGGAAGCTGAAGTGTCACCAGCTTGGAGACCAGTGTGCCTGGTCCATAACACATTCACATGTATGCATGCACCTCGAGGGTGGGGACACCCCTAAAGGGCCATGACCTGCATATTTCTTTACAGCCCTTTTTAATGCCAAGCATATCCTACATAATAAAAGCGTAATATACAAATCAACTGAACAGCCGAACAGCTGAACGACTATCCAGATAACCATGCTATGACACCCACTGGTGCCAGGCCAGCCAAGGTGGGTGCGATGCAATTGGTTGGGGGCCGGGCCATTGCCCCATGATCGCCCCGCAGAGGGAAGCCCAGGCCACTGGCCAGTGGGGGAATCAATTGGGGAGCTCCACAATCTCCCCAAAGAGGGAGGCCCAGGCCACCAACCAGCAGGCTGCAGCGGGTGGGCGGGGCCTTCCTCTGCAAGGGAAGTCCAGGTCCTGGGTGCCAGAGGGAAGCCAGTACTGGCAGCCTGGGGAAGGAAGGCCCACTCTTGCACGAATTTTGTGCATCAGGCCTCTAGTGTATCATAAATACCATGGTACACTGTTTTGCTGAGTTCAAATGGCTAAATAGAAATGTTTCCATGTTCTGTTTAGAGGGGCTATTCCAGTGTGTGTCTTGACTACCTCATCAGGAAAACATGTCATCCCCAGAAATTTATTAGACAGTGCTGCCTAGCCTGTGGAAACCATCTCAGTTTCCTAAGAGAGTACCTCAGATCAGTGTCATAGTGCTACTACCCTCAGCGCTTATAAAGAAATGTAGATGAGGTGGGGATGGGCAGTGCTGAGTGGCCTAGCAACGCGCCCTTGAAATCAATGAGCTGCACGCCCTAGCCGGTTTGGCTCAGTGGATGGAGCATCGGCCTGCAGACTGAAAGGTCCCAGGTTTGATTCCGGTCAAGGCCATGTACCTTGGTTGCGGGCACATCCTCAGTGGGGAGTGTGCAGGAGGCAGCTGATTGATGTTTCTCTCTCATCGATGTTTCTAACTCTCTATCCCTCTCCCTTCCTCTCTGTAAAAAAAATCAATAAAATATATATTTTTTTAAAAGAAATCAATGAGCTGTTTGGGCTCAGTCAAAGCTGGAAAAAGGGCCACTTACAAGAGTGTTCTGACCGGCCCCACGCTGGAAATCCAACACGGGGGAAGCACCCCAGTCCATCTTCATTACGGCGAGAGAAAATGAGAAGGGAGTAAGCCCTCTAAGCACCTCAACTTTAAATCAATCCAGGGAGCCTTTGCCAGAAGAAAAATATGTACCGTGAGAGAAGATTTGAGAATCACAGGCTTCTGGGATTTGAGCCAAATCTCAGCCTTAGCACAGCAGAAAGTCATTACTGTTCCATTAACTTTCAGGAGATTAGACCCTCCTGGGCCTGCTTTCTTAGGTTCGCGATGTCTGGGGTGCTTGTGAAGTGCAGCCTGGACCAGCCTGGCAACTGCTAGGACAGAAATCTAAAAAGAACACGTTCACGCCAATGCACCAACTCCCTATTTCAACTGTGGCTCTGTAAGATGTAACCGGGAGAATTATGCTCACCTCGACTACAATTCCACGCTGCAGTTTAAGCTACAATGCCTCTGCTCCTGTGCAGAAGGGCATGCTCCTGCTTTGCATGGCGTCGCCGCAAGTGGGGGGCTGTGATTCACCGGCAGCCATCGCGTCTCTGCCCGTTGCTGGACACAGGCAGGGAGACTGAATGAGTAACTTAAAAAAATCAATGGGAAGAAGAGTCAAACAGAACTGAGTCAAGAGATGGTCCCTACACATTTCTGAGCTCTTCCGGGAGGCGTTACAGAAATGCAAGCCTGCTCACAGAAATCCTGCCAGGGACGCAGTCCGAACAGGGGCCAAAACCACAGTGAGGGCCAACAGGCTGTGAGGAGGAAGGGCAAACTCCCCAGCAGGAGTCTGGATTTTGTCTTCCAAGGGTTATTTTCTTCACTTACTATGAGGAAAATTTTCTATATCCTGTTTGCCCATATTCATATAGAACCTAGTTTCTTAAATTTGAATGCATATTATATCTTATTGATAATATTGATATGATGTATTGAAAAATAAATTTACACACACACACACACAACACGTATACTTGAAACACTGTGTTAGAAGTATGGGCCAAACACAAAAGGACTAATATTGTATGATTCTAGGTATGTGTGCTACCTAGACAAGGCAAACTCATCGAGGTAGAAAGCAGAGATTACTAGGAGCTGGGGAGTGGGAGGAACGAGGTATTGGTGTTTCACGGGTACAGAGTTTCCATTTGGGAATACGAAAAAGCTCTGGAAATGGATTGTGGAAATGGTTACACAATACTGTGAATGTATGCAATGATTTATAACTTAACAATGGTTAAATGGGTAATTTTTACATTATAGATTTACCACAATTATAGATAGACAGGTACTAGAAGATAGATAGGTATTTGTATACACTGAAAAATCATGTTAAGGACACTTTCAAAGTGCGGTGCTGGATTGGTAGCTGGGTCCCCAAGACAGACTGCTGTTGGCTCACTGACTCTCCCAAATGGATGAGGGCAGTGCTGGTAAAGGAAGGGTGAGACCAATGTGGACGCTCACCAGGAAAACAGAGGGCACCACAGCCATTCCTGCAAAGTGGGTACCGCGGCCATTCCTGCAAAGGGGGTACCACGGCAGGGGGGCCAAGCCTCTGGAAACAGGAACCAGCACAGGCGCTAAACGTTTAAGAGTCCAAATTCCCCCCTCTGATATTTTGGAGAATCTTATGCGGATCAATGTCATAGAGCAGATAACCACTTCAAAATTTGTCAGGTTAATAAATGCAGATTTCGATGAATTTACGTAATATGTGCTTTTAGGTTCACTGGTGACAACCTTTGAGAGTTGAATTAAAGTTCCCCTTTCACTAAGTGTCATTCCAAATTCCACTCAGCACCTGTAAGCAGAAGCTGCTCTGCCTGTTGCTGAGTGTTTTCAGTATAACAAACTTGGTTTCAATCAAAGTACCCACCTTACACATCTAGGGTTCTCGCAAAGTACTCACTCCCGAACTCCATTTCACTGCCAAGAGCAAATTCAATCTGCGTGCCCGCCCACCACAGGACGCCGGGCTCCTATAAATGGCTAACTTGATGGGCTCCTAGAGGGGCCACCTGCCAGCAGGTCATTGAGGATGCTGGTCATGAGGACAGCTGAAAACAATTTCTTTCCCATCAACCTCTACAACAGTGGTTCTCAACCTTGGCTGCACATTAGAATCACCTGGGAATCTTTTTAAAATCCTGATCTGGGCCTCATCCTCCAGAACTTCTGTTTCTTTGTCACTAATGTTGTGGCCCCACCCCATAACAAAGAAACAGAATTTCCGGAGGATGAGGCCCAGAAATCAGGATTTTAAAAAGATTCCCAGGTGATCAGTGTTGGACTGACTTGTTTAATGTGCACAAAAGGAAATATTTCACTTTCAGAGAACAAAAAAAATAGGCTTATTTGCGTTACACTTAATTTGTGCAGTTATTCAATGTCTGGTAAGGTAATGTACAAGAAAAATATTAATTTTTATTGAAATGTTCTATTTTATGTTAATAATTACTTATTTCAGCCCTTTGTATTCAGTATGTCTCTATTGAAGTAAACCTACTTTTCTATGAAAATTGAAGCTTTTTTTTTTTGTGGCCCACTTAACCTTGAACCTTGTTTATTTGGCCCATTTTAGCCTTTGAGTTTGACATGCTTGCTCTAACCAACTGAGCTACCTGGCCAGGGCCATATTGATTTTTATCATAAAATTAGCAAATTGACCTGCCTTTTCTCCCAATCACCCAATACTCCACCTCACAAAACTTCTACTTGTCCCAAACCGGTCCCCAGCGTTCCTCAATCACATACTGCCCTCTCCCTTCTCACCATTGTTCACTCACCCTCTCGCCTAGGACACCTTGCTCCCATCTCTGGCCTTTGCGATCCTAACCAAAGTTAAAGTCTAGTTCAAAATACCTCCTCCACGTGCTCGCCACTCCCTAACTCAGGGGTCCTCAAACTACCGCCCGCGGGCCACATGCAAATACAAATATTGTATTTGTTCCCATTTTGTTTTTTTACTTCAAAATAAGATATGTGCAGTGTGCATAGGAATTTGTTCATAGTTTTTTTTTTAAACTATAGTCCGGCCCTCCTACGGTCTGAGGGACAGTGAACTGGCCCCCTGTTTAAAAAGTTTGAGGACCCCTGCCCTAACTAGACCAAACAGCTCACTCCTGTGTGTTCCCACCTTCCCTAGTTGAATTCAATCATGTTTCACCTTCCCTGAGTAAAAAATCATAAATTCAATTTGAAGGAAGCCACTAAGAATACAGTCACGACTGGAAAATTGTATTATGAACTAAGTGTCTAAGTGAATACTATGAAAGTGACATGATAATAACAGCTAACACTTCTTTAAAAGCTTTACATGCCTTAACTCTTTTAGTTTTGACAACTCTGATAGAGGCTATCTTACTTTTCCCATTTCATGGGTGGATAAACTGAGACCCAAAGTGGTTAGGTAACTTGCTCAACATTGCACAACTACTAAATGTCAGATACTATGAAGTGGCAGATTTGTATCCAAACCCAGGAAGTTTGCCTCAGGAACTTATGCTCTTAAGCACGGCATTATATTGTTTCCCCAAAGCATTACATAGCGATCTATTATGTGCTACTAGAAAAATCAACGATGACTGTAAACAATTTTCTAAGGGCTGGATTTTGAAACTTTGAAATTCATCAAGGTATTCTATTCTGGATGTATATCCTTAAAGTGTCACAAAGAGTTGTCTTCTCCTTTGCAGCCTTCCTAATTGGAGTTCCTATGCTTACTTCTGCTTGTGCTAACCCACCCTAGACAACCTTAGCCAGACTACAGCCACAATCTCACTCCACGGACCTATACACGTGGTCTGCAGAGGGCAGCTGAAGATAAGCACCTACTACATCGAGAAGCAGCTGAAGCTGTAATGAAAACTGCAATAGTCCATCGCCTTCTTGGGTTTTTGTCACTAGATATTTAGGATGCTTTCACGTACTGGCTCTCACGAAAGAGCAATTCGACAGCCAGTACCTCTTGGTAAATGAACAGCAGTAAGTGGAAAAGTTTGCAGCCCCATAGATGGTGCAGCAGAGAATAACTAAAGGTGAACTGTGAGTCTGCACTCATTCACCTGAGCCATGGTAGATTTCTTGTCAGATCTTCTAAACCAGTGGTTCTCAACCTTGGCTGCACATTAGAATCACCTGGAAATCTTTTTAAAATCCTGATTTCTGGGCCTCATCCTCCAGAAATTCTTTCTTTGTTATTAATATTGTGGCCCCACCCCATAACAAAGAAACAGAATTTCCGGAGGATGAGGCCCAGAAATCAGGATTTTAAAAAGATTCCCAGGTGATTCTAGTGTGCAGCCAAGGTTGAGAACCACTGTTCTAAATAGTCAAAGGGTCAGGCTTTCAAATGCATGCAATGCTCAGGACAGAAAAAATTAAGAAATTCCGCAAAGGTTCTTCACTGTGCAAAACAAAGATCAACTGTATGAAATGCTGAAAAGTGATGTGGTCTATAATGTTTCCAAGACAGTACCAATCAATACATGTTGTTAATTTGTTAACCTAACAGTGGTTCAACTTTTTTCATAATTTTATAGGCAAGAAAACGAAAAACCGGGTAAAAATATCATGCAAAAAAATTGGCAAATCTCAAATTGAAATTCTCTTCCAACTTACTGATTCTAACTAAAATATTAATGGGAAAATATATATATAAGAATAAGAAAATATATAGTAGTAAATGATATTTAATGTCAAAATATTACCTAAAAAGATGTATAGCCTGCCTCACACATTAATCACTATAAAATCCCATTCTGAATTCCTAGCTCACAAGTGCAAATGATGATTTTTTTTTTTAGTAGCTTCTTATCATGTGATATTATAAAGCATCCTACTCCTCCCTTTCAAAAAAATCTTTTGATGATGCCAAATTAATTTTGGAGATGACTTTTCATTTTATTTAAGCCAAGATATTTTTTCTCCTTTGCTATTTTAACTAAATAGAATTCTTAGAAATGAAAAAAAAAAGTAACAAGTATATTCCTAGAGTAGAATAGCCTTTCATAATTGAAAAAGTTACATCAATCCTTTAATGTTATCCAGTCTTGGCTTTTTAATTTGCTTAAGAAAAAAATATCACATATTCATGTCATGCTGCCAGCTCTGGATGTGTCCTCTCTTCGGATTTCTGATTTGGCTGATAGGGTTTTTCATGACACAAAACAGTTTAAAAAGCAATTTCTAGTAACTTCACAAATGTGGCTAAGAAGCTGAAGACAGAATTTCCAAATACTAAAGAATCACTTTTGAAGTTTAGTTGCATTGGCCTGATGCTGAATGCAACTACTTTTGTAAGAATTGCTCAATCAAAAAACCTCTACTTTTTGTAATTTTTACAACATGGTAATTAGCACTGAGTTTATCTGAAAAAAAAAAAATGTAAATCTTACCTGAAGAATTACTTGTATATTTCTGGATTAGTTCTTTCTTTTTTTCTCATCATCCATAAATATTTATTAAGATACGTTAGGTGCAGAAACTGGCTTAATACTAGCAATTCAGGGTTTAAAATAAAGCAATCACTATCTGCATGAACCAGCCAGAAAAATATCTACATAAACAAAAAAATATCAACGCATAGTGCTAACACAGGGAGAGGAACATTTTCATTAGACCTTAATGAATGAGAAAGTCGCCTTGTAGAGAGAGACAAGTTCATGCAGAAGAATCAACATGAAGAAAAGCATGGTTATTAAAATATATAGTATGTTTAGAAAGGAAAAATGTGTTGTGTGGAGAGATGGGAAGGATGGGCAATGAGATTTAAATGGTAAGTTGATAATGAATTCCTCAGGGTCTTGAATGCTATGCAATGAAGGTCACATTTTACCTTCTAGGAAAGGGAAATTAACAAAATCCTTTTAATTTTTCCTTGCACTTCATCCTATTCATTCATTACTTATGGAAAATTACCAAAGGAGTATATATTTTTTTTTAAAAAAAAAGTACTAACCACTCTAATACTATGAACATCTTCATTTTTGCTTTACTTCTAGTCTTTGTTGACAGACATACATTTTCATTATTACTTTGTATTCCATATATACAGGGTGTCATCCAAAAAAATGCATATAGACTTTAACAGCTGATAGCTGCTAAATGAAAATAAAATGTATTTTAATAAACACTGCCTTTATAATTATATTTAATGTATGTATACATTTTTGGGGGAGCCCCTGTATATACAATTTTGAAGTATGAGTTTTATACTTAACAGTGTACTAGAAACACTTTTCCATACTTCCACATGCTATCAAGGTTTTTCAGGAATGGGAATAATTCAACCACCCCTTTCTTTAGGAAAATAATTCTCAACATAGTGGGATGAATGGAACATAGGAATGACTTAAAGCAAGTGGCTTCCTTTGGAAGTGGCTGCAGTAGTCCAGGCACGTGATTCTAATGGCCTGAAACAGAACAACGGCAAGGGGGCGGAAGAAGAGTGAGTAGAATATTTAACAGGTAAAACTATAGCATGTGGTCAAGGGATGAACTACACAGGAAGAGAAGATGGTGTCCAGCACCAATGACTGGCTGATCTTGTCTCTCTAAACAAGGAACCGGGAAAGGGACAGTGTAGGTTTAGCCTCACGTTGGAGGCACCTATATGACATCCAATTGAAGGCATTTGGAGGAAGTTGGAAACCAATGATCTTAACTCAGAAGAGAAAGAGAGAGCCATGATCGTAGGCAGAGCAGTTGACAATGATGTCATGGCATGATGATGCCTTAGGGGAGAGTGTGTTCGGGAGCAAACACTGGTGAGTTTCTTTCAGTTTTCACTCCAACAGTGTGCCAGCGTGGCAGTTTAATTCTAACTTATTTTGATGCACATCAAACACCTCCCTTCAAAGCTCTCAAACTGTCACCAAGGAAAGGTATCTTCCAAGTAAATCAACATCTGTTTTGATGATGCCTCTTGTAAGACAATGCACTGCATTTCCTGAAGCGGTGTGGTTTTACTCACAGTTAGACCAAACCACAGGGCTCCTCTGAAGGACTGATGCAATTAGCTCGTGATAGCATCAGCAAGAAGAGTGAGTTATGGCACATTTCACAGAAGGCGTATGCTGGGTATGCCCTACGGAACGCAGGCTCAGGTACGTGATGGGTATCTGACTCCCCTAAGCTGGAAAGCATTAAAGAGCTTTCTAAGGATGGTCTTCCGGGAAGACACAGGCCTGGCTCTTTAATTACTTGTACCTGCCTTGCGAAAGCAGCTCCCCGGGTTTAGGTGACCATTGGAAATCCTGCAGTGCTCAAGGGGGTGTCATGGTCAGCAGGACAAGTGACAGAGTTTCTCACCAGGCAAATGCTCTTTAGAACCAATTCTTCTCTTTGCCAAGTGCAGATGGCTACTGCTAAGGAAATATCCCATGCGTGGATAAAGGCCTCCAAACAGCAATTCCAGCCAGCATCTGGTATTCTGCTAAAATCATGTGCTTTATCACTTCTTTAATTTTGTTCCTCGTTACTCCTCTACCTGGAAGCCTCCAACAAAGGCTCAAAGACACATACATCAACAACTGTACATCTCCCTTCCATAGCCGACAGACTGTGCATCCGCCTCCTGCGTCACAAAAGCGGCCCTCTCCCCACCACCCAGCTGGAGGAAGCTGTGCAGAGGAAAATCTAGCCAGGTCTCCATAAAGCACATATTAAAAAGCCTCTTTTGCCTTTAACACTGCTTTGGGAACCTGCTATTTTTCCTTCCCTTCGCTGAGAACATGAGAAAAAGCCAGTTCCAGATCCACTGGGTTACACCTTTCCGCTGTCTCCCATCGTCAAAACTGGTGCAGACCCAGAAGAGGATGCATTACAGTCACTGTGCATGAGTGCGCCTTTTAACACACACTCAGTTCAGGATCCGCACGGCCTCTCTAAGGAAAACTATGAAGTGGCAAGAGCCAAAGAAAAGTTGCAGAAAATGACTGAATGCACTGGGTTGTGGTTACCTTAACAGCTGTTAAATTTCCAGATTACCCCCACTTGTTCCTTTATAGGCTGGCTGGGCTTCTGAGTTCTTCTGTTTGGTTTTCCACTTGAACTGTCATATCTACTACGAGGGCTGCAGCCACCAGCAAGGGCATTCAGAGCAAGGACACCCTGCAAATCTATTTAGCATCACCCAAGGCCAGGCTTGCCCTTGCTGGGGCCAAGAGACGCCCCCGCAGTCTGCTAACATCGATTTGAATCCTGAATCGGCTGCTGCCACCATGGGCGCTTTGATGTGTGTCCACTGCAGCTTAACTTTATCCCTTTCAGCAATGGGATTGCTCTCTGGCCACCAAAGCTTACCACTGGCGAGCCCTAACAGCTGAAAGAAATCTCATTCAAAATAACCTGCCAAGGGCAGCAAGTGTGGCTTTGGGAGCCAAGGATAAGGCTTCTGGGTACCACAGCACCGTCATCCTCAGGTCTCTGCTACCCCCTCACTCCAGATGAACTCCCTGGATCTGCTTTTCCTGCTGTATCGCCGCAGGCAGGGGGTAACACTATTACTAAGGACAGCCAGGGTCAGAGGTTGAAGAGAAAGGGACATAAAAGAGCCCTGGGCCTGGGGGGGAACACTACACATGTAGATAAACTGGGGGTTTTAAGGGTTCAGAGAATATGCTGATTCCACATCCTGAAAGGCGAGGCCATGAAAGAGTGAATGCAACCATCATGGTTTGATGATGCTCAGATCAACAAGCAAATATTCCTGGGCAGCTACGATGAGCTGAGACCTGGGCCCAATGCTGCTGGTGAGAAGGCAAAGAAGAGGGTGAAGAAGCAGACTCAGCCGTTAGCAAACCTCAGTGTGCAGGAGAGATATCCGCGGTGAGTTTCTTGGGCTCAATATCTCCAGCAATTCTGACTCCTCAAGCCTGGTGCTGCTGAATCTGCAACTTTAATACACACAGCCAGGTGATTCTATCAGGAGGCCCTGGAGCTGGACTGCTTTGGAGAAACACTGGGCTACGATCTGACTCCTGCCCTCAAGCAGTCTGCAACCGGATGGAGTGATGACAACCACCCAAGAGCAAGGCAGAGCCACACATTCTTTTTTTTTTTTTAATTTTCAGCCAAAAATATATTATTAATTACAAATATTTCTGACACAGAAATGGATCTCATAGAGATTAACAATACTTAGTGTTTTAATGTCAATACCATATAAACTGATTCAGTTTTAATGCTATAATTTTATGTATACAAGAATGAATATTCTCAATTAGTATACCTAAATGTACTAATTTTCCAAACTTCAAAAGTAATGGAGTTTCTTTCGATATAAGAACAAAAATGGACATAAAGCCAATACATCACAACCTCTTTCCTTATTTAACACACATTCTTTTATGATTCGAGCTCTCCATGATCTAGGAGTTCACAACGAAGGGTGGGCAGTGAAGCTGTGAGCATTCAGGAAAGACTCTATGAACAAGAGTCGGGCTTAGTGGTCAGGCAGAACTTGGAGAGGGACAGCCCCATGCAATCATCTTAAGCAAACCTTCTGATTCAGCCTGCCACGGTGGCTACACTGCGGCCTAAATGAAGCTGGCCTGGGATAGAAGACACTGCTGAACAGGTAGAGAAGCTTCCGATGTTGATTGCAGGGAGGGCAGTGTCACCAGGAGAATCATAAAACTGGCATTTCCAGATGACACAGTTTGCATTTTATTCTGTCGCATTCATGTGGTTTCCTGCACTTCATAATTTAACGTATGTAAGAGAAAAAAATGCCGTTATGAAACCCAAATAATGTACCGCCCTGAGGCAGACAGCCACTTGCTAACAAGTGACAACTGAGCCATCAATGTAAAACAAGGGTTGGGGCTCTATGGCTCAAGGTTTGGGGCTCTACGAGGTGCAAGGACTGGCATGTCACCCATAACACGGTGAAAGCAAACACAGAAGGAAACAGATCCCCAACCAGAAGGGACAGTCATTCAACACAAGCCTATCTCATGTATTCAAATATTATATTCATTTAACACTGTGCTGCAAGGAAAAATTATTAACCACAGTCCGTGCAAGGCCTGCTTGACCAAAGGGCTGGCTCACAAGATCGGAGCCAAAGGCAGGGGGGCCCACCCCTGACCCTTTCCTCCACATGGGTTGATCTTAGAGCCCCTCTGCAGAGAGGACCCACTAGGGCAGTGGTCGGCAAACTTCAGCTCGGCAAACCGTGGCTCGCGAGCCACATGTGGCTCTTTGGCCCCTTGAGTGTGGCTCTTCCACAAAATACCGACTCTTCCACAAAATACCGACTTCTGCACATGGGCCACGAAGTTTCAATCGCACTGTACGTGCATGCCCGCATGTGGTATTTTGTGGAAGAGCCACACTGAAGGGGCCAAAGAGCCGCATACGGCTCGCGAGCCGCGATTTGCCGACCACGGCACTAGGGGTACACAGTAAATTCTGTTGAGCAACTACCAATCAAGCAGTATAATCATTTAACTAACTTCACTGGGGGGGACTGTTGAATTTTAAATTTGCGTAAGACTGTGGTGATCCCGGAGGCATGTCCTCCTGTTTTTAAGGTGACTCACTCCAAGAGGATGAGTTAGTTGTCCGAGGTCACCAAAATTGGTGGGCAGAATTGGGCTTCCACCTAGGGACTCCGTTTCCAAAAAATACAATGAGCTAGGCTGACAAAGCTTTCTTGGAAGTCCACATTATTTTGGTATGTGGTTTGAAATTGTTTATTTATAGTTCAGAGTGTTTAAACTTCACTCCAAACCAAGACTGTCATTCAGGGTACCGTGTTTAGTTAAAAGGTGCTCATAAACATTCATTGAACAGGACTTGGAAACTCCCAATGCTTCTCATCTTTGCCCATCCCAGCACTTCATTACAGGGTCACAAACTTGCTACCAAATTGAACCTGAGGTCTCTTGTATGATGAATACCTTATGCCAGTGCTTCTCAACCTTTTTTGGCCATGCCCCACCTAAGCATCTCTAAAGACCTGATGCTCCCTCTGTGACATATAATTCTTATTATTCAAAAAGTGAACTCCTATTCACGTGAAGGACGCCTAAAAGGTCATTAATTTGGTCTAAACAAGCGTCCAAAGAACATGGCATCCATGAAAGAGAAAAATAAAAGAACGAAAGGACAGTTGAAGTTCTGAAGAAGAAATCACTAAGAAATCGTTTTTAAAAATAATAATATGAAGTGCCCACCCCATGGGGAATGTGCCCCACATTGGGAACCACTGCCTTATGCTCTCAGCTAAAATGAAGTATCTGGAAATGTAGTTTGGGGTGTGTGTGTGTGTGTGTGTGTGTGTGTACACCCGCAAATCACAATTTACCCTCCCTCCCATCTTTTTCTAATGACAAATGCATTCTACTCAGATCCTATTATTCTGCACATAGGAGAAACAAACACAACTAAGTAAATTTCATCACTTTCCTTCAATAGAACAAAGCTTTCACAAACATCCTGTGGCTTGGGCTGTAGAGAAATAGCCATGCACTTGAATAAGATGTCCTGGGACACCAAATAAATGGTGACTGATGAAATTTAAGGCCAAGTCTTTCGGATGACTTACCCAAAACCACTTGTGTTTCAAGACCATTCGTGCAGGCTGAAGTCCACGCTTTCTCTCTTGCTCATGGTCCGTAGCAGCACTAATTTGGAGGTCTCAAAATAAACTCTCTCATTTTGCTCCAATATGCTGCAGTAAGACAAAACAAAACACCAACTCAGAATGAGAATGTCACTTGAAGCAGTCAGTTGATATTCAGGGGGAAATCCCTGGCTTTTGTCATATGTATATTTTATAACCTCGAACAAGCATATTAATTACCAGAATGAAGCCATCGTGCAACTGATCTACATATGGTACCTAAAATACTGGATGGGGCACGGGGTGCAGAAAAGAAGAAACAAAGCAGACTCCTGCTCTCTGGGTAGGTACTAAAAATTATAATATACACCAGTGGGAATGTGCCTGCAAATTTCAAGTTTATTAATTGAAATAAGTGAATAAAGAAGGATTTCTTATGTTTAAATAATTAAAGATACTGAAATGCAGTTTCTCAAGAGTAGAAAGTGGAGAGAGTTTTGTTTTAAATTAAAATCCACCTGATTCTGCCCATTAAACTCAGACTGAGTGAACAACTATGAATATTTTTAAATAAAGGGCTAATGGGATTGAACAAAACAAATAAAGTATAAAAGAGAAGAAATGTTCCATTGCAAACAAGAAATTAGTGTTTTTATTCTGACTCTTGATAAATCTTGATAAAGACCTTCTCCACCCAAGTTGGAAAGCAGCATTTACTTAACACACTGAATATGAAATGAACAGTTAAAATATGCATGCCTCTTCACCCCACTCAGAGCAGCTGGCAAAGCCTACGCCTTCGAACTGTGTGTGACAAGGTCGCTCTGAAAAGTTCGCTTCTGCCTGAGAGTTTTAAAAACGCTCACTTGTCACAGGGCGTTGTTCTAGCTCCAGATGCTTAGCCAAATCCACCCCACTGTTTGTTTTTTGACAATGCCCATTTGAGCTCTTGGAAACAGTCTTCAAAAGATGTTTGCATCCTTTTTCAGCCTTTGGTGAGCTCTTCCTCAGCTATTCTGAAAGTCCATTGGCTGTCCCCCAGTTCTCTAACTACCTGATTGCTTCCTACCATAAGTCTACACTCTATGCATTTCCAGAGGTCCCTAGGCAATCACCAAGACCTCATCATCAAACAACCTAGCTGTAGAGCTGGTATACTTTTATGCCTCTCTAGGCTGCTGTATGCAAAATCAGTTCCTTGAAAGACTGCTGAAGCTACTGCTTTACAGAATACGCGACATGTTTGAAAAGGACTTTGGGGGGTTGTATATAACTGTGGTTAAGTTCATGGAGACACTAAAAACTTTGGAGGAGGAGGAGAAAGCTGCTCTTGGTTAATGTTTAAACAAGTGAGTGGAGAATAAGACGATTATATTTTCAGTCCAGCTGGAGGAGTGACTGCCTGACAAGGACAGTCTTTTTTTTTCTTGTCTCGATTCTATCAATTCTCACTGAATGTGGGGTTGTAACGATTGTATTCCTTTTCTGAGCACTTTCCATGAAATGTAATCAGCTCCCACTCAAAAGTGTAAAAGTAACATATTGATACGAATCAACATAAGCCAGGAAGTTCAAAGCATGAAAAACTGTCTTTAGTTACAGTTTTGGTAAAAACAGAATTTGGAGAGAAGAGGAGGATTTTAAGCAAGCCCACTGCCAGTTACTGGCTGCTATCGATCTTGTTTTACTAAAAATAAATTGTTGCCTTTCTCCTATATGTTACCAGGTCTGTATCTTGGTATTCTAAGGAAGGGTCTTTGTCATCTAGTTCAAAATTCTTCTGCAAATAAAGCTGCTGGCCCAGAGAGGCTGATGGACCTCTTAAAGTCACACAGCAAGTTAATTTGTGCCTTGAGTAGACTCTGGGTTTAATCGCTCATGCCCATTGACTCTTACTGGACATAATGTTGTTGAACAGAATGGAATGTGGTGTTGGTTGGAAAAGTTTACCAGAAGCACAACACTTTTTCATGGTATCGAAAACTCTCTCTCTCTCTTTTTCTGTTTTGTTTTTGCCCTAAAGAAAGAAATTCATTTTGGGATGATATTCTTTTCACCAAGTAGAGCAAAATCTAACTTGGAGAAGCAGAACAGCTCCATTATTAGCTCAGGGCCCTCCACTGGCTGCCAAAGTCTGATGCCCAGAGGCTTATACTATTTGTAGAGGAGAAAGGGAGAAAAAAGGACCGTCTCAATGACAAGATTTTCCATTCTTATCCCTGTCGAGGTGAAGGAGTTGGAAGTGATTTATTTTGTGATTTATAGCTGACCCTCAATTACACATAGTCCCACAAGAATGAGACGATTTTAAACTAAAGAAAGCCACTGAAAATTCTGCACACCTCATTTTAAGCAGAGGTTTAATACACTTCCCTTCTTCAGCAAACTTTTCAGTAGTCTGCTAATCACCAACCAAACAAACTGCTTGCCTTTCCTCTCCTTTGCCCTCCCATTCCTGTTTGCCAGGTGAAGTTATAAATAGAGATAAGACCAAACGTCTAGAGAGGAGAAAAGAAATGTAATCGGGGACCTGGAGCATTACAGAGACTGAGTCTGAACACTGAGAGTCACTGTATAAACAAGCTTTTGCTGCAGAAAGTGCTCCCTTCGCTAGTTTATCCGAACAATGGTCCATGTGCATCTTCTCCCCACTTCTTAACCAGCCACAGAGCTCTACAATTCTTCTATTTTTGATTTCCCAAAAATACCACCATCTATATCCAGTTGTCACAAAAGTTGGAAAGGAGCTTGACCTGCATGGCTCCAGTGATTGAGCGTCGACCTATGAACCAGGAGGTCACAGTTCGATTCTGGGTCAAGGGCACATGCTTGGGTTGTGGGTTCAATCCCCAGCGTGGGGCATGCAGGAGGCAGCCAATCCATGATTCTCTCTAATCATTGTGTTTCTATTTCTCCCTCCCACTCCCTTCCTCTCTGAAATCAATACAAAATATATTTTAAAAAAAAAAGATGGGAAGGTGGTCTCTTGCTGTGTGAAGAGTAAAAGCCTGGTTCTTTAATTTCAGGCTGGTTAATCTGGCTAATTTAACTCTGAGAGAATCTCCAGTGCAGTCTGCAAATGCTCCAATAGGTATTCCTACAAGGCTGAGTGTCCTTTGGCACATGTAAAGAGTTCTCCCTAAAATTACTCAATGGTTTTTTAAAAAAACAAGATATTGAAGAAGACAGCCACAGAAATTTCTCCTTGAATTTTTTAAGTGATAAGGGAAAATTTTATAAGCATTTCTGTGATAATTTTCTGAACAGTTATAAGCAGAAGCAGCAGCAAAGTTGCAATAGAAAGTCACTAAGGATTTAAACAATATTAAGTTTTTAAGTAGGAACTGGCAAGGCCAAAACATAAAAAAAGCTCTTGAACTATACACAGTACGATGGCTATCATCCCTTTAATTCTTATAACAAATCAAGACTTTCCCACTCTTTGCCAGACACATGTAGCACAGAAAGCGAAAGAAATGATCTCCTCACTTCTACCTCGAGACAGATTTAGAATGGCATTTTGGTCAGAACGGAACTTGCTGGTTGTTCTATCACCCTATTTTGTAGGAGGGGAAAGCCCAGCATGTAGCAGTCAGGAGCATGCTCTTCACTCTGTGGAATACTATTACTTTAACTGTTAGCATTGTGCCCACAACCAATGGAAACCAAAGGACTGGAAAGAAAATATCATTAAAATACAACAAAATCCACTGCCATTTGTAAATCCTTCTGTTACAAAAAGCGACTGTGTTTTAGAAAACCATGAGATGCATCATGAACGGTATTTTTTGCCATTTAAAAATACCAAACAGTAGTAATAGCTGCACCGCTAGGCTGCCAGGACTTAACCTGCAATTTGGGCAATCAGTGTGGGACGGGATCACTTTGTTTTATGACACAGGAGCAGATGCTACTAATTAACACACAGAAATATCCAAAACAGGGTTTTTAAAACATATGAGTTTGGAAACATAAGTAGAAACAGCTTTGAAGACTATAAGCAAAATAGTATAATAGGATGAAATATGAGTGGTTTTCTTTTTAAAAAGAGAGTTAGGTTAGCTGGTAAACTTTTATGGGCCATCCTCTTAATAAAGCATGGATTTGAAGAAAAGTACCTGCTAAATCTTGCTTTTTATTTTTGAAAAATAGGGAGAGAGTAACATGTGTCATATATTAGCCAGTGTGTTCCATGGGATGCTATAGTCCACTGTGGAACATTAAATTATGCCAAAGATAAAAAGAGGATTTAAAAGGTTGAAATCAATTTGGGAAACACTTTTGAGGGCTGTTGATGTATTACTATGTATTGTAAATCTCT
>NW_006291009.1:427402-434284 GCF_000327345.1 Myotis davidii
ATTTAGTATACATAATAATTATGTCCACTGCATGTTACAAAAAAATGGCATATCTTTATGGAAAAATGACAATATTCTTCAAAACAGAAAAGTTAGTGAGAAGAATGATACTAATTTACATTTCTGCAAATGTTTTTCATGTCTGGCTTAACAGAAAACAATAAAATTCTCAAATGTGTCTCTAAATTCAATTTGCTATGATATGTTATTTGAAGTACAGGGAAAAATGGGGCCTTCATTTTGAGCTAATTGTGGAAATTATTTCATATTACACTGATACTTGACAAGTGATAGTTTCTTAAAGGATAGAGCAATTTGGAATCTGAAACATATCAATGGACTCTTTGTAATCTTTTATATTAAAATCCATTGGTTTATCTTGCACTTAGGAGAGACTTTTTACCATGCAGGATTTTGTCACACCAGGCACGGATCACCTGGAAAATTAGACCAGTTCGCTGAGGTATGCAGATCTTCCAAATGGACACATTTCATTCACATCATCACACATCATTTTGCCTCTGAAAAATTCCACTATACACTTGTGAGAGAATGGGAATGGAATAGGTGAAGAATGTTTGCATACTGTTATGAAAATAGTTTTCACCTTGCAGAGCACCTCTCACCTGTCCCAAGCGTCTTCCGGGTTCTTAGAGTGAGAACTGCTAACTGAGCAGACCTTCTAAGTTCTACAGACCACTCCCACAGACCTGGACTGCTTTCCTGCCCTTGGCTTATGCAAGTCTAGCCAGGCGTCGCTCTCCAGCGGACCTTTGGGTCCAACCCAACAAGGGCTGTTTACCTAGACCAGCTATGGCCCTGACATAACCATGAGGGGACAGTAGGACAGGGTTAGCTATGAAGAAAACATCTGTTTACTTGGATTCTACCAGGTAAGAATCTGTGAAAGGTGTAGGTTTGAGACTTATTGAGTAAATACTTTCTTCCAACCTAGGCTTTAATAATCTAGTCAGGATTTGTTTTAAATGAAGACAGTGAACTTTGTGAGTACCCTGACAGACATTCAAAAAGACCTGTTTCATGAAATCAGTTAATGAAGTAACTATGCACTTATAAGCCACTAATATTTTAAGAAATAAAAGGAACTACTAAACAAGACTAGTTAACTTTGGGTATTAATGTACACATGCAATAATAATAATAATAACAACAACAATAATAGCTAATATTTGAGTGTTAATCCTTCAAATTACATTATCTCCTTTGGCCTTACAATCATCCCAGGTGGTGGATTCTTTCATTATACTATTTTTAATAAAAGAAGAAATGGAGGTGCATGTAACTAAATAACATACTCAAGTGGCTAAATAACTGACAGATTCAATACTCCAACTTCAATTTTCTGACACCAGAGATTCTCTCTTAACAACTCACTATGTTGCCTTATTTTTAACTAACTGTTTTGAACTTCACTGATCTAATTCTTCCTCTGACGTTTACAGCAGTCCCCCCTTATCATCATTCCAAGATCCCTTGTGGATGCCTAAAACCGAAGATAGTACCAAACCCTACATACACCATGTTTTTTCCTATACACACATATCTATGATAATTTACTTTATAAATTGGGCACAGTAAGAGATTAAACATAACCAATAACAACATAGAACAATTATAACACTATACTGCAATAAGGGTTCTAAGACCCTGGCCGATGTGGCTGAGTTGATTGGAGCATCATCCTGAACACTGAAAGTTTGTGGGTTTGATCACTGATCAGGGCACATACATACCCAAGTTGCAGGTTCTATCCCTGGTTGGGGATAGGGAGAGTAATGTTTCCCTCTGGCATAGATGTTTTTCTCTCTCTCCCTCTCCCTTTCACTCTCTCTAGAATCCATGGGGGGAGGGGGAGTTATGTGACTATGGTCTCTTTCTCTCAAAATACCTGATTGTACTGTACACACCCTTCTTGTGATGATGTGAGATGATTAAATGCCAAACCTACTCCTGAAGCTGTGTAATCATCCCTCACCTGCAGTACTTGGCTTGGTGTCACTCACTTTGGGAATCCCTCGTTGAAGTCTTCCACACACAAATTTAATGCCGTTCCCATCTTAACTAAACACTAATCATACATGGTGGCCGTAAGTATTGCAGTGTGAGGCGATGACAGCAAAACTAGAAGGAATATCTTGTTCCTTCTTCACAATTTCACGGACAGAGATCTTAGCAATCTTTGCATTTTTTTTCTTTCCTTAGTAAGTTGAGAATTTTCACCTGTTCACATAAAATAAGCTTCACTAATCATGCACTTTGGGGCCATATGAAATAAAATAAGGCTTCCTTGAACACAAGCACTGGATTACCTGGATAGTGGATCTGATAACCTAATCAGCTGAATGACTAATTCGGGGGGCGGGGGAGTTGTTATAGATCATAGAGACACTGAACAAAGGGGTGATTCACATCCAGGGCAGGAATTCAAATTCCAGGTAGGATGAAGGAGACAAGGAGATTTCACCATCCTACTCAGAATGGCATGCAATTTAAAATTTATACATTGATTTATTTCTGAAATTTTCAATTTGATATTTTCTGACCACAGTTGACCCCAAGTAACTGAAACCACAGAAATCAAAACTGTGAATAAGGGGGAATGACTGCATTTCAAAGAAATGAGCTGCTTAGTGATTCCTTCCCCAAAGCAGACAGAAAAAAGAAATCTCTCGCAAAAGCTACATATGCTGGGTGCTGTGAAGTCCAATCTTTCGATTCTTAAAAGGTCAGGAGGTAGGAGCACTGGTAATCATGTTCTGTAAACAAAACCCACAATACACCCAGCCTGTATGTCCTTTCTTTTCTCTGGAAACACATCAGTGCAACAAGGGCAATGGGAAGGCTGGCATCTGTGAGGCAGCGAAGGCAAGGAGGTCGTATTAATTAGCCTCTCCAGGTGCTTTCTAAACCCTGAGCTCCCGCAGGTCAGCTTGTTCACACTGCACCTGTCCCCTTGCCCCTTATTTCTCCCATCTGGATGCCTTTCCTTCTGCTAACCCTGAATCATTCAACATATGCTGAATACCTTTCTAGATTTGTCATAATCATTTTCCAACACCCAGCTCAAGGCATTTGTTGTTCCAGAACCACTCCAGCTCTCCCTGTCCCCAAAGAACCCCTGGGAGGGACTCCGGTCAGTGTGGGCTTACACTGCACTCCGCAACTGTGGGTAATATTGCTTCATTTCTGTGTCTCATCTTTCACAACTGTTAGTGGATGGCGCGTAGTCTCAAGACCTGGAGAATCTCTCACAGCACTTCCCACGGTGCTGAATACAAAATAGCATGCTTGTTCCTATTTTTCTCCAATTAGGCAGAGACTAAAGGACACAGGCATGTATTTTTATGTTGATTTTTACACATTTTCCCTTCAGTCCTAAATGAAACAAAATTAGCAGTGTAATTCAACCAGAAATAGTAGATATTTTTTAAGAGAGAGTAGTCTATACTGCAATCAGTGGTGTTCACTGGGAAGGAAGCTCCATGCCATTTATGACATTCTCAGAGTAGAAAGAATGAGGTCCATCCTCATGTGAACTAATTTTAGAAGAACTGCTGACAAAAATAAATAAATAAAAGTAAAAAGATGCATCTTGGTACACCCAGAAATCCACTCATCACACTCAGCTGTGTTTAATGACATCCATTACCTGCAGGCCCATGTCCCACTGACATGGTCTGTACATCTCCGTTTTCAACATGAATGCCACAGCTGGCTCAAAGCTTTTGAAAGAATATTAAAAAGTCTGTGGACCACAGACTGCAGGAGAATCCAGCTCATTCCATTAGTGTCATAATTACTCTTTGAAAAATTATGCTACGTACTTCGTATAAAATGATATAATCTAATATCAAGTGATAATCACAACAACCCTTCTATACTTCGTCAAACTCATGATGAGGCATTTCAGTCGCCTGGAAAACTCCCCGTTTCCCTCAGACAAACCAAATAAATTGGAGGCTGTGTATCTGCAAGAGACGTGGTTAGGAGCGAACCTGTTTTTTTACCATGTCGAACTTCTGTGCAGAGGTTAAGAAAGGAAAGCTGCTGTAATGGCTCACATCTAATCGCTGTGAGACTCTAACTTAGGTGCTGAATTCCTACCTGTAAGCTCCATCATTGGATTTGCAGAACCATGCAAATCAGGCCTTCCTCTGAAACGCAGCAGCCTGATCTTAGCCTTCTTTGCATAGATCATTCTTGGTGGAAATTTTCAACACCACAAAGGTGGGGAAAAGGGTGTGTCGCACATTGACTTCTTAGTCATATTTCCTGATGTTGCCATTTTTGTATATTTAAAGTATTTTCTTATGGCAACATTGGAGTAATTATAGTTCACGAAGCACTGTTCTCTGTTTCTGTCTTGGTAGACCCCTCAGCATGCTGCACCAAAAAAGGAAGCTCTCTGAGTCACTGGCATGACTTAGGGAAAGGCTGGTCCTCTTGTTTGGCGGACACCAGCATCCCATTGCTCTTAAAATCTGAGGTGAGCAATCCTAGGTTGGCAACGTTTTCAAAACAGCCTTTCATATGATACGGTAGGACAACGCTAAACTAACACTTCCCTTAGGCCTCCATCCACTTTCACATCTGTTGCCCACACCCACCTGTTCTCAGTTTTGAGCACCTGACCCCCCAGACCACCCAACTGAAGCTGAAGGCGCCACGAGTTAAGACCCCCAACTGAGGAAGGGTAACATAATGGATCAAAAAAAAGAAGTGGAGCAATGTTGGGTGATAAGAGGCTCTGGGATCCCATTGCTCGTATGTGTCCACTAAGCCGGCTCTTGGTACATTGGCATCACTGAGTTGCCCAAACTGGAAAACCAAAATCAATACCTCTGCATTCCCCTTTACTCCACAAGTCAGCTGGTTGCAAACCCTATCAATTCTACTTCCTGGTTATTCTTCTTGAATCCTAACCTGTGGACCCTCCAGCATCACTGCCTCTATTCTCACCCACTCCTCCTGCCTTCCCACCTAGATTTCCGACTGCTCTCCTGGTCCTCTAATCAATTCACCAGACCCACAGACCTGATGACTACACTGAAAACCATACACAACTCCAGTTCACTCTTCCAACGATCACTGAAGAGGAAGCGGGAGTGGGAAACATATCAGTAAATTGCACGTTGAGATCCACTAGCCTTCCCCTTTTGTTGTGATCGGGCAGGAAAGAAGAGAGCTTGGAGAAAACAGATGTGGAGGGTATGCAAAGGGCCAAGGACCAACACTTCATTCACAGATTTCTCTCTGAGTTTACTTGGCTCATCTGTATTTTGGGTCAGTTTTTTAAAAAACTCAATCTGACTTTTAATCATTAAAAATAATCCTAGAAGCATGTCCTGTTATGCATTGCCAAGTTGCATTGATGCGTTTCATTACTGCTTGAAAGGCCACATATTAAAAACACTACTCGAAGTAAAGCTCTAAAGAAATAAAGTGATTTGGGATATTTTTTAAAGCAGTTACTAAAACAGAAACAAATGTTATTTTTAATCTCTGGCTCACTGTAAACTGACAAGATATGAATATGAATTTTACCAAGTAATGTATAATAACTGCTTCTGCTCACCACAACCACATACCAGCAACTCAGTGTTATATTTCATTTGGATGTTGTATGTGGAACATGTCATCTAGATAACAAACCATCCCATTCAAGTAGATTGACTCAAGCTAGTTTTCAGAAAAAACTTAGTAAATAATTTTTTTGTTGTTGCTGTTAATTCTCACCCGAGGATATTTTTCCATTTTTTGTTTGTTGTTGTTTTGTTTGTTTGTTTTGAGAGAGTGGAAGGAAGAGTGAGAGACAGAGAGAAACATTGATATGAGAGAGACACATCGTTTGGTTGCCTTGTGCATGCACTGGACCAGGGTTAGGGAGCCTGAAACCAAGGTACATGCCCTTAGACCGGAATTGAACCTGGGACCCTTCAGTCTGCAGGTGGACGCTCTATCCACTGAGCTAAATTGGCTAGGGCAGTAAATAACTTTTCATAAATTTGATTTTATAAGTCATTGCAAAGTTATAAATTCCTAAACAAGTGAGGAATAATATCTGAAAAACAGTAACCTGATAACCTAATTGTCTAATTGTTAATGAAATCACCACCACATTTATTGAATATGTACTTTGGAAAGGAATTCTGCCTGGCTTTTGTCTGGAGTAAGAAGAATCTGATATGGATCATGCCTTGGGAAGGTAATTCTCCATCTGGGAAGAGAGCATGTAAACAAATGACACAAGTTCTTTGCCATAGGTAAGGAAATAAGAAAAGAGCTCTGGAATGTCAGGAGAGGAAGCTGTTTCATGCAGAAGTGGGTCTTGGGGAGGAGTGCACAGGGAAGGTAGGTCTGAAGGACAAGATGGTGGGAATTCTGAACTCTATTCCTAAAATGAAAGTGCCAGGAAAAGCTCAAACTAATTCATTTGTCTCTAGAGTTAGCATTTGTTAACTACTCTGTGTTAAGGAATTCATCAATGTTATCTCTAAGTGTTCCCAACAAACATTTAATGATAGTCTGGTTATAGCTGATTTTTAAAAGACTCAGAGAGTCACTGCCATTTCTATTTGCTGAACATTAGTAAGTCAACACCGCGTCTACATCAATACAACAAGTAATCACATAGAGATGACAGTCTTAACAAGAACAATCAGTGGTCAAAGTCATTACAAATTTTGAAAGAGTATGGCTTAATATAACAAGGATTAAGATATGCCAAAAACAAACCCCTTTCCCACCAAATTTAACTGAAATGACAAGATTGTCAAAAATGTAATATACTTATTTACTCTGTCCTCTAACATCAGTGTTATGCAACGGTTTCATTTTACACGGATATATATATATATATAT
>NW_006291009.1:434329-443811 GCF_000327345.1 Myotis davidii
GTATGTGTGTATATATATAGCAAAAGTTGTTTTATTTCTCAAAGTGTGATCCAAGAACCTTTTATGTTAAATACATCAGAACAGATTGCTCATCAAAAATGAAACCCTAGGGCCCCACCCTACTGAGACTCTTAGGGCTCAGGAATCTGAATTTTCAACAAGCTTCCCCCTCCCCCCAAGTGAATACTAGTTGAACATTCAAGTTTTTGAGCCCCTTGTCTATAGTTTCCTCGCCCTTGTTTTCTCTTATTGGAATATGTCTTTGTCAGTTTTAACAATTACCTTCAACATCCTACAAATGTTTTTGGTGTCACATGACATCACCTAAAATAAAAATTGCTTCTAAAACATTGAAATTGCATCACTGAAAACAGGATTATTTCAAACCATTTTTACAACCCTTCTTTTTCTATACTACCTAGCTCAAATCAGTGAAATGTGCTGCTGGAAAATGCTTTGGGTTCCACAGTAGGCAGAATCACCCTCCACCCCAAAGGTGCCTACATCCTAATGTCCATAACTTGTGACTGTTACCTTCCATGGAAAAAAGTATTTTACAGATATGATTAAATTAAGAATCTTTAGATGGGAAGAGAGCACAGATGAGCCAATATAACCAAAGGGTCCTTAACAGTGAAAGGAGACAACAGAACAGAGTCAAGGGGAGATGTAATCATGGGAGGAAGGTACAGGGAAATGCAACGTTGCTGGCTATGAAGATGGCCACAAGTCAAGGAGTACAGGTGGCCTCTAGGAACTGGACAAGACAATGATATGGATTTTCCCCTGAGGTCCCTATAAGGAATACAGCCCTGTTGACACCCTGATTTCAGCATGGTGAGACCTGTGTTTAATTTCTGGCCTACAGAACTATAAGATAATAAATGTGAGTTGTTTCAAGCCACCAGGTTTGTAGTAATTTGTTATAGCAGCAATAAGAAGCTAATACAGGTTCTATGAAAGAAAGAAATACTCAGATCACCTTTAACAAGAAGGCCATGGCCCACATACTTTTTAGTCTTCCCAAACACATAAAGACAGAATCCCAAATATTCGTTTGGATAGAAATGGGACATGGCCCAAATAGTTAATTTTCGAACAACGCAGACACTTCTTTTATCTATTGCCGTCCTTATTCTGCTCTTCCCACTCAGACCTGCAGTTTACTTTCTCACCTTCCACCAAGACAGACTAGTTTATCACTGAAAACCACAAAAACAGTGGGTCTGAGTCAAGGTTTCTCAACTCCAGCACTACTGACATTTTGGACCATACAATTCTTTCATGCTGGGGACTGTTCTGTGCATTGTAGGACACGTAGCGCATCCCTGGTTCTACCCATTATATGCCAGTAGCACTAAGTCCCTCTCCCGGTTGTGACAACCAGCGATGTCTCCAGGCATTCCCAAATATCCTCTGCGGGGGGGGGGGGCAAACTGGCCCAGGCCACTCTGAGATCCACGGCCCAAGGCATATGTCAGTCTACCTAGCGATCTGCTGCTCCCCCACAAGTTCCTCCCATAGAGGAAGTCTCGCACCCGTGTATGCATCTGGTCTCATTCAAACTAGTTGCCTATGAATTCAGTCTGTTTGGCATTTTAAAACAGCTCTAAGTCAAAACTCAACCACAGGTTTTTTTTTAATGGCCCTGCTACACTTATTCCCAGCCACAGGCAACGGAAACATGGCCTCTCCACAATGACCCACAACCCACCCCTGCCAATGAGCTCACAATCCAGTCTGCTGCTGTGAAGGAGGCTACCTAGGCCAAAGCTCACTAGTTTTTGACTGTGCGCTGGAACTTTCTAAAGCTCTCTGCACCCTTATTATCTAGACATCATTAATAAAAATCCTTTCAATCAGGTGTAACACTGTGAAGACCAAATTTGCAGATGGCTGACTGAAAGCCTGACTCTGATAACAGAACAGATGTTGTGGCATAGGTATGGGGACAAAGCCAGTGTTCTGGAAAAAGAAATCGTTTCCTCAACAAGTTATTTTTTTAAAAAAATGACTTTAACAATGACGCTAAAGGATCCTGTTTTATGCAGCTCTTAATTCTGCTCAAACTTGCCCTTTTGATCTCAAAATAACAAAACAGCAAATGCTAACACAGCTCCTATTTTTACTGAAATCTTTTTGTTGTTGTTGTTGTTAATCTTCACCCAAAGGTATTGATTTTTAGAGAGAGTGGAAGGGAGGGGGAGAGAGAAAGAAAGATAGACATCGACGTGAGGGAGACCCATCTATTGGTTGCCTCCCGCACTTGCCCCGACTAACACTGGGGATCCAGCCTCCAAACCAGGTACCTGCCCTTGACCTGAATTAAACCCATGGCCCTTCAGTTGGAGGTCCAATGCTCTATCCACTACTCAGTAGGCTTTACTGAAATCTTAAAACTACAGCTTCTAAAACAGGGGTGGGCAAACTTTTTGACTCGAGGGCCACAATGGGTTCTTAAACTGGACCGGAGGGCCGGAACAAAAGCATGGATGGAGTGTTTGTGTGAACTAATATAAATTCAAAGTAAACATCATTACATAAAAGGGTACGGTCTTTTGTTTTTTTTAGTTTTATTCATTTCAAACGGGCCGGATCCGGCCCGCAGGCCGTAGTTTGCCCACGGCTGTTCTAAAACCAGCTAGGGCTTTACTGAAATCTTAAAACTACAGCTTCCAAAACTGGTTGTGACATTCATAGGATCACAACTCGTCTATGGAAAGCTACAGCCAAACAGAGCCCTGTGAAGTCTAGATGAAGGCAGCTGAGTTACAGAGAGCAGTGGCTTTCTAGAACATTCTCCCAGGAATGTTAGCATTCACATCCCTGGTAACTAGAAGTAGCCTATGGCTTTTTAACAGGTTAGCTGAACTGCAACCTTTATAGATTAATCCTCCATCAACTACTACCATATTAATTAATACTAAGACTTTCGAAGTTTACATTTTTTCTCAGAGGTCTTTCTCCAAGTGCACAACATCCTCATTAAGTCTGAAAAGAACATCACACCCATGACTGGAGACCTGAGGGCCAAGGTGCACCACACTCAATATGGAGTTCACTCCCTGTCCTCCTTTCAGATATTTTACAACTACTTCCAGGGGGAGGGAGTTGTACCGATGCTGGCCTCATGGTATTCAGCGCTGACAACCACAGACACACATTTTCTCCTTTACCTTCTGGAAGATGTTACACATTTTCAACTTGTTCTGAAGATTTGAAATTGAAGCTTTCACCACAAGTAGCACACATGAGGAAGGAAGGGGCAGGAAAAGAGTTTCCAGGGGGAAGCGGAGGAAAACCTTATAATGCTATTTTAAATTGGGGTACAGGGCACTGGCAGGGAAGAAGACGACAGGGTGGGGAAAAAAGAAACTTGGACATCATTATGCATGGACCTCAATACTCGAAAATACTAAATTCGGAAGTGTTGCATTATGAAAGAAAACATCAAGACAGGAAACAGCATGGAGCCTGTGTCTCCAACCGTCTACCCTCCTCAGGCTAGTACTCACACCTCCAGAGCAGTCAAATAGCAAGGGTGGGTGAGTCTGCAACTTGATGAAAATACATATAAGCTAAGATTTATAAAGGATTATTTCCCAACCCACACTCACCCCTTTTATATGACTAACTGAGAAGAGCAGGGCAATGCTCTTAAGTGGATTGAGTTACTACGGATTTTAAGTCCCTGCCAGATTGAATATCCCATAACTGTAACTTTTTACTTTGAAAGTTACTCAGGTATTCAACACGCATATATAAAAATAATGTATAAAGTAGCTCCTTATTTTCAAACCTACAATGACAAGCATATGAAACCAACTCTTGGTCTTAGCACCGGTATTATACATCCTTTCAGCTGTTAGGGAGACTGAAGTCTTATTTCTTCATTCAACATTTGCTGAATGACTCCTTTGTGCCAGGTTAAGGATATACATGGATAAAGTGTGGTCCTTGCACTCTCCATCTAGTGGTGGGATAAAACACAGACAATGGCAGAGTGTGGCTGGTCTATAAAAGAGGAACGCAGTACAGTGGCAGAGTGGGTTATTTTTCTATTAAAAAATATATAAAGTTGGGTTCCTACCATGATGCCCAACTCACAAACTGAATTTTTTGTTGTGGCTTGCTCGTGGTGACCAGAGGATCTCAGTGCGGTTCTTTGGGGCTGGAAACATCTCCATAACAGATTTAACTACAAAATTGGCCTCTACTCTGGAGTACTCAGCTGACAAAGAAAAGTTTCACACCAGAATCAAGAACTGCTTTTCTTCTATTCTATTACGAGATCTGGAATCGCATGCTCATTTTCTCCTGTGTTCACTTACCCTCTACAATATTTTGTAACATATCAGATCTGAGCTTTTTACCTCATTTTGCTGGCTTAGTTTATTTTCACTTACTAGCTAACAATTTGAAAAGATCAATGAATAATGTCTGGCCACAGTAAGCGAAGCACCATGGAAAATGGAAGGAGGACCAAGGGATTGTCCTTGTCCTTAAAGAAGCTTTCCAAGCCTAATCTGGGAGACAAACACGTAAACAAACAATGGGATTCATGTGAACCTGGGGGAATGAAGGTGAGTGCTGGGAGGTGACAAGCAAGAACTCAGCAGGCAGAGGGCTCCAAGTTGGAACACAGGTATCAATTATGTGTGCACCGGGGGAAGGGAACCTTCTATTTTTAAACTCCCCTCCCCAGAATGAGTGCTCTTTGAAAATCCCTCTTAGATAAGAGAACAGGGGAGGCACAGAAAGCTTGGCCATGTTGTTTTTAAACATCAACTATGCTATCATGTTTGATCCGTAATCCTTAGATGAAATTATTTTTCAGCCCTTGACTTATTTCCTCTCCATAGTCTCGTCATTACTTCTGAAGTAGTTTCTATTAGCTTTTCCACAAAGAGCTAGAAAAATCAGTATACTAGGATTTTCCTCCAAATTCTGTTTATTTTACCCATTTTATTTGTATCCGGTTTCACTCACACCAGTAAAAGTTGACATGTTCATGTAGTATTTTGTTGAGGGTTACTCTTCAGGTAAATTGGACACGAACACTTGTCCTTTCAAGCAGCTAATTTGTTTTTATGCAGTTATATGTTCACCTATTTTTTTTCACCAGATGACTAATACTGAATGTAAGCAAAAAACAACTGATGAAATTCAGATATAACTGTTTACATTTTATTTTACTAGTCTTAATTCATTGTTTTCATCAATCAGCACACCCTATTTTCTGTACTTACAATATACTTTAAAATTGTGAAATTTTAAAAAAATTCAGTGATCGTCTAAAAGCGGTGCATGTGAACTTAACTGACTTTTCTTTTTTTCTTGCAACTTTTATCCGTGGCTATTGGCCTAAGAAGACCTGCTGCTTGAGCCAAATGCTGTTTGTTTGTTTCTAAATTCTGGCAATAACTTTGGATATATCTTTAATTCGGCACTTAATTTTAACAATGGCAAACATTTTAAAAAGCTTCTTTATTAGACTGAATTAATTTAATTGTGCCAGTTAGAAATGGTAGGAAGAAAGGTGAGGGGTTGTTATCACCTGGCAAAAATGCAGGTTAAATTATTCTTCTATAGCAGAAACATATACAATGCCAACACTTAAATTACTTTTAGGATTTTCACTAACATTCTTTCTTCTATATAAGCTGACTTCTTGGGTATCCAGTTTAATTTCTTTTGATTTGACTAAATGTACATGTTTATAAGTTTTAATCAACTACTGAGTATCTTCAGTTATTTGGGTAAATCTTATTTTCAAAAGCTTACTAAAAATGCTATGTACTCTATCAATCATAATTATTTTCATTCTTATATCAAAATGGGGCCCTTAAGCCAAAATGTTATTTTCTTATCTACAGATGCTTTCAAGTGCTTTGCTGCACAGAGAACCTGGCCGTCCTTTGGCTGGTACACTTTTCCAGCTAAAGAAAAGGAAGAAAGGTAGAAATATATGGAAGTAAAGAGGGAGGTATGGAGGTCCATAAAAGGAGGAGGGGAGGAAAACATAATAGTTTTTATTTGGGCAGTTAAATTCAAATCTTCAGAAAAAGTGATATACAATCCAAATTAACTTTGAAAATCCCTTAACTTTCCATAAGACACTGCAAACATGATTTTGTGTAATACAACTCTTTACAGCAATTTCATGTACATCAAGCATGTCAAACTCGTGGCCCCCGGGCCCCATGTGGCCCACAAAGAATATTTTTGCAGCCCAGCCAATATAATGGTTTGTAAGAAACGTTTCAATAAAAATTTTGTATCTTAATTTTTACAATATCCTGTTATACATAATTATTAACAACGAACTACAACATTTGCTAATGACTGATTACTATAATCATGTTGCACTCATTTCCCTTACACGCCCTACACGCAGGCGCACCATTTCTCTCCACTAATACTAGCAGCGAATATTTTAGCAGCCGATTGACACGTCATTAGTCTTGGACTGACTTGTTTGGTGTGCACAACAAAAAATATTTTGCTTTCAGAGAACAAGAAAAATAGGCTTATTTGTGTTACGTTTTTTTAATTGGTATAGTTATTCAGTGTCTGGTGAGTTAATGTTCAAGAAAAAATATTAATTTTTATTAAACTGTTCATTATTTTACGTTAATGATTACTCATTTATTTCAGCCCTTTGTATTCAGCATGTCTCTATTGAGATAAACCCATGTTTCTATGAAAATGGATGCTTTTGTGTTTTTTTGCAGCCCACGTAAACTTAAATCTTGTTTATTTGGCCTGTGTTAGCCTTTGAGTTTAACATGCTTGATGTACACTGAAGTCTGGAAGCTACTGAGTTAGACTACAGGAAGAACTCACTGCAGGTCTGCACACAAATGTCTGAACATTCAAATCATTCCTCTCTTACAAGTATTATATCCCTGGAATTAAATGGAGGAATTAGCCCGGCCAGCATGGCTCAGTGGTTGAATGTCAACCTATGAACCAGGAGATCATGGTTGGATTACTGGTCAGGGCACATACCCCAGTTGCGGGCTTGATCCCCAATGGGGTATATAGGAGGCAGCTGATCAATGTTTCTCCCTTACTAAAGTTTCTATCTCTCTCCCTCTCCTTTCATCTCTAAAATCAATAAAAATAAGTCTTTTTTTAAATAAAAATAAACGGAGGAATTAGTTGAAGCAGTAGTGCTTTCCAGCAGGTTTTACTTCATTCTGTTGTAATATTAAGCTGCTTTAACTTTAATGCATATTAATAAGTTTATTGTTGTTGTAGTTAAATGAATTGTGGCTCACATCTTGAGTTCCTAATGTAATGGAATTAAGAGTTGCTTCAAACATAACTGCTTTATGCCCTGGCCTGGTAGCTCAGTGGGTTAGAGTGCATGTTCCCATATGCCAAGGTTGCAGGTTCAATCCCCAGTCAGGGCACATATAAGAATCAACCAATGAATGCATAAATAAATGGAAAAACTAATTGATGTTTTTCTCTCCTTCTCCTTTCTTCTCTCTCTCTCTCAAATTAATAATAAATAAATAAATACATAAATCAATGCTTTAAAAACATTTAATCTGGCTAACACTTTAAAAATTAAAGCACATAACCAAATCAGTACCAATATGCCTCTTTTCTTCTTGGGTTCCACTGTTTTGGCGTATTTTGCCATGAGCTCCCATAAAATGCATAAATTTTAAATAATTATGGGAAGATGCTGCTCTGCTTCCCTCTCTGTACCTGGCTTTTCTGGTGAGAGCTCCTGGATACCTGGCCTGTGAGGAGGGCCAGAGTGCAGAGCTGCAGGCAGCCTTGTAATAAGGTGATGACCTGAACACCTACTGTTTCAGGAGCCCCAGGAAGGCGCCTCAGCCCCCCACATCCCCTTCAACTCCATTTCCTTTTTATGTGAACCCTAATCCACAATGTTCTGAGTTCCACTATACTTTCCAGCTTCTTTCTCTAAAACATACACTCCTCTGGAAGGACTAACAAATTAAGATACAAACAGCATCAAATTCTTCAAGAAAAGAGGGGCCAGGGCAGTTCCAACACAGGGATAGGAATGGAGTGTCACCAAGAGAGAAAAAGGGGGAAAGGGTCCCAGAAGGCATGGAAAAGTGGTTACTGTCTTCTGCCTCAGCTTAAAATCTAAAGTGAGACAAGTAGCATTGGTGGGTGTTATTCACTCTTACACATGAGGAACCTGTCAGCCATAAAATCCTTAAAAAGTTAGGAAACAGGGCAAGCAAGGACCCTTTTCTTTTTCCCCTTTATGAACAAACCAGCATGTGCCTAAAGAAACAATCCATTTTACTATTTTACAAAACTCAGTATTCCATCATTAATTATTTCTTCAGGAATAGTTTGAAGTATTACATCAATGAGACTCTAGCTTCTAGAGATTGAATGATGTAGTGAAAATTTTTAAAATTAAATTAGTGGTCAAGCTAGCAGACAAAAGGTTATATGAGAAAAAGCTGAGCCCTAGCCAGTGTGGCTCAGTTTTGTTGAGTGCTGTCCCGTGCCTTAGAAGGTCTCCAGTTCGGTTCCCGATCAGGACACATGCCCACATTGCAGGTACAATCCAGGATAAGGCAGAATGTGGGCAGCAACGTATATCTGTTTCTCTCTCTCTCTCTCTCTCTCTCTCTCGCTCTCTCTCTCCCTCCCCCCTTTCCCTCTCCCTTTCCCTCTCCTTCTTCCTCTCCCTCTCTCTTTAAAATTCAATAAAAACATATATAGATATATAGATATATAGATATATAGAAGTAATTGCAAATGAGGTCAGAACTCCGTAACTGTCACGACCAGCTCAGGAGGAGGGGCCAGGCATGTTGTGAGAGATCAACACAGAGGGGTGCCTGCTCCAAGCTTCTTCAGCCCAGCTGGGGGCAGGCCTCCAGCACACACACACACACACACACACACACACACGCACGCACGCACACGCGCACACACACACACACACACACACAGTGGCAAGGACGGATGTGACGCCCTCAGGTGCCCCCAGTTGTGGCCTCCCTGGGATTGGCCAACGCTAGGCTGTCCTCAGTTACCTGAGGCACCTGCTCAGCCTCTGTGGCCAGACTGCGGGGAGCGGGCCTAAGCCGTCAGTCAGTAGGACATCACCTGAAGGCTCCTGGACTGTGAGAGGGGGCAGGCTGGGCTGAGGGACCCCCAACCTCCAACGAATTTCATGCACTGGGCCTCTATTACGTTTAAAGTTGAATGGGGAAAGGGATGTGGAATTTAGGAGCTGCCTAATAAATTCCGATGGAAAGCTCACATGACAATGACAATTATTATTACTCCTCCTGGTCTGGACCCTGCTCCAAGTAGACACCTGGCTTTTTGAGGAGCTACTTAGTCCCTGTTGAAAATCTCCAACCCTGTGCATCTCAGCTGGACATTTTGGAAGAAAAGGTGTCCCTGAGGACACAGAAGCAAGAATGTGAGTCAATCAACAACGCACAGAGGTAAGCCCTGCATTCCTG
>NW_006291009.1:443834-451493 GCF_000327345.1 Myotis davidii
CTGTAATTCTATCCTAAGCAACCAGGGCGAGGGCGATGCCACAGGGGACACGTGAGACAGGCTGCCTCTCCAAAGCTGGCAGTCAGATGCAGTTAGAGGAGAGTAAAAAGTTGTTACATGTGTAACATTCACATTAAAGAATACCAAGTCAGAGCCAATTAGGATGACCATTTGGCACTCCAGGCTCATGCATATGGAAATGGATCTGCCACCAATGAGCAATAATGCATGGGAATTGTGGGAATGCGCTAACATCAATGCATCAAAGACACGGCTGCACACCTCCGTCTTTTTAATTCCCATTAGGTCACCCTTGTCTGGGTGAAAAGCGTTCAGTGAATCAACTGCTTCTGTTGAACTGTTTATACATTTTTCAAGTCCTGATTAGGCCATTAGTCACTGAGCATATTGCACAGTTAACCAGAGCAACTGCAATTATGCAACTTCCCAGGAACATACAGAGAGCATTTACAGTGAGACCACAGTGCCAGCAAAATGTGTAATGGAGATTATTTGTCAGCAATTTTAGGAACCATGTGCTTACATGCCAAATGAAGTATATGCATGGCAGATAATAGTAGTTGGTGTGGTAAAAAGATACACAATGATATTAGCAATGTCTACTCTTCGGAGTATAGTAAAGCCCTGAAAATTAAAGCTACCCTATAAAACACTTTTCAATGTCATCTTTCCCCCATATGGTGATGTCCATAAGAGACTTGAGACAATGCAGCAATCCAACATACAGCACAAGAACGGAATCTTGAACTCATTCTCGGTGAGTAACTTGTTCTCCTTCGGAGCACTCCACACACCTGTCAACATCTGTATCTCAACAGAGTGAATACTGGGTCCGATGTGAAGAACTGCCCTTCTCCTTTCAGTTATTTGTTCTCATATTTCATTTTCCAGATCAGCAAAAATGTATGTGATTATATATTTGAGGATTTCCCATTCCAACTAATAGAGCATATTTATAGAAGAAAGGCACATGTGAAAGGAAAATTTAATTTCATTTATCAGGACACTGAACCGATTTCTACTCACTGTCTGGGATAAACCAATGACAAATATGAATGAAGTTTTGTTTTGTGTTAGGTTTTTTTCAAGAAAATTTGCAAGGGATCAGCTACATCCCAGCAGAGAAATAGGAAATGATGGACCATGAGAATTGGGTCAAAGTGTCTACATTCACTGTACAAGTAATAACATAAGCAAGAACCTTCCTAGGAGTGTTTTATAGTATTTTTTATGGCAAGACTGTTACTCTCTGGCCTGTTAATCCTCACTTTCCTACTTCTAATCATATACTTTATATGTATTTATTTGTTGAGTTATATATTTTAGCTGAACTTGGAATGACAGTTATTTTTAAGAAGCTGCCAACATGGGTCAGAAGGAACCTCAGAAACCTGGCTCATAGTGACTCTGTCAGAAGGAGCCTTGACAGCCAAAACCAACCAGAAAGTTGATGAGATCCAGGTTTCCAAAACACTAGAGAAAGGGCATCCTTTACTTTCTTCCATATGGCTTTTCAGAAAAAAAAAATATTATTTACCAAAGAGAACTCCATTTATAATGCAACCAACTACTTCCAGTGTGTTCAGAGCGCAAATCCAGATGTCCCTATGTCAGTCTAGCTCCGAGCCAGATGCAGCTTTCCTCACCTTGGATTGGGACATGGTGTGGGAGAGACACGGTGCCCAATGGGCCGGCACACTGGAGGCATCCAACACAGCTGCTTTCTGAATTACCAGCCCGGCTTCTCTCCACTGACAGCCTTCCAACACTAATTGTGGCTGTAGGATAAAGAGGGCAGTTTCTCAGCTTCAGTGCCTTTAAGGTGATTTCAACTTTCCACCTCTGTTAGCTCTCCTGCAGGAACTTTTGACATGGATCCCTCCTTAATATTCATAAGGCAGAGTTGCTCGGAAGAAAATTTCTTACTCCTCATTAGAGAGCTGAAGACCTGAGTCCTTTGTCCTCTATATTTTGGAGATTATATTCACGTGGTTAGGGACTACCTAAGAGTATTTATAACCAATAGACTCTTGGATTTGGGCTTGGGACAAATAAACTTTTCACAAGAGTCCTTACAAACAGACAGTGTTCTGTTTGAATTCTGAACACCATTCTAGTACAAACATGCTTGGCATCTACTGCCAGAGAGTTTTCTTCTGGGCAAACTGTTCTGCCACCACTATGGACCTTACCATGTGGGACCCTGGGCTTTCCTTTCTTCCCTGGGTCTCAGTCCCCTTTCCCCTGAGATATCATTGGTGCCAAGGGCTGCAAGGGTGGAGGGTTGTGCATCTGGGTGCCAAGGAGCTGTGGGCACCTCTGGCAGGGGCATGGTTCATGCCACACGTCTCCTGGCCCCTCCTTGGTCTGGCATGATGACAGAAAACGGCCACTTTTGTCATCATTTGTCTGTTACTCCAACACAGACCACCGGGATAACAAATCCAGTTCACGGTTGATAGCTGAAGGCACAAGGACATCTAGAAGTCATCCTCAAATCCAGGAATTATTTTTTCCCTCTTATCTCCTAGTTTCTTCCCCAGGGAGATGATACAGAGAAAGGCCCTGTCTCTGCTCTCCTCCTTATTCCATGAAAAAGGCTTCAGACTTGTCTGACCCGAGTAAGCAGCAGCCTTCAGAGATAGTCAAATCCGTAACACTCCCCTTCCCATATTAAAGTGTTCCTTACTGAACTGCTTCCTACTGACCAAAGACTATTTTTTATAGGGATTAAATATAAGAGCTGGAAGTAATCGTAAAGATGATTTGATTTAAGGGTGCCATGAACTGAAACCATAGCTGTTATAACTTAGAATCCCTGGACCTCAACCTGCCCACCACGCAGGTCCTTGACTCATTCAGTAGAGGCCGGTGGGAGACCTAGAGCTCTCCAGGGGCTTGTGAAGCCACATGAGAAAACCACTGGTGTGTAATCCAACTCCCTCACTTTCCTGAGGCCCAGAGAAGTTCGGTTACTTGCCAAAGGCTACACTACCGTCAATGACAGGCCTAAAACTTAACAGTTCCCAGTGTTTCAGACCAGGGCCATGCTTTACCTGTCCTTCCTAAGTGTTTAGTATTCAGTAAAACCATAATCATTTAGTCTCTGTTAATAAAAATCATGTATTCTTAATGAATATGTAATTCAATTGCTTTGAATTTATTATAAAAACCTATAATTTTTTAGATTCTTATATGCAAATGTCACCTTTCTTAAATTAGGAGTGTTGTCTAAAAGAATTAAGGATTCCTTATGAATTTACCTTCATGATCTAGAGATAAATAGAGACTTCCTGGGACATAAACCAGAAACACACTGAATGAATTCTTTTTTATAAAAATATATTTTTATTGATTTCAGAGAGGAAGGGAGAGGAGGAGAGAGACAGAAACATCAATGATGAGAGAGAGTCATTGATCCACTGCCTCCTGCATGCCTCACAGTGGGGACTGAGCCTTGCAACCCGGGCATGTGCTCTGACCAGGAATTGAGCCATGACCTCCTGGTTCATACATTGATGCTCAACCACTGAGCCATCCTGGCTGGGCTGAATGAATTCTTGTTTAGTAAAACCAACAAAGTGGTCAATAAATTAACATATTTGTTAACTTCTACAAACAACACGCACACACACACACAGTTCAACTTCTTACTCCAGGGATTACTTACAATGTGGCAAAGAATTTCAATGCTTTCACTATTGTGTCATTTGAAGGTAGAAGTGCATTGTAATTTCTGTTCACCATTGTACTCCATTTTGATCACTACTGTCGTTTATATATCAGCTTGCAATATAGACTGATAATAAAACTGCATTTTGTAAAACAATTCTAAAACGAAGTCTCTGACAAATGAGAGTGGCACCTCCACACCTCCATCCCCCACCCCCGTTATTCAGAATGAGTGGGGCCAGGAGCACTGGGTTTTCCCTTTAGGGGGAGGAACAACTGAATGAGTAATGAGCGAGGGCACCACAGGTAGTTCCCCCGCCCACAGATGCAGAGGCACCTTGCACATTTTGAAAGGAATGCACAATATTGCTCTGCAACACCCACACCACACGCAAAACCACCACTTTTAAAGTCAGCTTCTTACATAAAATCCGGCAGCACTCCCTGTTAGAAGCTGAGAAAAAGAATACTGCTTTTTATTCATGGTAAGGTGTACCCAGGAGTTATACTTTGTTAATCTGAATCTAATTTATATAGCTAACAAAGTGTTCACAGGTGATAAAAAAAAAAAAGTACGAATTCACATCGAAACCAATCAGGAAACAGAAGAACCAGTCATTGTTCAATCTTTCAACTGTTAAAAGCCAAAACATTCTTCATATGTTAGCAAGCCCTTAAACAAAAATGTAATTTCACAAAGTAAAAATATTTCCTTTACCAATAATTCTTTTAAGAAAGCATTGACTTTAGCTGTACCAGTATCTTTACTTGCTATCTCTGTTCTGTTTACAGATTTCTAAAAGTGAAATATTTCCAGGGACAAAAGTTATAAATAATAAATGATTAACGTAATTTAAAATTTTTAAAAATATTTCTGATAATTTAAAGAATATCACAATACAGAATTCCCTTAAATGAAATTTCCGTGTTTTTGAAGAATCTTGCATACATTCATGTAAAGTCACAAAAATGCAAATTCAATAAAAATTACTCAAAATATATTGACTTTTAGCTTCCTGATACTATATCATCCAGGGCATGGTGACACAGGCAATACTATTACCAGTAACACCTCATTACACAGATTATATATCATCATCCTAAAATATTATAACACAGTCTAAACTTCAAAGACCATGACAGGTTCTGAAATAGATAATGTCTCCTTCTGAACTTTCCACCTTATACTCTTCTGAAGTAGGATGCCCAGAGGTATGAAAAACAGGCCATTTAAAATCTGGTAACATACCATAAATTAGTGAATTACCTTAATTGTTCTTGCCCCAATTAAAACCAGTAAGAAAGGCATCCATCCAATATCCCAACAGAGAGCCAATGTTTCTAGTTTTGTAATTAACTACCTCATGGGAGTCCAGCTCAGAGGCATGCGACACACAGGTTTATGAGGATGATGTTGCAGAGAAATGTTCCATAAGAGGAATTACTTAGTGTAGGTGGACTTCCCTGAAATAAAGATTCTTGGCCACGAGAACCATTCAGTAGTATACTGTAGGCTAGAAACAAAAAAGACTAAACAGTACACAGGGGTGTGCAAGAGCAGGTTTATAGTCGTGAATATGTGAGTCTATTCTTGTATTATTTGTTAATTATTGTATTATTTCCCATACTAACAACTGTGAATTTATTTTGCCCACTCCTGTAGTCATCTGAGAAGCCTATTTTTCCACCAATAAGAAGCAAGAAACCTTATGAGCATTTTAAGGCAATATTTTTTAAGCCTTACAAAAATATTTAAATACAACCTCTCCAGACCCTTTTTTAAAAACATAGGTTATTTAAAGATGTAAATGAAGTCAATCAAATAAGACAACAAATAAAAACTTCCTATGTGGTCAGGATTATATGTTTCTAAGTTTCATGAACTTCCAGGATATTTAAAAAAGTATTTAACTATAAAGTATGTCAATAAATAATGTAGTATTCCAAAATGTGGATGGGGCTGTAATTCCATCTAGTTACTATGATGACACTATAAACCTTGGATGGAATTACAATCTTAAAGTGAATAATCAGGGTGTGCTACTCCGAATGCTTGGGGAATCCATGATGAATTCAACTTCTAAAATAATAACTACTAAGCCATTGGCATGTAATTACAACCAGGAAGCCAAGCTGTCTGCTGGCTGGTACATGAGAAATGTTCAACTGAAAGTACCACTCACTTCCCTGTAGCAAAATCTATTTAATATATCTGAAAAACCTTTTCCTCTCCAAAATTGAATGTCCTACTTTTGTGATGAGAAAATATCCACAAGGGTCTACTACACAGATATATCTTATATCTGTGAAGACCACACAGTCTAGATGCTGCCAATAAAATTTTAGGATCTTCTAAAAATCACCTCCTGACACCTAAAAACATAAACTCCCAAAAGTACAATGTATTAAGAAACAGGGGTGGAGGGCAGGGAGGGGATTATGCACAAAAGCCATACAAAATTACTGGCATTTCTTCTGATTCTTGGAGACTAGCCTGGCATTTATTAGCATAAACAAAGCAAAGTGCCGGTGTCTGTAAGAGGGGGGAAAAGTTTAATAAAGATTAAACTTGAAAGATTAAATTCAGGGTTGTAGAAAAATGAACTTAGAAACAAATTCAGAATTTCCCCAGGGAAAACAAAAGACAATGACACTATGAATCAGCATTTTTCTCTAAGCAGCCTGGACTCAAAGGCAGACACACACACACACACACACACACACACACACACACACGCACCATGAGGAATGAAGAGAAAGATATATACAAATTTAATCTACATATTTATATTTAGGACGCACATGGCTTCCTTGACCTTTTCATGCCTTTATCTTACCTAACTTATTTGGCACTAGCAGAGGTCAGCAAAGCACTGTAAAGTCAGTATTGCCATAGCAACCAGGAGGCTAAAAAATTATCCTCTGCCAAAAATCCTCATCAAACAAACATAAAGAAATTGTACTTTCATATGGCCACTTCTAACACCATCATGCTTCTCACAGCACAAGTATACGACATCCCCATGGAAACCCAGTTCATGGAGGGACCTCTTGTGGATTATGTGTCACTGGGTTCCTGTCTCACTAAGAGTTCAGAATTTACTAATGACATTAGCTCCTAAATTTATTTCCAAGCTCCAGGGATTTGTGTATACTTAATCCCAATGGTTACCTATAGTAAAGGTAAGGGACAGTAGGCAAAAACAATACTGATGAATTTCCATGAATATGAGACATGCCATTAACAGCTTTACTTAAAAAAAAAAAAAAACTTGTTAAAAAATAAAAAAGGACTAATGCAATGTTTGTCTCTTGGGAGTCCATCCCTCCCTGTAACTTGAGAAACATATTTGGTACAAGTAAATAAAGAAATAATTCTTGAAATGGCTGCAAAGTTACAGAAAGAATAAGTGGAGATAGGGTTCGAAACTCAACTTCTAAAGCAAGTCGGTACCAGATACCAATGGAATTAACAGTTCAAGGTTTCCCTGGCTGAGGGTCTCTAGCTCAAGGACAGACACATCTCCTAACTCTGGCCTCCTTGAAATAGTTAAGTAAGTACCTGCTTAACACTGAATTGTTTTTGACAAGTTGTAATATCCAGTTGATGGAATAGAGCCAGCTTGACTCAACAGAATACAGCAAACCAAAAATATAAGGGTAATAGGAAAAAAAGGGAATTCTTTATATGTCCGCTTTCCACAAAATATTCTTAGTGACATCCAATCAGCTTTCCTTCTGCTCCATGATAAACAGGCTATCTAAAAGGGAATGCCATTCTAAAACCACCAACGAAGTAGTTCAGAAAATGAAATGTAATATCTTGAGATTCCCATGAATTATATCCCTGACAATCACCAAAAAAAGCTGGTTAGAGTTAGACAACTCTCTCATTTTTCCAGGTGCTTCGCTGAAAGAAAACATGGAGTCAGATATGCTTGGTGATGGGAAGGAGGGAGGAAGGGA
>NW_006291009.1:451869-454353 GCF_000327345.1 Myotis davidii
AAGACAATAATTACTCATTGGAACAGGGCTTGTGAATTGGGCAGTGGTATGGGACTGCAATGCTTAAGGCACAGGAAAACAAGTTTAGGGCTGGGGCTGTCCTATTCTGGATAGAAAAGAAAAGAAGATAACTTGTATTCTAAATTTAAAATTGTTTTTGACAAAACCCTCATTGGGAGTTGTATCCACTACAGGAGACTGAGATGAAACAAAGAAAAATGGGAATTTTAGGATTCCTAAGGGAACATGGAGGGATTGAGTTATTTTTAAAAGTACCATTTGTGCTCCAATTGGACAACCTGTAGGAGTCAGAGGACAATCCTTAAGAGCTTGATTATGACCTTCAGTACGCACCTCTATCAGCAACTTGACTTTCTCCAGCCTATATAACTCAGTACTGTTATGCCTCCGCTGGAAAACCAGCTACATGAAGGCCATTTCCTCATGAAAATTACCAAAGAACTCTGAAGTTCTTTCTCCTGAATGTTTTACAGCTTTCCAGCAGTTCCTCATTCTTCACAGGTAATTAACCTCTTGATGGACTTAGAGCAGCAACAGTGTTAGAAACCACAACACATTGATGATAAGCTATAAACCAGGGGAGAGGATAATTGGAAAATAGATTTCCAGGCTCATTGGAAAATACATTTGCACGTACTGAGAGAAAATACACTCAACTCTTCAGGAACATATGAATCACAGAACTCAGCTCTGGCAGGGGCCTTAGAAAAATCCCTCTACTTCAACCCTTGATACTGATAATAAAAAAATGGAGATACAAAGAGGGAGGGTGACTTGCCCAGACCTATTCAACTCAACACAAATTCTGTCAGCGCTGCCTACGGACCTAACCACAACACGGTGGCACACACACTGTTCCATCCAGTCCCCTGGGTAAGTCATGCTGGTGCAGTTAGTCCAAGCCCGTGTCTCCTGCCCTGAGCTCGTCCGATTACACTTTAGGCAAGGACTTGGAAATAACGACTAAGCTCCAAAAACCGAGAATGAGACAAAAGGAAAAAGGAGAGGTAAGAAGGGAGATAAAAAGAAGAGTCAAAGACAATCTAGTTTATCTCTTGCAAACACCACTTGTGTCTTTCATTACATGTAAACGTATGATGCAATGATGTGACACAGCTTCATGTACGCTATAGTGATGAGGATGATTTTTGGTCCAGATTTCACTGCAGGTGTCACCTTTGGAATGAGGTTCCAAATTATTATTTGCTCCTTTCACCACTGTCATAATTAGGTATGGTGGCAAAGCTCCTGGAGGTAGGAACCTGTGTGTGTTGTTCAGTAGTATAGTCCCTAAACCTAGGGCTTACCTTGCACAAAGTGAGCACTCCATAACATTTACTGAAAGAATGCATACTGAAACTCCTGTGAGGAATGAAGACAAAATATGCACAGCCTGAAAATGCATATGTAATATTATCATTTTCTTAAGGGAAAATGAAAAATACCTAATTAAGAGGGTTTGGGGGTATTTATAAAGAGGTGAAGTACATTAAAAATGTAAAGCACCTATTAAGTAAGCAGTTACCATCAGTTATATCCATTAAGCAGGTACTACTAGTTAAGCCAATAAGTTTCCTGTGTTATCAAGAGTTTACAATCTGAAGTGTAAGGTCAATAAAACATATTAAAGGGTGGTAAATAGCCACTGAGAAGACACCCTGGACAAATAAATAAAATACAGGCAAATGTAGTTGGAATTGAGTATAAATGCAAGCTCTGGGCACTGTGTGTTCAGACAGAATAAAAGTAGTCACTGTATTTTCTGATGAGCTCTATGAAATTTAGATAATTGATTGAATTGTTTAAAACCACTGAAATAAACATTTCTCTCTCTGCTTTTAAATTTGAACCTCTATGTTAGCAACTATATTACAGTCACAAATTATATAACAAATAATTTGGGCTATGACTTTAGGTTCTCAGACAACTTGCTAACTCTCTAATGAAATAAACTTACAAATCAAGTGTCGGTAGGTAGAATAATATTAACAAATGTAATTATAAAATTTGCCTATTTTAAAGACTCAAGAAAGACAATTCGATCCAACTAATACACAGGTATTCACACAATAGGAAGTAAACACAAATAGCTTATTCTTTAAAAAAATAATATGATTTTGGCCATTGTGAATGCATCCTATCTAATAATAGACAAACATGGTAATTAACCATACCTCCGCTATGCTTCCCATTGGCTAAGCAGAGCATATGCAAATTAACTGCTAACCAAGATGGTGGCCGGCAGCCAGGCAGCTGAAGCAAACATGAGGCTTGCTTGCTCCAGTGATGGAGGAAGCCAAGGTTCCCCCCCTGCCGTAGCCTGGCTCTAAGCTACACTCAAAGCAACAAAGTTTCAATTATAGAAGGGAAATAAATCCCAGAATTAAAAAAAAGGAAAAAAGAAGAGGCTGGGAGCTTCAGTCACCAGCCATACTGAAAACGGCCCTCAGCTCCTCACCCAGT
>NW_006291009.1:454438-468064 GCF_000327345.1 Myotis davidii
AACGACTGGGAAGGACTGGTCACTATGAAACACACTGCCCACCAGGGGGCAGACACTCAATGCAGGATCTGCCCTCTGGTGGTCAGTGTGCTCCCGTATGGGGGAGCTCTGCTCAGCCACAAGACAGGCTGATGGCTGCCAGTACAGCGGTGGTGGCAGGAGCCTCTCCCGCCTCCTCAACAGCACTAAGGATGTCTGACTGCAGCTTAGGTCTGCTCCCCGCTGGCAAGTGGGCATCCCCGGAGGGCTGCCGGGCTGCCAGAGGGATGTCTGATTGCCAACTTAGGCCCAATCCCCTGGGGAGAGGGCCTCAGCCAGCAGATGGTCATCCCCTGAGGGGTCCCAGACTGTGAGAGGGCACAGGCCAGGCTGAGGGATCTTCTCCCTACGCCCTGAGTGCACGAATTTTTGTGCACCAGGCCTCTAGTAATAATAATAATAATAGCAACAGCCATGTTAAAAATAAAGACGATGGATTAAGTACTATGTTCGGTGCTTTACATGCATCCCATCTCGTTCTTATAAGGACATTAGATGCTCTATATTTTTACTTTAGAGATGAGGAAACTGGGGCTAGGAGGCTAAGTGTGATGCCCATGATCTAGAATTGACAGATCTGAGTTCAAAACCTCAGTCAGAACAACCCCAGACCTGGAATACAGGCAGAGACCTTTACTGATAGCAACATCAATATGGACGATCTCATCTGATTTACTGGACATAGGTGTACCTGTACACTGAGCAGTCATATGGCAAACAGTGAAAGCCTAGGCTTTGGAGCCCATGCTCCTGGGTCCAAATTTCAGCTCTGCCACTAAATAGCTGCATACCCTAACCATCCCGTGCCTCTGTGCCCACATCTCCAAACATGGGAATCATAATAGTACCAAAAGAGCTAACACCTGCTGACTTATAGGGCTGTTGTGAGGATGAAATAAATTAATAAACACAGAAATCACAGTACACACTCAAAAATATTACCATATGCAAGTGCTTAGTATCCTTTGGAATGCTAAAAAGTGCATTAAACTTGAAATCAAGTGGCCTCAGCCTCTTACATAGTACTAGAGGCCCAGTGCAAAGATTTGTGCAGTGGGGGGAGGTCGGGTCCCTCAGCCTGGCCTGCACCCTCTCACAATCTGGGACCCCTCAGGGGATGTAACAGTGCGCCAAGAGGGAAGAGCCCAAGCCGGGATGGGCGCCACACTGCTTGTGCTCATCCCAGCCTGCTGTGCCTGCAGCCGTTGTTGGGTAGCACTGCCACGGATTCAGAAAAGGCTCCCAGAGTCGCAGCTGTGCTTGCCAGCCATGAGCCTGGCTTCTGGCTGAGTGGCACTCCCCCTGTGGGAGCGCACTGACTGACCTCCAGTGGGAAGCTCCTGTGTTGAGCATCTGCCCCCTGATGGTCAGTGCACATCATAGCAACTGGTCATTCCGGTCGTTCGGTCATAATGATCAATTAGGCTTTTATATATATAGATGTGACCTGAATCAAGTCCCTTAAACTTTCTGATCTTCACTTACCTCATCTTCAAAAATAGGAAGCCAATTGCCTAGGCTCCATCCCAGGACAGTCATAGGAAACTGGTAATGGATGACAAGGTGTGAGACAACGCTTTGGAAACTAAAAAGTACTGGATACTACCATGTCTGTGTGAATTATCATCATCAACTTTGAGTCTCTCAAAACTAAAGAGGTCATCTTTATTATATTCTTTCCTGCCTGCGAGTTTAACTTAAGCTTTGGTTTCAAAGTCTTGATACTGGACTCCCTATAATAATAGAACAAATCTCCAGGCATTCACAACTTGATCAAATGGAACTCTATTAACTACCTCCTTCTGCACACCCACCGTGAGAAAGTAATTGATGTTCATCATGACCCCACAGCTCTCCAAGACTGAAGTACCTTCAGGGAAAAATTAAATTATGCTCAGCCTAGTTTATTATGAAGTGTATTTAATTATAGTCAAATTCTTTGAAAATTGGTGACCTAGGAAAAGCACAGAGAATAAGTTGCATGTTCTCTAAGAACTGGAAACCTCTCCTCACCATCCCACCCCCAGTCACCCTTTACCAGAGTCTGTTGTAAAGCACAGCCTGCCCTGGGGGAGGAACACAGGGAGCCCAGCATGCTAATTTTAAAAGTCAGAAGGACTTTGTCCTGCGTAATCCTCAAGGACCACCAATGGGCAACAATCTCCAACAATGAAAAATTTAAATTATGTAAGATTCCTACATGTTTCAAATATGATGTTGGTTTTGCAAATAAAGGACTTAAACATTTGAACAAGGAATAACATAAATATACTATTAAATATATTATTATTATCAGTACTTAAGTATAAAAGCCCTAGCTGGTTTGGCTCAGTGGATAGAGCATTGGCCTGCAAAATGAAGGGTCCCAGGTTCAATTCTGGTCAAGGACACATGTCCAGATTGTGGGCTCGATCCCCAATAGGGAGTGTGCAGGAGGCAGCTGATCAATGATTCTCTCTCATCATTGATGTTTCTATCTCTCCCTCTTCTTTCCTCTCTGAAATCAATAAAAATATATATATTTTAGAGTATAAAAAAAGAGGAGTAATAGTAAGTATTACACTCCATGACATAACATTGCACTTCCCCTGTTTTAACGAAATTAAGTATGTGCTAATGAGGAATCCTATATAATAAAAGAGAAACATGTAAATTGACCATCCCTCCACTATGCTCACCAGCCAATCAGGAGTGAGTATGCAAATTAACCCAACAAAGATGGCAGGTAATTTGCATACACAGGCACCAGGCAGAGAGCAGAGCGGGAGAGCGGGCTACTTGGGGAGACAGTGGCTCCCTTGGTCACTCCCAGCAGCGTGGGGAGCACCAAGAATTCTGGGAATAGTAGTTCTGATGGCAGCCCCAGGACCGGAAGCAGAAGCCCAGAGCGCGGGGAGCACCGGGAATGCTGGGAATCATAGTTCTGATGGCAGATGGCTCTCCTAGACACTAGAGCAAAGTGAGCCTGGAGCAAGTTACTGTTGTCTCAGACAATTCGCTCATATGACTGCAAAGATAGACAGAAACTCCTGGATTGGAGAGGGCTCCCCTGAGGGCTCCCAGATTAGAGAGGGTGAGCTCAGGCTGATGGACCCCCACACTCCCCCAGTGCACAAATGTCGTGCACCAGGCCTCTAGTATAATAAATAAAGTAAAAAATTATACTGTGTTGGTGTTGTAAAAGTATGACTATTTGCCTATCTTAAAAAATTATTTCAACACTATTATATTATCTTTCCAATGAAAAACTGGGTCACAAATGTGAGTCTTAAGTACCACATTTCAATGTTAGGAGGAAGAAGTGGTGGTCTAGTATAGCCCTCTACTCAATCCATGGCAGCCCTCACTCAAACCATGGCTCCCCTCTGGAGAATCCCTGAGAAGGGTGTCCTCCAGCTCTTCTTGAAAATCTTGGGTGACAGAGGTTTCATTTACCTCGTCAGCCAGCCTCTTCTATTTTTAGGCAGTCCTGACGTTAGAACCTTCTTCCTCAAGGGGAGCCTAAGTCTCTACCTCTAACTTCCCTCCTGTCTCAGTTCTCAGCTGGGCCCCCTGGAACCACTGCAGTCAGTGATTTCACATCCCATCAGGCACTTTGCTGGTCTTACCCACTCGATCAGTTAAATATGGCCTGTTTCGCCCTCACTGGTGTGGCTCAATGGGTTGGGCCCTGGGTTCGATTCTGGTCAAGGGCACATACCTCCATTGCAAGTTCAATCCCCAAGCCATGTGTGGGAGGCAACCAATCGATGTGTATCAATGTTTCTCTCTGTGTCTCTCCCCCTCCCTTCCACTCTCTCTAAAAATCAATGGGAAAAATATCCTTGGGTAAGGATTAACAGCAACAACAAGTGTGTGTGTGTGTGTGTGTGTGTGTGTGTGTGTGTGTGTGGCCTGTTTCCATTCGCATTTCTCACTGTTTTCCTATAAACCATTCTTCACAGTCACATACTCCCAGCTGAAGGGGCTCTTGGGCACCAAGGCTCCATGGAGCCTATGACTGGCATAGCCCTAAGGACAATATGCAAGGGACTTCATGGACTTTGTTGGGAACCAGCTATAACATACATTATTTCTATGAGAAATATATTCTGAGTTCTGGACCTAGAATCTTTCTGAAAGAATCCATTTATAAATCATTGCTTCTACTTGTGGGGAAAATATGTTCACACACACACAAAGAGAAACCCCACAAGATAAAATTTATTACTCTGTCTTCTTATCTGCCTTTGAGCCGAGTAAGTATTCTGGAGCATGCATAAAAATCCCACAGCCCCTCCTCCCTCAGCTAAAAGAAGCTGCGTAGGTAGAAGCAGAAGTGTCAGAACTAGCAAACCCAGACTACTCAGATGACCATCTTTCCTCTGCTTTCCGAGATTCCTCTGAGTCACAGGTCTCCCTGGCGTCTCTCCCTAAAAACCCCCACGCGCCAGTCAGCCTTGTGGGACCACCGTAGAGCTCGGGCTCAGCCTGGGACTGGGATTGCTCCTGAAGCTCCTAGTTTACACCTAACAGGTGTTACAGTAAACAACAAAGTTCTCCAAAATGTCAGATTAGTTGTTTCAACTTGAATCGTGAATGGCTTAAGCAGAGAAGTGACTATTTATATTGTTTTGTCCAATACCATTTAGACTGTTAAATTTTTTAAATGCCATGCATACTGACAGCCCTTACTTTATATATTAACATCCTACCTAACCTGTCGTGTCCTCCCTGAATCTCTTGGCCTCCACCGCCCAGAATGTGGACAGGACTGCCTCGGGGCAAACTGGGTAGGGGGTAGAACAAGAGGTTGGAATGGTTCAGCCTAGTAATTTTATAAGCTTGGTTATCTGGTTTCCCTTACATTTATGACAGATCAGATAGAGGCAAATGAGAGGAGCTTTAAGACAGAAATCAAGAGAAGTGGGTAAGACAGAGGCCATGGCATCAAGAATCATCATGAGCTTCTGGGACATCATGACTCTACCATATCAGTGCAGTTGCTTCAGAGAAACAATAAATCACCAAGAAAAAATTAAATTATATTTACTATATTGTACTCTATTTAGGATACTTTATACCATATTTTACAGTAACTTCTGCCTGAAAATGTTGAGGGTGTGTGTGTGTGTGTGTGTGTGTGTGTGTGTGTTTGGTGTTTTTTTTTTCCTTCTAACAATGTCAGCACTTGATGTATTTAAATGTTCTGAGTGAACATACTATCTGAAAGCAGTTAATTTCAGGAGTGTACAAAATTAAATATTTAAATCTTTACTAGAGAACTCTGAAGTAAGAACAAAAGTGAATAATCATTAAGGAACTCAAATGATGGTTTTCCATTCTCTCATGGAGGAACTTCTGAAGGAGAGAAACACATTCACTTTCTGACCTACTGGCCAGAGGTGCAGCTGTCAATGAGTCCTGGGCTTGGATGGACCAAGAGAAATTGGAAACCTCTCTCAAAGAAATAGTGGAAAAAAGGTTTCTTCCCCTCTCATTCCCAAGAGAAAGGCAGTTTTGACCCTAAAAGCAAAGAGAGGAAAAGACCAAATACGTTTTTAATGCAATACTTTCTCAACTCTTCTCTCTCACTTCCATCGATAAGTTTTATTTATTTTTTCTATTTTAATTAATTTAAGTTTTATTTTATTTTTTAAATCTTGATTATTGAAAGGATTATATATGTCCTCTTTCTCCCCCCTTAATCCCTTCTAGCCTGTCCCCGCAACCGGCCCCAGGCCTTTGCCACCCTATTGGCTGTGTCCATGGGTGATGCATATATGCATACAAGCTCTTTATTCTTCCCACCCACCCACCCACCCACCCCCACCTTCACTCTGAGATCTGACAGTCTGTTTCATGCTTCTGTGTCTCTGGATCTATTTTGTTCATCAGTTTATTTTGTTCAATAGATTCCACATATGAGTGAGATCATGTGATACTTGTCTCTCTCTGACTGGCTTATTTCGCTTAGCATAATACTCTCCAGGTCCCTCCATGCTGTCTCAAAGGGTAAGAGATCCTTCTTTTTTACTGCTGCATAGTATTCCATGGTGTGAATCTACCACAGCTTTTTTATCCACTCGAATTCTGACAAGACCTGTTTGCCCATCTACGACACTGCACTGGCACCAAGTGGCACCAACAACACAATGTTAAAGTGGAAACATCCCAGCAGAGTGGGGAACAGGGAGACTAATTACACCCATCATGCATTTTTTATATTAATAATCCTGTGCTTTAAATCTTTTTTAAAATATGTTTTTATTAATTTCAGAGAGGAAGGGAGAGGGAGAGAGAGATAGAAACATCAACGATGAGAAAGAATCATTGATCGGCTGCCTCCTGCAGGTCCCACACCAGGGATCAAGTCCACAACCCGGACATGTGCCCTGACCAGAAGTCGAACTGTGACCTCTTGGTTCATAGGTCAATGTTCAACCACTGAGCCATGCCGGTTGGGCCACCATGCATTTTGTTTTAAGTGGATTTCAGCATTAACACATAAAAGAGGCAAATTTGCTTTGGATTATAAATCAGGAAAATTCTTCAGTGTATTATTAGCATATTATCAAGTATTAAGGGCAAAATAATTCTAAGAACAAGTCAGTCCATTGTTACCAAACTGTTATAATTTCCACTTCTTTAAATATCCATTTACTTTTTTGCCCTTGGACTTCCCTAAGGACCTTCTCAGGACTTCTTTTCCCTTCACATCCCTTATTGAGATGCTGTTTAGAATACAGCTGTTTGTTCTTCTCTTTAACAGCACTTCTTCCATTCTTTTTTTTCTTCTTTTTTTTTTCTTAAAACCCTTCCAAGCTTTTATTAGCTTCTTTGCACTTCTATCATTTTTTGGTGTGGTCTCTGGAGAGCTGAGCCAAATTTGTTTTCTTTTTAACATCCTTTTTTTCTGTTTCCTTTCCCTGCAGTTGCCCCCCATTCCCTAAATCTCTCATAAAAGAGACAAATCTCCCACTGGGCTTCATCCTCTAATGAGTTTGTTATTCATGTGGTGCAGTCCTCTCTAGATAACTGACCAGCCTGCTTTCCCAAAGGGAAAAACATCTCTTCCTTATGAATTTTTATTTTATTTTTTTCTTTGTCACCCGGGATATTTTTTCCATTTCAGTTGCCCCCCATTCCCTAAATCTCTCATAAAAGAGACAAATCTCCCACTGGGCTTCATCCTCTAATGAGTTTGTTATTCATGTGGTGCAGTCCTCTCTAGATAACTGACCAGCCTGCTTTCCCAAAGGGAAAAACATCTCTTCCTTATGAATTTTTATTTTATTTTTTTCTTTGTCACCCGGGATATTTTTTCCATTTATAATTTTTGTTAGAGAGTGGATGGGAAGGAGAGAGAGAGAGAGAGAGAGAGAGAAGACACATTGATTGGTTGCCTCCCGCACACACCCCATGGATGTGAGAGGGACATAGAAATTGGTTGCCTCCCGCATACATCCCTACTGGAGCCAGGATTGAACCTGAAACCCAGGTATGTGTCCTTGACTGGGAATCGAACTTGCAACCCTTTAGTTCATGGACTGACACTCTGACCATTGCAACACACTGCCAGGGCTCTTCCTTCTGAATTTTTAAGACACTTCTAACAAAGATAAACATTGATCAAACAACACAAAATAAGTCTCTTCACAACACCTAAGTACAAGTAAATAATCAAGTCCTGATAGCCAATGAGTACTGTTCTCACCAATAAACAGCCGCACACCCGCCTCTAGCCCACTGAAAAGGAGGCAGAGAGCCACCAGGCCCTGGTAAGCTTCTCCCCAGGAACCGAAGGAGGTCCCTTCCTGAGTGTGGGCTGCCGTTCTGCAGACACAGCTCACCTACAAGGCCTTCCCATTGCTAGGAGCTTTGCCCATTCCAGTCACCCCTTCCCAAGGCAAAGCAAGTGATGACGCCACAGAAGTGACTGACTAGGAGAAGAAAGAGCCTGGCAACCCTTTCCATCTCAGTGGTTAACTTTGCTCCTCCTGCATTGCAAATGGCCATCCATGCTCATTATCTGAGCAGCGCCTGGAACCTTCAAGTCTGAACACATCACTCTATCATGAGTGACACTCACTGAAGGACTTCACTGTACTAACTTGTGAGGAGGTTAGAACAGAATGTGTTTGGGCTGCCCACAGGACTGGCCACGCCCAGCCTCTCCCACTCCTCCTCCCAGCACCTAGGAGGTGATGCTGCATTGTTCTAAGTCTATACTTAACACAACATTAGGCTTTTGTTAACCAAGTAAACCTTTTCTGAAGGGGATTAAAACACCTAAATGGTCGTGGCAGGCTTGCAGTCTTTAACAACTGTGCATGCCCTTTCCAAGGTATGTGGTAATCAAGTTTAGTTTCGGAAGTTTTTTGGTCTTCTGGAAGTATGCGAACAATTAGGTTGAAATACTAAATTTTCCAAGACCAGCACATTTGTAAAATAGTCTCAGTAATAGAAAAAGACCCTAACTGAAGCTAAAGAACGGTGCCCAACGAAGAAACAATGCAAAACCAGGAGTCTCTGAGAGCTGGGTTTTCTCAGCCTCAGCCCTTGTCCAAACAAGCTGTGCATTGAAGGGCTGGTCACTTCACTCCACCTCAGATTTCTCATCTGTAAGATCAGAACATTATGTTAGACTGAACCCTTTCAGCTCTAACACTCTGATTCTATGCTCGTCCTTCCAAATCAATAAATAAGATACACTGTTTAATATTGCCTGCTTTTTTCATGTATACTAATTTTTAAAGGCAGAAAAGCTCAAATATGTCAAGAAAACATAACCAGAAAGTTTTTTTAAAAAAATTCAAATTTGTGCAACACCAAGTCTGTCCAGAAATTAATATTTGATCCCTACTTCCAGAAAAAGTCCCATTTTGAATTGTGGCTGTGTAATGTTCAGTCCACCTCTAGACAGAAAGTGTTAGGTGCCTGCTGAAGTTCATCTCTATCTGAGGATCTGCTGTGGTAGCTCCACAGCAGAAACTTCTCTATTACTCACTACTAAACTGCACTTAAAAGACCAAGGAAACAGCTCAGAAATAAGCAAGCAAAATCCTGCTGTCATCCGTCTGAGACTTACAAATTACAGGCTAATGTCAGACTCTGTGACCTCACTACCCAACACACTCCGGTTTTACAAATTGAGTAACTATTTCCCTGTCAGTTACTACTCACATGACAAATATAAAAAGAAAAGGGGAGAGGACCCCTGTAAGTTAGGAGTAGATGAGGATGGGAAAAGTTGGAGGCCAAACATGTCTAACAGAATTCAGAGGCCGATTCCAAGTGGGCCTGGGGAGGGCCGAAGTAAGAAAAGTGGAGATGTTGTTTCACAGTTTGTTTATTCATGGTTTTACCCTGGGCTCCTCAGAGTGAAGTCTGAAAACGGTTTGTGGGTCATAGTAAAGACAGTTCTAAAGCGCGAAGTGACTTCCAGGGAGAGCTAAACCAGACCACACTGACGGAGCCAACGGGGCAGATACCAAACGGTGATAAGAAGAAGAGGCACTTGTTTTTATTAACGTAAGACCTCACCAACTTCCTCAGACTTCCCCAAACGCAATGTCAGCCTCGCATGATTTTGAGTAAGAATCAACTTTGCCCCTCAGAGAAAAACATTCAGAATTCAGTACTTGACCACATAGCTTTTGCTCATCATCATTTAAAAAAAAAAAAAAGTGAAGTTCCCACTAGGCAGCAACACAGAACAGAGTTTAAACAACAAAATTCTCAATCCGCTCAGGCTAATCCACAGGACTTAAAATAAACTGAATGACACCTAAAATGAGCTGCTGAATTAAAAGTTATTTAGAGTAAAAAAATAAGCCATTATTAAGAGAGCAATGGAGGCTTACTCTGTATTCTCAGTTTCCTCTTCAGTTACAATTTTATGAAGCACATGCAGCAGGCAGTCCTTGCACTTCAGCTTCCCTAACTATACACATTCTGGGGTCTTTTCTAGACTTGCCTGTGGCTGCTCCTTCCTGTTAGGCAAGCTGGTAATCTGGACAGGCTCTTTGGAGCGAGGTGCTCAACCCTTTAAGAATGAGCGCTGGCAAGGACTGGGAATGTACTTCTCTGTATCTGGGGTACAGATGAAAAAACACTCCAGTTCTGCCTGCGTGGTTATTATGTTTCTGCTGGGTGCACACCCTGCTGCGTTCTGGACTGCCTCCCCCCTCCCCCCAGTCCATTCCTGGCTGACAGTGTGATCAAAGGAGGGCGGGCGGGAGGCCGAGTTTAACCTTACCAGGAGATCAGATTGACTGGTGCCTGCCCAGCAGAAGTCCCGAGATACCAGCTGAATCCTGGCCATTGACAGAGCAGCACAAAACTAGTCCTGTTTCTTTTACTGCTGTGGTTGCCATGGCCGACCCAAACAATATACCCCAGCTCCTCAGTCCTCCAGCTTCCTAACCGCCTCCCACAGACTCCACCATAGACAGGAGGAGGTGAAAACTGCTCGCTGATGGGAATTCAGAAGCTGGAAAGGATTGAAAGGGGATCTAACAGGCAGAACAGCCCAGAGGGTGTAAAGCAGTACTGCAGACATTCTGTTTTTAGCTGCAAGGCTCTGCCTCCCTGAGTTTTCACCTAATTTGTAAGTGAAAAACAGATCTTCAGGAGGAAAAGAAAATGGCTAAAACCCCAGCTTGGGAAAATGACTAATCACCTTTAAACTCTGCTTTCACTACAATCAGCAAAACAAGTGGGAAAAATAAAAAGGGCAGCAACATCCTGGATATAGTCATATCTGAACAGAGGCAAGACAGGAGTGAATGTCAGTGTCTAGGTCATGGGCGATAAGCCCTAGGAATAGCTAAATGTTGGGATTTTCTTATTTGAAACAAATTCCTGTTTGAAGACGCCACTTAGAAAAAAAACATCCAGACACAGAAACGAGAGAGAGAGAAAGAGAGAGAGAGAAAGAGAGAGAGAGAGAGGAGAGAGAGAGAGAGAGAGAGAGAGACTACCCTAAAAATAAACCAGTCATGAATTTTTTACAATACATTTTGAAACTAAAGACCGACTCGCCCTGTGTACGGGGCTCAGGGGATGGAGCACCTGGACTCCAGGACCAGCTCAGCCACAGTTCAGCTGAGCAGGCCACTGTCCCCTTTAGCTACTTGTTTCTTAATCAAGAGGGTTGGGGAGAGAGGGGGCGAATCATCTTTAAATTCCCTTACAACTCTCAAATTCTCTGTCAGCACTGTAACTAGGCTTGCAGCAAACCATATGAATAAGAAAAAACACATGGGGAATAACAGCTTAATTCTAATAATGGTTATGCTGGGACTTGGGGTTAGGGGTGATGCTTCTTTTCACAATTTGCTTAATTTGGGAAACTTGAACCTAAAAATACAAATTACAACGACAGGATGGTGGTGATATACAACATTGTGAATGTACTGAATGTCACCAAATCACATTAAGAAATGGTAAAAATGGCAAGTTTTCTGCTATGTACATTCTACCACAATAAAAAAAATTAAATCTGTATAAAAGAGGGGGAACAAACTGTGATGGAGCCTACAGTGTATGAATGTTTTCAAGGTGGGCACTAAATTAATAATAAAAAACCTGGAATTTAGTTTTTATTCCTTACCTGCTTTAACTTGCTCTCCAGGGTCTATGGAGTACAGTTTCTACTTCTATCCTGGTTGGAGAGAAATGGCTTATTTGCCGTTTCACAGAGCGGTGCTTTAATAACTCTCTTTGCCTCTCTCTCCCCTTCCCCACAAAAATTGGCTGTCTCTCTACACAATTGGTCAAGTGCTCCAAGTCACTACTACAAGCTCCTGTGAGGCACTCCCTCTAAGAATCTGTACAGATCCAAATCTCAAGTGCTTACTTGCCTGGGGACTGCCATCATGTGAGGTGTTGCTTCTTTTTAAAGAATAAAAACCAGATGCTCTAAGCTGATGAAAGCAAATGTCCTTTCAACACATCTCTTCTCTAGCACTTGAAACTCTTACCAAGGAGAAGTGCTTCCCACACTCAGTTCAGTAGTTTCTGCACCTCTTTTACTTTGAAGTCGAAGTGCAATCTGATCTACACCTGGGGTAAAACGACTCCTTATGGGGAGCGTTCTGAGTGCGCCCCAAACAAGGGCGTGCAGGCAGAGAGAGCTGCTTGACTCCAAGCATGACACCCGAGGACACAGTCTCCCTATGTCAGAGCTAAGGTAATTCAATTCTTCTTGACAATCTTTACACAGGGTCTCAAAGTTACACACACGGGCTTAGTCAGTTCCAAACGTCCGCACAAATGATGACCTAAGAACATTTCTGCCTTGCTCTCTAAGCACTCCAGTGTGAACTGAGTGAGGGGGGAGGGGAGGGGGCGGGCAGTGCAGAAGACAGCAATGAATGGAGAGATCTAATCTTAGCCCTACTGTACTACTCTAGAAGCCTCACAACCTCTCCAGGCCTCTGGTCTCCCCTGTAAAATGCATCCATGGGACCCAATAATCCTAAAATCTCTACCAGCGGGGGCACTATGCGAGTCTAAGTAATATGAATATGATACAACTGCCCAGGGCAATTTACCCAGCAAGCCAAAATCCAGGGAGCAAGCTCACATTGGGGCTGGAGGGAGTGAGGAAATGTAGGGACCAGCAGCTTAGCAATGAAATCAATGTTTCCGGATTCCAGATCTGCCTAAAACGACGATTAACCCTACAGGTTTGCCTGGCCCTTTACTATGTTCTGGGGAGATACATAAGGAAGCCTGGTCTTCAGAGAGGCAACAGTAACAGGCAGAGACTAAAATTGGGCACAAAACAGAATTAAACCAAGTAATGTAAACTTTTAGTTTAGCTCTTTCATTAGTAAACAAGTGAGAGGCAGAGGCCCCTCCTGTTTATCCAAGTGCATGCCAGACACCTCTACCTAGAGGCCTCATTCAGTCTTTCTGCTGGTCCCCCAACTTAGTGAGTGGTGTCATTAAGCGACCCAAACCAGAACTCCTCTCTCTCCTCACCTCCTATGCCTAATCATCACTTCCTGTAGATCCTGCCTCATTAACATATCTCCAGCCTGTCCACGCTTCCTTTTCTGTCACTGCCACAACCACTACAAGCTCCCGGAGAAGAAGGGGCCAGTCTGCCCTGGTCCCAGTAAAATCTCCAGCAAACAGACCAGTGATTGGCACAGGGTGGGTGCCCCATGGCTGTCCAGTAACATTCCTCTGCCAGCTGAATTCCTATAACTTTTTCCTGTCTGGTCCCCCAGCCTACCACCTGGCCCCTTATCATGACAAATGCAGAGCACTAGAAAAATAGGATTTCTAAAACACACACCTGATTTTTCACATTCCTGCATACAGCCCTGCAATGAGTCTGCATTATGTTAGAGATAAAATCCAAATTTCTGCTATTCATCACTTTGAATATTTCTTGCCACTCTCTTCTGGCCTGCATGGTTTCTGTTGAGAAATCAGCTGACAGTCGTATGGGTACTCCCTTGTATGTAACTGACTGTCTTTCTCTTGCTGCTTTTAAGATTCTCTCTTTGTCCTTTGCTCTTGGCATTTTAATTATGATGTGTCTTGGTGTGGTCCTCTTTGGATTCCTTTTGTTTGGGGTTCTCTGCACTC
>NW_006291009.1:468367-468758 GCF_000327345.1 Myotis davidii
TTTCTGGGTTTGGCACACAGGTCCCTCCAGTTCTAATCCTTGAACCTCTCCAGCGCTGTCAGGCTTGCCTCACTTGGGTCCTGCCCACCGGCCTCTTGCTCTTCCAGCCCATTCACATACTATTTTACACTTCTTTTTGTCTGTCTTTGCACATGCTGTCTAGATGATTTTGCACATCCTTGTCTGAACTATTCCTTATTCTGAAAAGCTTACTTTGAAAGACATGTTCTTAAAATCTCTGACGAATTTTCTCCCCAATCTCATTTATGCCCTTTCTCTGGGGTTCTATAACACACAGGTATCATAAAGCTTAACAGAGTACTGGTTGAATGTGTTGTCTGTTCAGCACTAGAGGTCAAAGACTATATATAAGATTAAAATTATATATATA
>NW_006291009.1:468949-492169 GCF_000327345.1 Myotis davidii
AAGAATGGAACCCTGACCTCCTGCAGGGTTCATAGGTTGACACTCAACCACTGAACCACACCAGTTGGGCTAAAGACCATATCTTATCTGAAGCTTTAACTTCGGTACCTAGAGCAGGACTTGACATATAATAGATATTTAAGAAATATTTGTTGAATTAATAAAGAATGAAGAGAGAGCGGGAGAAAGGAAAATAGGAAGGAAAAGAAGAGGGGAGCTCTAACCGGTTTGGCTCAGTGGATAGAGCGTCGGCCTGGGGACTGAAAGGTCCCAGGTTCGATTCCGGCCAAGGGCATGTACCTTGGTTAGGGGCTCATCCCCAGTAGGTGGGGTGCAGGAGGCAGCTGATTGATGTTCCTCTCTCATCGATGTTTCTAACTCTCTATCCCTCTCCCTTCCTCTCTGTGAAAAATCAATAAAATATATATTTTTTAAAAAAAGAAGAGGGGGCAGGGGAAGGAAGAGGGAGGGCCAGCCAGAAAGCAAAAAAGAGAAGCCCCTGAAAGTATTAAGTTCTTTTCAAAATGTTAAATAAACCAGGGGTAAGAATCCAGGCCTCCTAATTCTCTGATGGGTTTTTTTTCTTCCAAGTCCACCCTATAAATGTTTTTTCAAGGATCTCTTCTCATTCCAACTCTATCATGTCCTGCTAGAAGACCTCCTATAATCAGTTACTAACTATTCTCAAATCCCTATTTCCTATCAGCTCTAGATTTATATATCCAACTATCTGCTATCTAGATGTCTCACTGGCAATTCCAATTTCAAATAACAAGAAATAAAATAATTAACACTTTCTCCTGCCCAACTACAAACAACAACAACCTGCTAGGTCACCTATAGCTTCCCTGCACCCATTCATAGAGTCACCTGAGACAGTGTTGTGCTAGTTGTTAGCATTCAGTCTTTCTAAATTATCACTTCTATTCCAGGAGATTGCCATGTATGTTACGTTTTACCTCATAAAACTGCCAACAAGCTCTGTTAAGAAATCATGTAATGGGCCGGGACCGGTTTGGCTCAGTGGATAGAGCGTCGGCCTGCGGACTGAAGGGTCCCGGGTTCGATTCCGGTCAAGGGCATGTACCTTGGTTGTGGGCACATCCCCAGTGGGGGGTGTGCAGGAGGCGGCTGATCGATGTTTCTCATTGATGTTTCTAACTATCTCTCTCCTTTCCTCTCTGTAGAAGATCAATAAAATATATTAAAAAAAAAAAAAAAGAAATCATGTAATGGAACTTGGAAGGGAGTGGGGGGGGAATAAAGAAATTTAATATATTTGCTTCTCATCTTAGCACTTTTTCTCTTGCACTCCTCAAGTACAAGCACACCGAGATCTACTGACTGTTCCACCCATCCTTCCACCAGCTGCCACTAACCTAACTCAGACCCTCTTAAACTCTCCTAAACTGGTAAAATAAAACGATAAATGTGCTCTGTCTCCAATGTCACCCCAATCAATTCTGTCCTCCACTTTGCCAGAAGAAAGAACTTTCTAAAAGTAAAAGTGACTTCTGGTTCCAATCAAGATGGGGAGGTTGCACAGGTTGGAGGCTGATGCATCTCAGAGTGAGGGCTTAAAAAATATGAACAAAAATTAACTAACATAAAATTCGGGGAAGTTCTTGCAGGAGAGAAGGAGGTTAAGTTTCTTTCAGGAAGGGAAAAATTAGGGAAAATAGCAGATTGATACGGGAGACGTCCAGTGGTTATGAGGTAGCAAGGGATTTGGGAAACAATGAAGTTATTGATAAGTCTTAGAGAAAACTAAGTTTATGTTAAGATTAAGGTAAACACTATAAGAATAAAATAAAATGTATTCTTTTAAAACCAGCAAAAGAAAATTCAACCGATACAAAGGAAGGATGAAAGGGGGTTAAAAAAAGAAACAAAAAGAAGAAGAAGCAAAAAAGCAATGGCAATAGAAAACATTAAACACAGCTAAAAAGTCTTAATAAAAATAATTATAATAAGTATAATTGGGTGTAAAGTCACCAATGAAACAACAGAAAATATACTGCATTTAAACTACACACAATATGTAGGGGAAAAAGTGACCCATTTAAAATGAAAGTATACACCAAAGCTGAAAATTAGGGCTTAAAAAATATGAACAAAAATTTTTTAAAATGCAGGATCTCACATTTCATATCAGATAAATGAAATGTAAGGTAAAAAACATTATAAATGACCACAAGGAACATTATATACTAAAAAAGGAACAATCAATGAAATAGATTTTATAATCATAAACATATATGCATCTCACAAAATGTCCTCAAAATATTTAAATCAACACCTATGCAGAAAATTAAATAAATCAAAAATATAATTAGCAAATAAGGGGAAAAAAGGAAAGCTTAAAAATTCCTCATGTTTCTAGGAATTAAACTTATTATTAAACAACCCCTAGAGGAAATGAAATGGAAATTACCATATACTAAGTTAGGTAATAATAAAAATATTGTATATCAAAATTTGTGCGGTGCAGCTAATACATGAGGATTCACCTCATGTCCTTGGCTGATTGAACAGCCTACAGCTGCTGTGGCCAGATCCCTATCAGCAGACTGTAGACAGGAGAATTACCAGAGTTAAAGAACCACCGTATACTAATTGAAGGATACTATGTGCATTAGGATGATCTGACAATCCTAAAAGTTTATGCACCTAATCATAGGAAAGAAAAATTTCAAATCAATGGTCTAGAAAAAGAAGAGCAAATTAAATCCAAAATAAGGACAAAGAAGGAAATAATAAAGAGTAGAAACCAATAAAATAGAAAATAAGCAACAGTTCATTCTTTAAAAAGATAAATAAAACTCCTAGCAAGACTAATGACAAAAACCAGAAGAGAAAATAAAATAACCAATATTAGAAATGGAAAAGGAAAGATCACTAGAGATCCTATCAACACTAAACAGATAATAAGGAAATATTATAAACTACCATTCTATTCCAATAAATTTGACAACTTAGATGAAATAATTTCTTTCTACATTTCTAGCAAATACAACTTACTAAAACATAACCAAGAATAAACAATGACAAAAACTAAATAGTCAACAATCTGTTAAGAAACTGAATTCACTATTAAAACCCTGGGCACTTTGGTGCTTACAACTGCTCTGTCTCCTGACTGGGTGAACGTATACAACTTCACACATGTGCTAAAGCTCACAGTACTGGACAACAACAACAAAAAAGGGGGACATTTTACTGTATGATAACTTTTAAACAACATGATTTTTAGAGCCTTTGCACAAAGAACACCCCAGGCCCAAATGGTTTCACTATTGAATTTGAGCTGTTTTAAAAAAAAATAAAATCTTATAAAAATTACTTTAGAAAAAAAAACAGTGAACACAGAAACATTCCACCACACATCTAATTTACCAGATAGAAGAGATAAACTATATGACATCTCATTAGCGGCAGAAAAAGAACTGCACAAAATTCAATATTCCATTGCTAATAAAGCCTACAGATGACCATCTCTCAAAAAATTAGAAATAGAAGGAAACTTCTTCAATCCAATAAAGGGAAGCTATTAAAAGCTTACAGTTGTTATCATACTTAATGGCAAAAGACTAAATTCTTTCTCCTTAAGGTAAGGCATGGTTAACTTCTCTCACCAATAAATAAATTTAGCAGTGTACAAGATAAAAAGTCAATATACCAAAAAAAGCAATGTTATTTCCTTATCTAAACATTAAACAATTTGCAAATGAGATTCTAAAAAATTAAACTTTTTATAGTATCCCAAAACATATAATACAGTTAAATTGTATAAAAAACATGCTGCACCAAAACAGGGAAGTAATACTGAGAGAAATTAACAAATAACAGAACAAAGAGATAATGTCGTTTTTGAATAGAAGTCTCAATATTGTTTATATGTCAAGTTTCCCTATATCGCTCTTTCATAATTCAATCAATCCCAACAAATTTCTCAAAGGTTTTCTTAAAATTATAAGTGAGTTCTAAAGTGTATATGGAATGCTCTAAAGGAGCTAGAACACCCAAAAAAATCTTGAAAAAGAAAAACAAAGTTAGAGGACTCATACTTCCTGACTTACCATAAAGCTATTTTAATCAAGTCAGTATGATTTGACATAAGTACAGCATGCAGATCAATGAAATCGAATAGCATTAAAACAGACAAATAGAGTCAATTGATTTTTTGGCCAAGACACTACGGCAATTTGATGAGAAAATCTTTTCAATAATTGTTTCATATATTTCCAAAAATATATGAAAAAGGTTGAACTTTGATTGCTACCTCACATTATACACTAAAATTAATTTGAGATGGTCACAGACTTAAATAATAAGGCTAAACTAAAATGCTTCTGGAAGAGAAAATACAGAAGAATGTCTTAGTAAGCAAAGGGTAGGAAAAAGTTTTATAAAGACACAAAAAAATATTTATCTTAAAATAATGACAAATTGGGCTTCATTAAAAGCTGCTTATCCAAAAACACAGTTAAAAAGTAAAAAGGTAGGCCAAACACTGGGGGAAAGTGTCATATATATATATATATATGACAAAGAACTTATATACAAAATATATAAAGAACTCTTTTACATCAAAAAAAAAAGCAACCGAACCAACTTTTTTTAATAGTCAAAGGATTTGAACAGACACTACAGAAAATAAGATATACAAATGGCCTGAAAGGACATAAAAAAGATGCTCAACATCATTAGTCATCAGGAAATGCCATTAGAACCATGTGATACTACTTCATTTAACCACTAGAATAGTTAAAATTAAAAAAGAATGAGAAGACACGTGTTGGTGAGGTTGTGGAGTGAGTGGAACTTTCATACACTAGGAGAGGAAGCATAAAACCCTACAATCACTTTAGAAAATGGGCGGTTTCTTATAATGTTATACAATCACCCTATGTCCTAGTAATACCACTCCAAAGAGAAATGAAAATATATGCCCACAGAAAGACTTGCACAGCAGTGTTTATAGCTTCTTTCTTCAGACCAGTCAAAACATGGAAGCAACTCAAATGTCCACAAACAAACAAGTGGCTGGATAAACTGTAATATATACCAGTCAGCATTTTTAAAAATAGTGAACTAGCGATACTTGCAACAATGTGGATGAATCTCAAAAGTGATATGTTGAACAAAAGGAAGCAAATACAAACAAGTACATACTAAATTATTCCATTTGTATGAAGTTCAAGAACAGCTAAAACTCATCTATTGTGAAAGAAATCAGAGCACCAGTTGACAAGAACTAGGAATAAAGACTCTCTCTGAGGTGATGGAAATAGCCCCTATCTTCACTGGGGTGCTGGCTACACAGATGTTCCTATTTATCAAAACTCATTGAATTGCACGTTTAAGATTATGCATTCGCTGTATGTTTATTCTTCCTGAATAAAAATGAATTTATTAGTTAAAAGAAAGATGTACTTTCCACCTGGAGCACCTGCCTGGGGATAACCATAATCTTTGTAAAGAAACAGCGAACAGAGACATGCCTCAGTGAGAAAGGCCATGCAAGGGCGACAGTAAGTGAGAAGCGCCAAAGGCAGAGAAAGAGCAGCGGTCTGGCAGAGTGAGAAGAGAAATAGAGAAGACTGAGTCAGAAGGGGAAGGTACAGGCCAAACAGGAAGACATGAGTGAACTGAACGTAAGAAGAAGAAAATAAGAGACATAAAATTATGTTTCAGAGTAATCCAGCTACCACATTAAACCCAAAAAGAACGAAAGGCGGTTTCATTTGGAAATTGTCCTCTCTTCTCTCAACACCCCTGTTACTCAAATTGAAAGCAAGGAGAGGAGAATTCAGTGGAGGTCTGAACCTGAACATAGCTCTTTCTTTCTTTGTTTTTAAGCAACCACCTTCAACAGAATGCCCTCCGAGGGCTAACGTCCCGCCTATGGTATCCGGTCATTGATAAAAGTCTCAAGTATGTATTTATGCACACATGCTAGGATAATGAACTTCACAACCTATTCATTCCTTTAGTAAGTGAATGAAACTATGATGACGCGTCCCTCCCAGGAAGTATGCTCGCTAACTGAAGCCCAAGTTGGTCTCGGGAACCAGAGATAACATTTCTCCTCTTTCCAGACGAATTAATAAGACAAGTCGGAGATGACTCAGACAAAGAGTTGATGAAGCAATTAATGACAACTCTCCCTCTCTTACTCATCCCCCCCAGTGAAAAGATCACGGAGAAGTATTAACCCTGGCTGAAGAAGTAGATATCAGGTCAGCAAATTAAACTGTACCATAGAATGGAGTGCTAAGGGACGGGTAGGAGGGTTCCATCCAAACTCTCAGAATCCAGAGGGACCGCAACATGAATAAGTTCAGTAAGATTGTGCTCACTAGCACGGCTTCCTCTATTTCAACTCATCAATGCTGGGTTTACAGGAATAGCTTTTTAAGACATTCCTATAAAATTAGCTTCCTCACTGAATTCTTTAAAAGGGGAACAGAGCAAAAGGCACGGCTGGCCTCTGGCACACACGTGTGGGCATGAGCATATCTGAATTCAAGCCGCGGCCATGAAACAAGGATTTGTCCATTTAGTCTACTTGTGCAAGAACGGCTTCATCCAAAGTCACTGCTTGCTTTTACTGGAACCAAATATTCAGAAGGAAAGAATTTCAGAAACCTCTAGTTCAGGTGATTTTGATGTGTGTTTACGGGGGTGGTGTGTGTGAATATTAAATTCAGTTGGATGCTTTTTCATACTGCACACTGTTTTCCCACCTGCCTCCTACCCATTCTCACCCATAGTGTGGTCACTGGGACATCAACATCAGTAACATGAGGGAAAGTTGTTACAAATGCATATTCTCAGGCCATCCTATTAAATCAGAAACCTGGAAGCGGGGCCCAGGAATCAGGAGTTTCACAGGCCTCCATCTGATTCTGAGACCTGCTCATTTTAAGAACCCACTGCCCAAGGACATGCCCCTCTGCCCCACTGTTCCTTTTTTTCCAATTACACTTGAAATTCAGCATTATATTCGTTTCAGGTGTATCGCATAGTGGTTACACATTTATATAACTTGCAAAGAGACCCACTACAACCCCAAATCTGTCAGGTGTGTTGGATGGACAAAGATTCAATTGCCTTGGTTTTACAGTGCTGGGGTCCAGAGAACTATGTCACTTGCCCATGCCCACAATGTTGAAGAGTGGCCAAGGCCTCACTGAAGCAACTCTCATATGTGTGGCAGTTTATAATCCATTCAAAATGGACTTCCAAATAACTTTGTCAGGTAGTCAGAACTATCATCATTCATTTGAAGAAGCTGGGCTCAGAGAGGTTAATGATTTAGTCTATTACAAAAGTACGTAAAAGGGCCCAGCTACTGTGGCTCAGTGGTTGAGCACTGACTCAGGCACCAAGGTGTTACAGGTTCGATTCCCAGTTAGGGCACATGCCCAGGTTGCGGGCTCAATTCCCTGCAAGGGGCATGCAGGAGGCAACTGATCGATATCATTGATGTTTCTCTCTTTCCTCTCCCTTCCTTTCTCTCTAAAAATCAATGAAAACATATTTAAAAAAACAAACAACAAAAAAACAAAAAAAAGCTAAGTAACAGCCCTGACTGGTTTGGCTCAGTGGATAGAGTGTTGGCCTACGGACTGAAGGGTCCCAGGTTCGATTCCAGTCAAAAAGGCATATTACAGGCACATCCCCAGTAGGGAGTGTGCAGGAAGTAGCTGAATCGATATTTCTCTCTCATCGATGTTTCTAACTCTCTATCCCTCTCCCTTCCTCTCTGTAAAAAAACAATAAAATATTTTTTTAAAAAAGAAGGTAAGTAACAGAGCTGAGACCAGACCTCCATGCCCTGATTTCCAAATCAGTGCTTTGGCTGCTCATGGTAAGGGCTTGGCACCTCTATAGTGTAGGCCCATGCATGTGTGTAAGCACCCACGGGTGTGAGAACTTGCAGACTGAGAAATGATGGTAAATAACAGGACTTGTATGTCTTAGCCCAGACTCTAACATAACATTAGAAATAAGTCAATCAAATGTCATAGTCAAATTTTGCCTGCCCCCATCAGCATGTACTGCTGCTCCTCCAATTTCTCACTTCCACCCACCTTTATGAGCTAGCCCCCATATTACTAGATTTAGAAAAACATCTGACTGAGAAGAAACAGAGTGGGGATGGTGCTCACTACCACTAGCATTTGTAAAGAGCTGCTCAAAGAGACAGGGATGGCAAATTCCCTTGGGTCTTTCTGATCCATTCCTTTTGTAGCTTTCCCTTTTTAGCACTTTTAAAAATACATATGTTCATTTTGGAAAATTCAGAAATGACAAAGAAGAAAATAAAATTCTCTCAGTTGATACTTAATATTTATCCTGTTTATTTACAAGCCTAGCTTTGTAAATGTTTAATAATATTTAAATGCTATATATTTTTTTTAAATTTGGAATATGCTACATACTGTCTTATGTACATTTCTGTTATGGGTATAGATAGTGTGGGGCTATATTAAATCATCATAAAGCAAGATACTTATGTTCTAATTCTAGTTTTAATATGTTCCAAAGAAATGTTATTAATTCATTAAAGTAATAAAAAAAAATTACCCTAGGGGAATTTTTATCTAGATAAATTCTAGGAATTAAGAGTCATGGAACATGCCAGATAATTGACATCATGCAGCGCCAAGAAATCAGAGAACTAGATTTCCCTAAACTCTGATCCCTGCCTGGTCCACAGCTTTGGGCATGAACAGAGGGTCCTTTCAGTTCTCACATCATTACCTGTAGCAGATGTATACTTTCTCCTCTCCTGACCTCCACCTCAGCCCATTATTTCTCACTTGGACAACAAAAGGTTTTACAACTCGTCCTTTTGAATTCATCCTCCACACTGGGTCAGATGCAAGATACATCTGCATGTGTAACCAAAAGTGATGAAAATAGCTTATACACATTATTGAGTACATTTCATGTGCTTGACACCATGATACATGCTGTTCATATAATATTATATCTTTATAACAATCTTAGAAGGCACATGTTATTATCTATTCTAATAAAAGACAAAGATGCTAATTGACTGTACCTTCACTACGCCCAAGCCACGCTCATCAGCCAATCAGAGTGACTATATGCAAATTAACCAAACCAAGATGGCGGCCGGCAGCCATGGAACTGGAGCAAGCAGGAGGCTTGGTTGCCCTAGTGATGGAGGAAGCCCAGCTTCCCGCCTGCTCTGGCTGGCTGTGGCCTCCACAAAAGGCAACAAAGTTTCAATTATAGAAGCTAAATAAATCCCAGAAACCTGCTTCCAGCCAGCCTCCACTGGGAGCTTGGGTGGTTGGGGGCTGTGGCCAGCCTGCAAACAGCCATCAGACCCTCACCCAGGCTGGTCAGGCACTCCAGTGAGACCCCCACGAAGGGGATGTGGCCAGCCTGCAAACAGCCATCAGCCCCTCACCCAGGAAGGCCAGGCACTCCTATATAATAAAAGGGTAATATGCAAACTGACCCTAACAGCAGAATGACTGGGAATGACTGGTCACTATGACACACACACTGAACACCAGGGGGCAGATGCTCAATGCAGCTCCTCAGCAGCATTAAGAATGTCCTACTGTAGCTACGCCTGCTCCCTGCTGGCAAGTGGACATCCCCCAAGGGCTCCCGGGCTGCCAGAGGGATGTCTGACTGCCAGTTTAGGCCCAATCCCCTGGGGAATGGGCCTAAGCCATCAGGTGGTCATCCCCCAAGGGATCCCACATTGTGAGAGGGCACAGACCGGCCTGAGGGACCCTCCGAGTGCACAAATTTTTGTGCACCGGGCCTCTAGTCTATATTAAAAGCATAATACGCTAATTAGACCGGACGTCCTTCCAGACGACCTTCCAGACAACCTTCTGGACGAAGCCGTAGTGGTGGGGGCTGAGGCAGAGACAGGCCTCTAGTCTATAATAATAAAGGCATAATATGATAATTAAACTGGACGTCCCTCCGGACGACCTTCTGGACAAAGCTGGGGCTGCAGCTGCAGGATTGAGGCAGCCACCACGGCTGCAAGGGAGGGATCCAGCCAGCCACCATGGCGGGGAAGGCCTACTCTTGCACGAATTTCATGCATCAGGCCTCTAGTTTTAATAATAAGAGTAAAGATAGAGACAAGGACTCTTAGGCTTACAGAGGTTAAATAACTTAGATATAAGGACTCACGCTTATGAGAGGTTCGGTAACTTGCTCAAAGTCACACAACTGTAAAACTGGAAGCAGCTTGACTCTGAAACCTATACCACTTGCTAACTCAAAAATGTCATAACTACCTGCCATCAACAGCAGTAGTTCCCAATATTATTTTTCTATCAAAATTTTTGAAGACTTGGGGCAATAGATATTTTACTCTTAAGATCCACTGGTCAATAAAATATACAATGATCAAAAAGATACTATTAATTTAGTAATACTTTAAATGAACTTTTGGTTGGTAAATCACAGTATCAGCCAGCTACACACAGGATAGAGCAAAAGTAGTTTACAGTTTTTCAGATGGAAAATAATACAATTAACAAATAATAATACAAGAATGAACTCTATGTTTCCCAAACTCACAACTGTAAACCTACTTTTGCCCCACCCTATATATTAGGGAGAAAGCCCCTATTTTCTGTGTTAGTGATATTAATTATTAGACAATGCTTATGTGCATATGGATGTAGGCGCTCCCTTATAAAAAACTCCATTTCTCCTATGTGCTCTGTAATCTATGTTAGAAACCTCCAGCATTTAAGCTGACATCCTTAGTATGAAATACCATGGGCTCCACAATTTGGCCCCAACCTACCCTTCCAACTGCATTTCCTGTTCCTCCCTCACCACATACCCTATGTTCTACCTTCAGTGTGGTAGACAAGTATTCCAAAACTATTGGACTTCATGCTTAGAGGGCACCAAGCCATTTCCATGAATGCTCTCTAACTGAAGAATTCTCCTTCCTTTGAGATGCAACACAACTCAAATATCCCAATTCTGTGGAGCCATTCCTAATAACACCCCTCCCCCATCAAGGCACACCCCCCCCCTTATATGGCCACAGCCTTCATTAAACAGTCCCTATCATGACATTTAACACACTGTAAAATAAAAACATGTGCAAATGTCTGACTACTCCTCTATTCCAACCTCCAAAGGGAAGGGTGGTATTTATCCATCAGTGTCCCTAGCCCTTATCCTCATTCCTGGCATACAATAGGTGCTGTTCATAAGATTCATCAGTGCCAATCTGGCTGGTGATTTTACGTGAGAAAGTCAGTTTGGAAATAGCTCCTAACTCAAAAGAAGCTTTAGTTCAGTATATTGTAATGACTGATCATCTGTAAACCATAACATTCACAATGTCCTTCCTCTGAAAATAGGAGGCAAGTGGTCTCACACGAAGAGTGAGAAGATCTGAGTTCAGGTTCTGGACCTTCCACTAACCAGCTCTGTGTCCTTTAGGCAAGTCACATTCTTTCTCTGATCCTCCATTTGCTCACTGAATTGGAGGGGGTTGGAAGTACGGTTAGCTCTTACTTGCTGCAATTCCATGATTTGCAAATTCTATAGACCAGGGTTGGCAAACATTTTCTTTAAAGGACCCAATAGGAAATAATTCAGGCTTTGTTGGCCTACAGTCCCTTTTGTAAATATTCAACTCAATTCTGTGGTTGTAGTGTGAAAACATAGATAGTAGATGAATGAACATCACTGTGTTCCAATAAAGCTTTATTTACAAAAAAAAAAAAAAACAGGCAGCAGGCTGGATTTGCCTACTCCTGGTCCATACAAATGCCTCCACGTTGCTATGCAGATCACAGCATATGATCTCTAGATATATAATTCATGGGATATCTATTCCAAAGTCTTCAAGGAACTAATAAGGAGATTCGCACAACCCACTCCCCTAGCCAGAACTTGGAAATGGGGGAAAGTGACTCCCTAGGCAGAGGTCCATGGTGAGAACAAGATTCAATGGATTAGAACATGCACATCAAAGTCAATGGAAGAAAGCCAAATATCACCACTACCACAGCTGTCCCTTGCTCTAGCCAGCACCTGGTGAATTACATTCATATATTTAAGGAAAGACTGTGTCCCCAAAAGGAGGCATGGGCTGGCTCAGGGAAGTGGAGTCACTAAAGCTAACGTGGGCAGAGGGGGAGGGAAAAGACTATAGTCAATGACTAACATGTTTCTGGTCCCGCTAGAAAATCCACCCTTCTCCTGGAATGAACAGAACAGCAGGCTACTTTAGCTTGATACCACTTAACAGAAATGCATCCCACTTCCTTGTTCTGATTCCTGGCTCACTAGGCAACCACGTGACTCCAGCTAAGATGTTTCTTTAGAAAACATGTGCGTTGTGACTACTACTGCTACCTACAGCCAGAGAACAGCAATTTATCAAAGCAAATCAATACAGCAGCTTCCAATTATGATTTACATCCCCATGTAGCTTGATTGCGTGGGCCTGAGAATACTTTAGTGATGTTCTTCACTGTGAATTAACATGCTGGCATAACGGTGCCAGCTCCGGCTCATATGTTACATAGCTCTCTGTGTCTGTGTGTCAAGCCCTGGACACAGACATGAAGCCATTGCTGGTCGGAGGGACTGAGGGCAGTGAGTCTGTGGAGATCCAGCCCACCTTGTCTATAACACGGCTTCCATACCACCTTCAGCTCTGCTCAAAGTTCCATAAGTTCTTATAGGGCAAGGAAGCCAAAGAGCTCGGTGCTTCAGGACAACGTTTATGCCTGCATCCCCAGACATGTATAAAACTGGCACCAGGTTTAAATAATCTGAAAACCAGAGCCAATACTATAAGCACAGCCAATGACCCAGAGTACCAATTAGTGACTGGCACAGTACCACATAAGGTGCAATGTAGTTTACACATGGTTTTAAAAAAAAACAAAAAACTAAAATGAGATCAAGAGTCAGTGATGTCCAGAAAATGCTAACCTTTTGCCTTACCAAGCTGAAAAGCAAAGGCTCAGTACTGAAGTCAGAAAAATTTTAGCCACAATAACATGACAATGAATTTTGCCTTTTCATAGGCCTGGGGTAAAATGAAAGAGGGCACCAGAAGGTCAGTGCCTGCTTCTCTAATTCACGCCTGCATGCGCAAGGCCAAAGGCCCCCAGACCAAGGAGGAAACGCAGAGCTAACTGTAAAGGAGCAGGGGAATTCAGCACCTCCTTTCCTGTTAACTGTGACGGGGTCTGTTTTCCTCCTGCTGTTCCAGAACTTCTAACCTACAGATCGCGCACATAACCACAGGAGAACCCATGGAGTAAGCGAGGCGCTAGTTCCCAAGAAAAACACTTACTTCCACATTTGCAGCGTGTTCCCTTTGGAAATTCAGTTGCACGGTCCAACTAGGAATCAAATATTATATGCTCGTTGGTAAATTATCAAAATGTAAACCCACAGCTACGGCGGAGACCATCTGAACTGCCAAGAATTTTAACACTGTGATTTTAGTAAGAAAGAACACTTCCCCCTGCTGTTTAGTCTCCAGCTAGGCTTGCTCTTGCTGATAATATGCTCCTGTGTGTGTGTGTGTGTGTGTGTGTGTGCACGCGCAATGCATACATAAAGATGATGGTGCATTTTTGTTCTGAGTTTCTCACTTGGAATGTCCAAGTAGGATTATTGTAAGTGCAGTTATGCAACAAGATAAAATTGTCATTTTTTAAGTATTTCTACCCATCATAATTGTGGAGATGGCTTAGCTTCCCTGGATACTATACTTCCTAGAGACTGTGTATTAATTTCCCATCACAGTTAGCACAGTGCCTTGCACACAATGCATATACTTCGTAATCATTTGTTGAATGGATGGCCTCACAAAATCAATTCCAATTAAGAGCAATCAACCTTTTGAGTTAATTAATGACATAAGCAAAATGCCACATCATAGAAAACTGTAGTGCTCTGTAGTCCTCTATCTTCTTATATAGAAAACTATTAAGTATTTCTACATCAAAGATTCCCAAGCACCGTAAACATGTGTATTCCCCCATTTCCCCCAAAGCACTGGATGAAAGAGTAACTTTACTTCATTTTGTGCAAATTGAGAAATCACCCTTGAATTCATGCTAAATAGCTAAATGTAGCAGCAGACTGTCAAAAGCTGTCAAGTGAAATAATTATTGATTGGAGCATTAAAATTAAAAATGAATGTAGGTTAATAGATGAAGATGGCTTTAAGAAAAAGCATATAATCTAAAATGAGAAAAATCAGACACTGAATCTGCCAATCAGGCCTGTCGGGATCAGAATGAAAGATTTCAAAGGAAACAATGATAATCTTGAAATAAAAATTAACTGCACAACTGCCTTTGTGACAGCCACGATAACTGAGCCAGGCTCTCCTGATGGCCCACATCCCACTTGCCCTCCCTTTTTTGGACTCTAACATAAATGTCAGGAGCTACCGTGAGAAATTGAAACTGGTGGTCAGCAGCTCTGTGACCTTCATACTAATGCACCACAGTCTCCACTCCATGAAAAACCCTCTCCCTAGATAGAGGTGTGTTTATGTTACCCATCTCTAGGCTGACAAAGCTCAAGTGTGCATATATGCATTGAGCTATAGATTCATATATCTAAATTAATGCCCAATGTCTCCATTTCTCACCGTTCACATGCCCAAAACAGAACTCTCGATGTTACCACCAATGCCCTGGCCTGCTCCTAAACCAGTCTTCCCCTTCTCAGGGAAGGGCATTACCTTCCTGGATTTGCCTAGTAGGCACCATGGCTCCATGGATTTTTGTCTTTCCCTTTCTCCCTATTTCTAATCCATCAGCAAGCCCCATCTGCTCCCGTGTGATGCAGAATTGAAACTCACCCATTTCTCTTCCTCTGCATCCCCACCACATCTCGTATGGATTATTGCAACAGCTTCCCTAACAGTCTCCCTGGTTGCTTCTTCATCCACCTACAACCACAGCACCAAAGCCATCTCTTTAAAATGTAAGAGATGCCATCACTCCCTCTGCTTAAACATCCTCTGTAATGGCTTGAATGGTGGACCCCCCTGCCCCAAAAGAAAAAGAGGAATTCATGTCCCAGAACCTGTGAATGTGACCATCTGTGGAAAAAGGGTTTTTGCAGATTTAATTAAGTTTAAGGTCGCAAGATGAGAACATCCAGAATTACCAGGTTGGCCCTACATGGCAGTGTCTTTATAAGAGACAGAAGAAGACAAGATACCGACACAGAGAAGGCCAGAACTGCTGACTCATGCCTCCACACATAACAGTATGGCTTTTTCAAAGTTTTAAAGGATACAAGTTATCCAGAGATTGGGGTGTCGCTTCCACAGGCCAAAGGATGTCTGGAGTCACCAGGGGCTAGAAGAGAGGAAGACTCTCCCCAGAGCCTTTGGAGGCAGTGTGGCCCTGCCGACATGTTGACTTCCAACTTCTGCCCTCAGGAACCATGAGAGAACAAATTCCTATTGTCTTTGGACACCAAGTTGTGGTCATTTGTTAGGGCAGCCCTAGGAAACTAATATAGTGTCCTATCACACTTAGGATAAACTGGATGTCCTCCTGCCTTGAGTTTCAGACCCAGAGGCTGCTTCTGACCCCAGGGCCTTTGCTCCGCCAGTCTTCCTGAATTCTCATCCCTCTCATCTCACCACCACCCCTCCAACCTTCCAGTGCCAGCTCATTCAGGTTACAGAGGTGTATGCACAAATGTCACCTCCTGTGACATCCCAGATAAATAATCCCTCTTGCTGCTACCATTACCCTCTCTCCCCTATTTTTTGTCTGGAGATACAGGGCATCTTTACAGGATCACTTGTGGTCTTTCTCCCTGTGAGAAGGAACGCTCTCTGAGGGCAGGACTTCTACCACCTTCGTTCCGCACTCTATCCCCAGTGCACCCACGGAGGAGTTAGTCAGTAAACATCTGACTGCATAAGAATGAAAAGTTATTTTTCTCCCACCCAATCACAAAAGCTTAACTTGAATGTATCATCAAGAGATACTGGTTTGAGACTTTCTGTTATAAGGCAAGCATGCTACTACCATTCTTGAAACTATCTGAGGGTGATAAGCCCCTCACACTCTCTTCCATTAAAACTCAGTTGATCAAATGTAGCTTTTCCACTTCTGTTATTTGGGTCAAGATAAAAAGCATAGTGTAAAGGCAAGACCCGGATCATTTATCAACCAGCCATGTGACCTTGGGTAAATAATCGCCCTCTTTGAGTCTGCAGAAAGGAATGCTGAGACTTGCTGTGTCTACATCGGCAAGACCGCTACGAGAGCCAATTGAAGCAATTTAGTCTACAAAATATGTCTTCAGATACTGCGCAGGCCGGTTACTGTGCCAGCACCGTGACACAGCTAGAACCCAGGCAAGAAATGTCTGCCCTATCAAGCATACATGTAAGTGGGCAGTTCTACAAACTGTAAAGTGCTATGCAAGCGTAAAAACATATGCGATCTGTGCTTGAAACACCAACATAACCACTCCCCATTTCCAAACCATTCAAGTTTTCCTGATCTGCATACTTCTTAATACAAATGTAAAGCACAAGACAGTTCTCTGAAGATAGAGATTGGACTCTTCACTCAATCAGTCACATGTCCAAATGCTCCTATTTGTCTCGTGCCAAACACTCTCTAATACAGAAAAAAAAACCAGGAGCTACCATGAACCAGGTGACAGCATCGAGTCATCTCAAAATGTGGACGCTCTAAACCCAGAGATGGTATTTATTTTTTCTGCATCAAAATAAACTGTGTGTCTGATATGTACCAGGTATGTCTGCAATGCCACTTACCAAGTTCATATGTGGCCATATCATGGTCATTTTTAAAAATAAATATTTTTCTTGATTTCAGAGAGGAAGGGTGAGGGAGAGATGTAAAAACATCAATGATGAGATAGTTATTGATTGATCAGCTGCTTCCTGCACACCCCCTACTGAGGATTGAACCTGCAACCCAGGCATGTGTCCTGACCAGGAATCGAACCGTGAATCTCCTGGTTCATAGATCAACGCTCAACCACTGAGCCACACCCGCCGAGCATCATGGTGATTTTTAATCAAATACAAAAGGTAGCCCATGGCTTGTTTTCTTTAACTCAGCCGTAAAATCTTATCCTCAAAGACACCCATATCTTTCAATTCTACATTAGTGGGTTCGTATTTACTTTTTTGGGAGCAGAGAATTCATTGAGGAACTAATAAAAACTGCAGCTCTCTCCACAGAAAAACACTATGATATGGTCACTGGGGAGCCATAGGATATTATGAAAAAATTCAGTGATCAGAAATGAAGAATTCCCAACAACCACCTTGTAATATCAGCACAGCCTCCTCGCCTGACCAGCCAGTAGCATTTCTCTCCCCTCCTCTGAATGGCCTACAAATGAGGCACCACTGTGCAGTGTGTCATCACAGCAACTCTGCAGCACTAACTGAGTGACTAGCTGAGTGGAGGAAACGGGAGCCGGAGGTAAGGACTCCAAGCACACCTTGTGCAGTTTTCCCACTGTCACTGCACAGTGGGTGGTGCGAACCAGTCTCCAGAGGTGCAGTTCTCAGCCAGGGCCTGCCAGCGCGACAGGGCCCAGAGCTACCAAATAGGAAGGACTGGAAACTGTAAGAGAAAATGGAACAATGAACTTTTACTTTCACTAAAATGTCCTGTGTTTGTGTGTTGTTTTCTTAAATCTGAAATGCACTCATATGTTTGGGTTGTGTAAAGTGATAAGGAAGAAAATGTATTTAAATCGATAAAAGTCAAAGGACAGTCTAACTACAAACAAGATGGGAGTGGGAGGGGGGGGTTGTTTTTGTTCAACAAAAGTGATTCCATACATTGAATCACCTACCTATTGCTTTTCTTGGCTATGTGTATGTGGGTGCTGACCCACAGTAAATAAGGAAAAAATCCAAAATAAGAGAAAAATCTAAAATTATACAGAGAAAACAGTCAAATTATAAAGCCTCTGAGTCATCACTGGAACCAAACCTGAGTCTATTCCTGCGTTACCAAATACTATTAATATTTTCTACAATAAAAATTAAGATTTGTCAAGTTCATTATTGAGTCTAACTTGCTAAAGTTGACCATATATTGTTTCTTACCTCGCTCTGTGTATCCAGTGTTACAATACTAGTTTTCTACTCTGCCCCAAAAGATCTCTTATATGTAAGAGTTTAAGAAAACACACACACACAACTATAAGATTTTTTCTTCCAAAGAAGGTACAAAGCGTTTTTACCTAAGAACTTTGAATGTGCATAGTTATGCATAAAGTTGTCTTTAAGTAATGTTGGTATGCTATATTTAAAATACTTAAGCTATGTTCATATAAACATTTATGCAAGCTTCTTAGAAATAAAGGAGAATTCTACTAAGAATTAAATAAGTCAGTGCCATAATTTATAAATTATTTCAACTTAATATTCTAAACTTTGAATTCTTCAAAGTAGTTTTTTCAATAGAAGAGGGCATTCCTTCAAGAGAAAAAGTGGAATGCTATATTATTTTTCTTTCCTACTTTAAGACCTCAGGTTTGCCATCTCTAGGGACATTTAAATTTTATAAAAGATGTATATGTTTAGAATACTTTAAAAACCAATCTATCTTTTTTAAAAATATGTTTTTATTGTGTGTGTGTGTGTCTGTGTGTGTGTGTTGTTTTGTGAGAGAGAGAAAGAGAGAGAGAGAGAGAGAGAGAGGAAGGGAGAGGGATAGAGAGATGGAAACATCAATGAGAGAGAAACATCAATTGGCTGCCTCCCACACACCCCTACTGGGGATCAAGTCTGCAGCCCAGGCATGGTCCCTGACCGGGAATCGAATCTGGGACCTCTTGGTGTCTGGGTTGACACTCAACCACTGAGCCACACCAGCTGGGAGCAATCTATCTTTACGCAGTTAAAGGAGCTCAATTACTTACAGTCAGTTTAGACATAATTTAATACTACAAATCAACTACAAAAAGTAAGCTACAATTATTATTCAATCCTGAAAGAAGGACCAAGAGAAAAAACTCAAATACAATCTTTATACATAAAATAAAATTGTGTTATGTATCATACTTTAGTTAAGATTTTTATTTTTAAATCTAGCAAATTTCCCTGCATAGGCTAAGTTTCCTTGAGCTTTTCTGGACAAATTTCCTGCATTCAACAGGATAAGTTCCAATGTTTATTCAGAAAAGAGGCTCTGGAGCATTAAGATAATTACACAATTTTAACTTCTAAGGATATATTTTTTAAAAATTAATAACATAGTGTACTTCCTTGCATAGAAGAAAATTTAAATTACAAAGAATCTGACTTTCAAAAATCCTAAACCCAAAAGTCATTAGAAAATAGCCCATGAGCCAAGTAGCTTCACTAAATATTTATCACAGCATAACATTTCTATAATATGGATGTGCCTGGTCATCGTGCAATTTCATAGTCATGTCCACTTTTATTCCACTGTTTTTTAGCATAAAACTAAAGCATGTCGATTCTGGTACAAATCATAAAAGAGACTATGAGGGAAGTTCAAAGTAACCTCAAGCATGATGACTTCATGTTCAAAGATTTTTCTCATGGTAATAACATTTACATCTTTGCCCCTGTCTGACTCACATGCTTCATTCAGCCTGGAAGTTTAGCCAAATGAGCTATCCCAGCCAGGTGAGGAAAGAACTTCCTTGTCCTATGCACAAAGTGAAAGGTCAGTCCCTCCCAACTTGGCAGGCTAAATATGGGCAGATTTCACAAGAAATTGACACAAGTATGGAGGGGGAAAAATTCCTAGCCCCAATTCCTCAGTTGGGATCTACAGAAAATTCATGAAATCTCAGCAAGTTCTTTAAGTGTCTTTTTCTGTTTGTTTTTGTTGTTAGTTTTTTGTTGTTGTTGTTGTTGATAATGCTCACCAGAGGATATTTTTTCCAATTATTTTCAGAGAGAGTGGAAGGGAGGGTGATGGAAAGAGGGGGGCGGGGGAGAGAGAGAGAGAGAGAGAGAGATTCAATGTGAAAGAAACTAATGGATTGTTGCCTCCTGCCCATGCCCCAACCTGGCTGGGGATAGAACCTGCAACCCAGGTCTATGCACCTGACCAGGAATCAAACCCAAGACGCCTCAGTGCTTGGGCCAATGCTCCAACCACTGAGCAACACCGGCCAGGACTTTAAGGTGTCTTTTTGATTTATGGGAAATCCAAAGCCCCAAGTTTCCTTCCAAGCATGTATGGTAACAAAGGAGCTGTAATATCCTTCATGACAATGGCCTCTAACCATGTCAAGTGTTCATTGCTGGGAGACTATCCAGTTTACTCCACCACAATCACAGCGAGCTACCCCACGAATAGGGTAAAAGTAGTCACTGAGCTAACTATTTACAACCTCGCTCTGATATAAAAATTCCAAAAACTTCTGGGACCGACCAGGGTTGTACACAGATCTGCAGTAGTTGAGCAGCACTTGGTCTTAGCACTGGGCTGATTCAGGTCTTTCCCAGCAAGATCCAGGCCCCTGCATTATTCCCAGCCCCATCAGAGGAAGACAAGAACTGGAGAAGTTCAGACCAACGTGGGGTTCCCAAACATAACTCACTTTAGAAAGTCAAACCTGTCAACAAATTACAGTCCATTTCAGAGGTCGGTCAGGTGACTAAAAATAATGACTAACATTTTAAAGAATGAAAGTGGCTGTGTTTTACACCACAAGCCCATGGATAATTAAAATGAAAAGCACATTTATTTCTTCTTGCTTTAAATGGTGTATGTTGCTTGTATCTGTTAGACATTGGACTCCTTCTCTAGAGCCTTCTTAAGGATGAAAGCAAAATTTTCTGTTTATTAAGGGCTCCAGAATTGCTGTTTATTACTCCACTACTGCATGTTTTCATTCCAGAGGCGTGTGATTGTTAATTTGTTATTGTGAGTTTCTTACGGAGTCAAAACATCCAGAGCAAAGCATGAACTACACACAGCAGTAAAGGCTGGAAAATCTCTTCAAAGACATGGAAATGACTCACTGCCTAAAGATATGGAGGCCTAAGAAATACTCTTTTCTTTCAATTCATGGTAAATTTGTTCAGCTAAAACAAACAAACAAAAAAACAGTTTTCAAATCAGAAACCAAATTCAGAAAATTGGTTGATATATCCTGTGAAAAGTATTTTTGAGCTATTTTTCTTCCTTCTCTGGTCAGTGAGATCAATTGTCACTTCTACTCAGGGTACACATTCTGGCTGTTACCTACTCTCACACTCTCTTCTCCAATAGTATTTACACCCTGATAAGGGAGGGAAAGACTCACCTCTATACAAATTGACTATATTTAGCCCATGTTTCTCTACACCATTTTATAAAAAGAGGGGAAAACCGTCAAAATAAAGCCTAAGCATTTCTAAGAAAAAAAAAATCAATAAATATAGATCTTTTCGATCAAGTCAGATCCAAGTACACAAAGAGCTAATCCACATGGGCAGGAAGGATTGGTAAATATTTGCTAAATAAAGGAAGCTGACATTTCTCTACCCTCTTGACCTCTTGTCCTCCAGTCCCTCTCCCCACAATACCCACATGAATTTTCTTTTTGGTCATAACATGAAACTCTAAACATTGGATTAGGATGACACACGAGGAGGGAGTTTCTTATACTCTGTAGTGTAAACTATAAGAAGTTAAAAGGGTTTCCACTAATACTAAGAGATATTTTAATGTATATCTTTTTTTCTAATATTTTTTACTTATTTTTTTAGAGAGAGAGGAAGAGAGAGGGAAACATCAATATGAGAACCAAGCATTGATCCGCTGCCTCCTGCACGCCCCCTACTGGGGATCAAGCCCACAACCTGGGCATGTGCCCTGACCAGGAATCAAACCAGCAACCTTTCAGTGCACAAGACAATACCCTACCAACTGAGCCACACCAGCCAGGGCTTAATGTGTATCTTAGTGTCACTGCCAAACTGAATCAGAAAACATCCAATTTTTGCAGAATTCTTTAAGAATGATGCCAAGTATCATTTTAAATGCAAATTACTAAGACCTCTTGAACCTGATTATGTATGACAGAGAGTAATTTCTTAACAGGGTCCTATTTCAGTTGGATTTCCCAAGAGTTCAAGCCATATGGAGCCTAATTAGACAGTGAACATATTATGTCTTAGGTCTGAACTAGTATAACAAATAATATTTCAAAAGCTATTTTTTTTTCAGAATGTGATATCAATTTGAAAAAAAAATACTACCTTATTACCAAAACTTCTCTATTATGAAGTCACTGCTGTGGTGTTATTATATGTACAAAGACGGTTACAAACATAAATAAGTGGCCAGATTCTATTCCATACCTATTTTTCTCTTTTTCTCCCTTTCCCCTTCTCTAATAAATTAAGATCAGTTTGAAATCTTTCATTAATTGTTTAAAAATTTCAAATATCAGTAAAATAATAAATAGATGCCTTCAAAATGATATAGGAGCAATCAATTTTGGATCTGAAAATAGATATCAGGGAAGAGGAATAAATGAAATGTACAAGTAATTCCAAAGTAAAACTTGCTGAAAATTTCAACCATCATATATATCAATTCTCCTAACATCCCAAAATATGCATATACATATATACATGCTCAGTAAATTGGGTTCAGGCAAGATACCTAATATGAATAAGAAAAAAAATCCAAATTATAAACTTTTAAAAAGAAATATAAGTTTAAGTCTCTTAAATACTTATAGAAAAACTTCAAAATAATAAACTACTTAATGAATGGACTATGAAAGCTTATTATTTATATAAGCCTATATATTATTTACATATTTATAATTACATATAATTAATACAATATCCTATCTAACAAAGACAAAAAGGTAATTAACCATACCTCCGCTACGCTTCCCATTGGCTAATCAGGGCGATATGCAAATTAACTGCCAACAAAGATGGCAGCCGGCAGCCACGCAGCTGAAGCAAACATGAGGCCTTGATTGCTCCAGTGACAGAGGAAGCCAAGGTTCCCCGCCTGGGCGGCCCGGCTCTGAGCTGCACTCTAAGCAACAATGTTGCAATTATAGAAGCTAAACAAACCCATAAACCTGCTTTCAGCAGTGGAGGCCTCACAGCTGGAGCTGGCTCTCAGCTCCAGTGACAGCTATAGACGGTAAATAAATCCCAGAATAAAAGAAAAAGAAAAAAAGGAGAGGCTT
>NW_006291009.1:492844-495883 GCF_000327345.1 Myotis davidii
TAGGCCAGGCTGAGGGCCCCCCTCCTGCCAGTGCACGAATTTCGTGCACTAGGCCTCTAGTAATATATAAAATAGGAACTTCTAAAGTGCTTTCTTATACATTGATATACTATATAAATTTATATGTTCATATTATATATATTCATAATTATATAAGAAATAACATACAATGCGTAAAATAGAAACTTCTTTATTTTATTATTGACATTATTACAGATGTCTCCCATTTTCTCCCTTTTCGCCCCCCTCCACACACACAACCTCCCCAACCCAGCTCTTCCCCATATTATTGTTCATGTCCTTGGGTTATACATATATGCATATATGTTCTTTGATTAATCTCTTCTTGCCCCCTCCTCCCTAACACCCCCTCCTCGAGGTCTGTTACTCTGTTCCCTGCTTCCATACCTCCGGCCTAAAATAGGAACTTCTAAAGTGCATTCTTATATACTTTTCCTTTCTTATCTACTCATAACATTGACTAGTTTGTGATATTATTTGTATTACTTTTTAGCATAGAAAATATTTTTAATAAGCAAATTTATTAATATAAACTCAGACATGAACATGAATCCAAACTATGTATGAAAGGGTCAAAATTAACAAAATGTGAAAAATTAATCATATAGACAGTTTCCTCCATTTGCCAAGCAGGGATGTACTGAGCACAAAATGACTTCAGCCACAATTGGGCAACTTCAGCCTACATTTGTTCACTCACTGCACTCATAGTTACTCATCATGTCCTACTCTATAATGATGGAGCTGCATGGGAAAATGTAGTCTAGACCTTCACTTTATCCTAGAAGCTCTGAAGATTAAAGAAAGCAAATGCCTTGAGCACAATGCGTTTATTAGAGAGGAGAGAAGGTCCCCTCCCTCCCCACTCCTTGCTCTTTCCGCCTCACTGCCCTCGATGCTAAGAGGGAGCAAGGGCCTCACTCACCTGGAGGATGTCGGGAGTAAGACATCTGAGGAACAAAAGGAAGCAGCAGTGACCTGATAAAATGATTTGTGCAGACAAGTACACAAGAATGCAGGGCAGTACAAGGCAGATTCGTCTGGGCTGAAACAGAGGTGGAAACACCTTTCTGCTCTGGTGGATGGAAGGCTCATGTTGATCATTCATGGTGGGTCAGAATGTGATGAGGGGAAGGCAGAGGGGTTAGAGAACACCAGGAACAAGCCCAGTGGTCCGAATAAACATGATATGTACAGGCAAAGTCTGAGACTGAGGGTAGAAACCAAGCTTTGTTCATACTCTCTATAATCCTTGGTCTTCCTCTCACCAACCCCTGGACCACCATCTCCCATACACCTGGTACCTTGCTCTAAATGCTGCACAAATCCATATATGTAAGCCTAAGCGACTGAATGACTGAACGACTGAACGACTGGTCAACCGGTTGCTATGACAAGCACTGACCACCAGGGGGCAGATGCTCAACGCAGGAGCTGCCCTCTGGTGGTCAGTGCGCTCCCACAGTGGGAGTGCTGCTCAGCTGACCAACGGGCACCAGACGTCCCGCTGACAGCTGGCGAGAGCAGCTGTAGTGGTGCAAGCCTCTCCCGCTTCTGGGGCAGAGCTACCAGGCTGTGGTGGCAGCAGGTGCAGCAGAGCTGGGATGAGCTGGAGCGGCGCAGAGCCTGGCCCAGACTCTGGCTCCTTCCCGGCTACTTCGCACACTACTACATCCCTCGGGGGATGTTGGACTGATGCGGGGATCAGGCCAAAACCAGCAGCCCGACATCCCCTGAGGAGTGCTGGATTGTGAGAGGGTGCAGGCCAGGCTGAGGGACCCCACTGGTGCACAAGTCTGTGCACCAGGCCTCTAGTAAATTATAAAACTCAAAGGAGAACAATAATACAATAATAGCAGGTAAGTGCAAAGCACATTTACTAGGTACCAAATGTGCTTATAAGTATCTTACAGATATTGATTTATTGAAACCGTTCACTGATTATACTAGTAATCCCCTTTTCAGATGAAGAGACTGAGGCACAAAGAGGGTAAGTGACTTAGCCAAGCTAGGAAATGGCAGGCTCATATTCAAATCACAAGAGATACCAAAATTATGGTAACTGACCACATGAGCATAACCTCTGGAGTAGCTTCAGAATAGTCTGGCACCCCCTTTCTCATCACCCAGCTCTCATTCCTTCTGGTTCTCCTTCGACAATTCAGTCCTAATTGCTAAGGATTCTGAAAGCTGCTGTCACACCTATAGGAATACTTCTCCAAATGGATGGTTCTTTAGGTACCACTGCAATCCAAACATAGTGGACATCTATCTGAGAAACCTTGAGACCAACCTTTCTACAGAGTGATGGCTGCCACCTGGCAACTGAGATGGATTTGAAAAACATCCTCCCTTACTGTACCAAGTATCTGGTCACAGAGTTTGTTATCAGCAGAACTAGCATTAAAAACTATGACCTTTCCCTTTCTCTCTCACACCCTTATTCCCCGCCCCTCCCCCCCAAAGATGTATATTTATATTTTTTGCAAAGCAGCCAAAGGAAAACATCAAAAGGAGCCTTCCTGTGGGATTAGCAGTGAGTGCATTCAACGGCTGGACGGAGAGAGCAAAGAAAAAGTGAGTCATGAATACTGTGTTAAACCTATAAGCATGCTCTGAAATGTTTTCTCTTCTACACTTGGAGCTGTTGCCTGTACTCAGCCCAAAACCCCATCTGAGACTGCCAGTCGGGTTCTCAATAACACGAAAGCTCATAATCTTTCATTCAAATTGTAGGCATTTCAACTTGTAGTACCTATGTCCTTTTTACAACAATGTAACTTCAATGAAGCAATAACTGCAATGGCTTGACCAGGGAGAAGTGGTTTGGCCCGATTTTGCAATCTACAATTTAACCCTGGGGGAGGTCTCCAAGTTGGGGGACTCATCAGAATTGCTTCACTTCTGCGATTTTCAACCTTTTTTCATCTCATGGCACACATAAAACTAATAACTAAAATTCTGCAGCACACCAAACAATATAATTTTTTTGCAGATCTGACCCAAAAAATAGGTATA
>NW_006291009.1:495925-509074 GCF_000327345.1 Myotis davidii
ATTAATGTACGGACAGCTATTGTTGTGTTGGCGGTTGTCATTTTTTTATTTGACAATCTAAGAGAGAGAGGTCGGTGCCCCTGACTGAATAGTCAGGCACTGCATGGTTTAAAGATTCTCGAGGCACACTGGTTGAAAAATTGCTGGTTTACTAAGATCCCACAGGCTCATGTGACCAGGTAGAGCTCTGGGTGTCCCCAATTAAAAGCCCCTTCTTTTGATTATCAGTTGCACTAGTTAGAGTTTATTTTCTCCTGTGGATTCTGGCTCTCCCAACTGCACCCTGATGCACCAGGAAGGGTAAACAGGTCCTTTGAACATAAGCACCAAGAGCTTAACAGTGTGTGTGGCACATAGTAGGTACGCAATAAACATTGATTACTTTTCTTCCTTTCTCCCCAAAATGAATTAAAAAAAAATTCAGATCATTTCAGGGGTGGTAATAGATTAGAAAGAAATAAACTTTTAAAATAAATAGCAACTTGGAATTTCCTTTAAAACAATAAAATTCAATGTCAGTGTATATTAAATGATTAATTTCAATTTGTTACTGCATGATTGCAATTTAAATTCTAACAGTCTAAGTAAAAATCCCTCGACAGCCAGAACTTACATAAAAGGATGTATGAACCCCAAGTTTCTGAAGTAAAAGGGTAATTCTAAAAAATATGGTAAGAGCATTACAAGAAAACCCCCACCTTTCCTAGGAAGACATGTTATTAATAGCACCCTACGTGAGGCATGCTTGAATTCATGCCCACTGAGCTTTTCTAATGAAATGTTCCTTCAAGTTCTCCTTTTGTTGTGAACTTTAGTTATTGCCTTCCCACTGGCTATACATAACCACACATATCTTTCAGAACCTAATTGAAGCATGGAAAAGTTAACATGATTTATTCAAGGTCAAATCTCAAGTCAGTGGAAAAGCCATTAATACCGCCCTGGGCCGCTGAGGGTTCTGGGTGCTGGGCCACACTGCAGGGTGAAGTTTTAACTTTTCATTGCTGTTTTCAAAATTCCCTTGAGTATTTAAAAGCAGCTCATGTTGACAAGATAGAAGGAAGCAGCTTTTAACCGATGTCATTAACACTGCACAATTTCACATACCTAGACCTATCACATATGCCAATTCGTTTCTAACATATGCAGTTAAAAGTCTCTTAAAGACACTGTATAACTGACTCAAATACATACATGAATGGGAGGAGGTTTAGTAGCCCAAACTATACCCTATGTTTGTTTCATTAAATGCAGCTGAATCGCTATGCAGGGTAAGCAGTTTGTGCAAAAAGAAATGCTCTGCATGCATTTAAGAGCTGCACTAGGCTGCACCAGACCCCCCTCTAAGATAAGACCCGCATGAACAGTACTGGGAAGAGTGTGCAGAAGACTCAGGGAGTACAAGATGCATTCAGGGGGAAAACATCACAAGTACAGAGAAATGAGGGCGCCAGAATTGTCATAAAAAAAAAAATTCACAAGCATGTGCAGATTAAACCGATAACAAGAGGGTGGTTTTTTTCTTCTTTTTTATAAAAAGGGAGGTTATTCTGCTTGCTTCAGGACCTGAGAGAGAGAAAGAGAGAACAGCCAAGGCTGAGCCTGGAGAAGACTGACTTGAATCTAATTCAGTGCCTTAGAAGCAGGAGAAGCCACTTGCTAGGGAGTTGTTTTATTTTGCTTTTGCTATCACAATGCAAGACTACATGATCGAACAAATGGGCTTTTTTATTTCCCTTCTGTTATCTCTATATCATGAAAAAGCTCATTTGCCATTTAATTTTTATCTAATTGTGCTGGCTGTTTTCCGTCTGTCTTTCTCCTGTCTGCCCCCACCCCACCTACACTGGCATTCTCTGTGGTCAAAGAATCTGTTTCAGTATTAGTGTTCTATACAACAAATGTCAAGTAAACACTCTACACATTTCCTGTGCTATTTAAAGCATCCTGAGCAATTATTTGCTCTAAAGTATTAAACTGTAAATTTTCTTAGCTGGTGCCAATTTCTATAGTAATAGTTGTCACAGAACAGTACTTCGAATACTCAAATGCAGCTTTTAAATCAGCTACACTCTTCAGCTACATTTGCCAAGGTTTGCCTAGTTCCATATTTTTACAGCATGTTTTTGAGACAATGTACAAAACTGTAACAAAATGTCATATGTAGCTCTTTTTTCATATTTGAAGCTTATTAATAGGCCCATTGGTATCTTTCAACATGGATTTTTCTCTAAGCAAAAAGAGATAGAAGATATAGATAGGTAGACACATACACTTCAACCTCATTACCAAACTACTTATTACTACAGGTCAAAGTCATTTGCTTTGAAAATATCACTACATTTGATAAAGCTCCAAATCATACAGTTGGTTCATAAAAGGGTCCCCTAACACCAGTTCTACAAAGGGCACATACCACATTTACACATACAAATGCATGCAGCACTAGAGAAATACTAACAAAATACCTACACATGTAAATGTGTACGGGGAAATGACTACATACAGGTAGATGCATATGCCTTTATAAGCACTTTTATGTTTAGCTAGATGTGGTTCTGTTTTAACTGCCACCTCCTCCTACAGAAATGCATGGTCCTTGGAAAATATTTCATGCAACAGAGTATAATTTACAAACAAAAACCTCCTTGCTTGTTTTTATTTAAAATATAGGTAGTGATTAGAATATATTTTCCATCTGATGAAAGAATTCTATTATTCCCACCAGGCCAGAACCCATTTTGGTTTTTACATACTGCACCAGGTATTACTACTGGGTGAAAGATTGCATTAAAGCACTAAGGGACAAGTTATATTTTCTTAACATGCTCCACTCAATGTTTTTTTATTGTGCTATGAACTGCCTTCACATTGGTTACCAAAAATGTATCACTATTTTAAGAGTCAGACTATTAAAGAACCATGTGTCCATAGCCCTTAATATTTGTGAATTATAACCCGACAAGCTTTTGAGAGATCTGTCAGCACAGTCATACTGAATCACCCCCTTGGGTGGTCGGCCTGTTACAGTGGTCCCTCCACAGCCGCCTCGTCTGGGAGGGGAACTGTGATTTGAGTGCACTGAACTATAGCCTCATCAAGAATTCCCAACACGTCATGGCACTTAGGCCTGAACATCTGAGCAGGGAACATTTCCCAACCTTTTTACGCAGGTCTGACTCAGTTCCTCTTATGCTCCACGAAGGGAAGAAAAAACAGGGAAGAAGTAAGAGAGATGATGAAGCAGAGAGGAGAGCCAAGAAAAAGGACGGAAAATAAAATAATCATCTGGCTGGGGTGCATTTTTGTGCACGTTCTGTTAAAAATATTTTAAAACATCATTTTTCTTTTTTTATATTTTTATTGATTTCAGAGAGGAAGGGAGTGGGTGAGAGAGAGAGAAACATCAATGATGAGATAAGGGAGGGCCTCGTTTACTAGTAGAGGACATCAAATATTCGGTAATTTTTAAATCTGGGCAGACAGTTACTTGAGTGCTAACTGAATCCTTAGACTTTATAATTTACCTTTGTTTTGTGACTATGCCTTTGTATATACTCAATATATATGAAAACAATTTTGCAAGTCCCACAATGGCATGGGTAGTATGCAACAAAGTATAATCAGTTAAAAGCAGTGAGTCTGAAGTTAAAATGGTATGAGCTGAATCCCAGTCCTACCACTTACTAGTTCTATGGCCCTGGGCAAGCTACTAACCCAGTTACCTTATCTGTGAAGTAGAGATAATCACTACCTATCTAGATTTACTCTGAGGATTAAGGGATTAACACAATGACTGACACATCCCAAATCCTCAATATGCCAGACAGCTATTGTTATTATAAAAATAGGTTCTCTGCACAATGAGCTTTCTTGAGTGTGTACACTGTTCCTTGTGTTTCAGTCATGGGTCTGGTAAATAAATATTTGTTAACTGAATGATTTATGGAATAAAAATATCAACAATCAAATGGAGGTTTTTTTCACTAAAATTGTACATTTCTCTGTCTAGAACAGGGGACCTCAAACTTTTTAAACAGGGGTCCAGTTCACTGTCCCTCAGACCGTTGGAGGGCCAGACTATAGTTTAAAAAAAAACTATGAACAAATTCCTATGCACACTGCACATACCTTATTTTGAAGTAAAAAAAACAAAACGGGAACAAATACAATATTTGTATTTGCATGTGGCCCGCGGGCCGTAGTTTGAGGACCCCTGGTCTAGAAAATGCCCAAATGAATTAGAGAAACAAACCAAGAAAAGCATGAAGAACTTGAATATCCAGTACCTTTTAGAAAAGCCTAATTAATATTAGCAATGTTATCTGCCTCGAATAAGAGATCAAACCAGCATTAAATTTAAGGTTTAAAAAACCCTCATTCATCTTTACATGTATTCGGGATTCACAAAATGTGTTAAATACTAATATCATACACTGAAAAAGAATAACATTTAGTCAAATCCACTTAGATCTTTTTAAAAGCTGCCTATACCCCCAAGCAATACTGAAAAGAAAATCAAAGATTGATTTGTTTGAAACCATAAACAATTTATTCAACTTTATTTTTCCCTCCTAGCATAGTGCCTTGCACATGGTAGGTTTACAAGAAGTGAACAAAGTTGAATGTAAAATGAGGATGATGGACAAAAAGATGTGTACGGTCCTTTAAATGTCATGAATGACAAACTGCCTACATAATCAAACAATCACTGACTTTCTTTGATCACCTTAGCTAAACTCAAGGACTCGCTGCTCCATTAATAATAAAATTCATTAAAGATATTACTCCTTCCTTAATTTCAATTAATGTGAACAAGGTCACTACAATCTTGATTCTGTATTTAACTCCATTATCATAGTATTAAGAATATGCCTAAACTCTACATTTCTAGAAGCATAACAAAACTGGAGACTGTGAGAAATATATTTTGGAGCTAAAGGAATAAAATTTCCTTTCTTTTCCCTTTAATAATTCCTCATCTCCCTTTAGTGTATTTGTTGAGCATTAGTTGTTATTTAATACAATGGCTCTCCTGGGATAAAGAAAATCAACCTAAAAGTAAAGAGTTTTCCAGGGATAAAGATAGTTGCAATATAAAATACCAGGGGGAAATAATCTTTATATTATACAGCAATTAAAACCTTATGAACAAAAAATACATTTTTGAAGTCATATCATAGCAGAACTGGCCCAAACAGAATATTTGATAAGATATGGATGAGTGAGAAAAAAAAAAAGGAAAATCCACATTGAAGGGTTAATTTTCTCTCAAAATCAGTTACTCACAGGTCTGTACCTGTATCATAAAGTGTTTTTAAGTATGCTGTGTCATCCAAGCCAAAACCCCCCTTCCAGAGAGCAGCAACTCCTAACTCTGAATTGAAATAGATTCACCAGCATTTCACGTACCTAAGAACAGATCCTGAAAGTTATGAGCAAACGTTATTTGAGCAAAAGTTATGAGCAAAGGTAGAGAATCAAATGACAAAGATTTATTTCAAAGTCAAAATGTTATGCTCTTTAATTTTCTGAGGCACATGCTAAGAGAAAGACTCATTAGAGAGAAAAGCAAAAGCAAAACTACTCCTTCACAGAAGCTGGCAAATAAAGAATGTACGCACAAAACACCTGGATTTGCTTTCCGGTTTCCTTGCCAGTGACTTTTTTTAAAATATAAGATTAGCTAACAGTCAAACCAACCTTCAGAGCAATGACTTATACGCAGTCACACACATATACTCTCACACAAAAGAGAGCAAAGCTGATGCTATTTAAATATCATGAAATATTTTCTTAACCATGCACAGATGGAAGTACAGACTTTTCTGCCAACCTCTTGGTTCAGAAACTTTGCTCTATTTTTAATTATTTGGTTCAGAGGACCCGTTTGTGATTAACTTCTGTGTTGGATGGCAAAGGCAAGTAAAATCCTGACCCACGGCAAAAAAACACCGAGAGAAGCTTAATTATTTTTAAAGAGCTAGTATAATATTGTAAACCGTGTGCAGGGACAACTAATTTGTCAAAGACCTGTTGATGGTTGCTGCGGCTTGAGGCAACAGAGTATATCAGTGACATTGAAAAATCCAGGAGATCTTCAGGAAGTGACGCCCAAATGAGGTTCTTAGTGGCAAATACTGTACGTTTTTGTCTTGGAGAAATAGCAACGGAGTAAGAAACGGAGAGGAAGAAATTAACAATGTTAATTTAAGGACTAATCTTATTAGCACTAGGGAGTTTCAGTTTTGACTGGGATCGGTGACTGGAATGCCAAAGCTTTAACACAGGAAATGGACTCATATTCAAGGAGAAGTTGGTCAGGAAACTCAAACCATAGAATTAAGAATCATACACCAGAACTGCTGAGCAAATTAAAATCCTAGAAGAGAAGAAAGAGGAACAGTGGTCTAGCATTAAGACAGAAGAGATGGTCAAGTAAAGAATGAGCAGGTTGGAGCAATTTAAAATTTTTAAGAGCCGTGTATTTTTTTAAAAAGCTGTTTTCAAAAAGGAACAGTAAACCCAAGTAGCAAATTGGTATGAACACACAAAGGAAATCAAGTATAAGACATCCAATCAAAAACCTTCAAGGAAGAATGGAGCTAAAATCTGACAGACATTTACTCATAGAGAAGCTTTCTTTTGATCAATATCCCTAAAATTTTAAGATGTTCTGAGTTTAAGTCCTTGGTGTACCTGGAAAACCTTAGGGCCTACTGAACCATAGGCTACAGAGAGCCAAAACGTTTCAGGAGTCAGAGTTATTGCTAAAAATTACATTTGCAATGACTCCTGGATCAATGCCAGAATGATCTGGGAACTGAAAAAACAAAACAAGCCCCTAAGTTCTCCTTGAGAAGTGTAGAAATGAGATATAAAAATAGAGCACCCTTCGCATAAGAGTGTGCTTCTTAAACCACTAACACTGGCCACTACCTTTTGACTGGGTGGACTGACACGGCAGGGCCTGTAGAGGACATACCCATACTTGTGGGCAATTATGAAATTTCAATAATTGGAAACAATCCAAGGAGCCACCATGGAGAAGAAAAAAGTTGATCAATTCAAGAAAAATCCAAAATTAAGTTGACTCCTATTGTTACATATTCATATTCTTCCTTCTCTACTATGCAAATAGGTGAGGTATATGTATGGGTATGTGTGTTTGCAAGAGAACATAAGCTTTAAAAAACAAACATAATGTTTTAAAAGCACATTTATGTCTGAATTATTTATAGTTGGTTTCATAATACCAACCTGGAATTATTACTATGGGCCACAGGCCATGGCTTAGAAATGTTTTTATTTCATTTAGAAATGTTTCTATTCGCTGTAACAATAGCCACTGTGCTGGGATGGGATTTGACTCTGTGTCTTTGTCCATAAAACAATCTCATAAGATATGTAAACATGAATTCAATTTTCCTTAAGTCAAAGAAAGCAAAAATATGGTTGTCAGAACAAGAACTGCTTTCTGTGGGATATTCTAGTTAAATGAAAGCTATTCAACTTGAATCAATTGCTGTATCCATTCTCCAATACACAGCAGATTTATATTTCAGAAGGTTTTTGACAGAGAACAAAATGTTACTGAAATATCTCTTCCATTCCTTTTGTCCTACATAACATTCCATGGGCTGAACTCCCAACAAGGGGCATATATTTTTCAGCTTCTGTTTGCACTTGTTCTATTCTGGTTTGTCTTTGTTGCAGATTTTCAGTTTTGACCCTTTCCTGACAAATATTAATATACACCTTTTGGTTGTGTTACAACTTGTAAATTAAAAAAAAAAATCCTACATTTTTATTCTGTACCATCACCAAGCACCTGTAACTTTTAAAAATAAGCCCTGCTATTTAAATCAGTGATAGAACATTTTTTATAACTACTTATGTAAACACTAGAAATCCAGGGAGAAAATTATTCCAATCCAACAATCCACACATTCCTACCCAAAAGCAATCACTTGAGTATTTAAAAGCTAGAACTGTGGCGAGAGACAGGCTAGAACTAGCTTGAACAAGTCTCAGCAAGACGCATTTACCCTCCACTGGGTCTACTCCGGTCATCCCAGGACTGTGCCTATGGGCAAACGCCAAGATGGAAAGAAAGGATCGGTGCCTGTTTTCTAGCGTATCTGTGTAAAGACTCAACAAGAGCCCAAGAGGGAGTTGCTGCTCTGAAAGGGACAAAAGGTGTGTAACAGCAAGCTGATCAAGCAGAACACTCAACACTGTCCTGGCCATTTAGTGATGAAGCCTGAGCCAGCTCAAAATCCGTTGGAAACAGATTCCAGACAATGGGAGAGCTAAAACACTGGTTCTCAGGGATGATGTCCAAGAGGAGGTCTCGGAAGCTGGGTGTCATCCTTTAGGGTGGCCCAGAATAAAATGGTGACGCATTATGCCTCCTGGTGAGTTCATATACACTTTGGACGGCAAAGACACCAAGTCCCGTGGACTTCCAATGAAGATCTTGGGGCAAGAAGAGATGTCCACCAGCACTCGGTGTGACCTGTTAGAGAGAAACATCCTTAGCTACTCCATCACCAAGCAAAACCCCCCTGCCAGGCTGTAGCACCTTGACTCCTAGGAAAAAGGTGTAAAGAGACTGGAAAGGGGTTGGGGAGATGCCTAAAAGAGTGATGGCCTTTGTCTCTTTTGTAGTGTCACTGAGAGGCTTCCATGAAGAAAATCTAGATTTAGTCCAGTCTAAAAGTGAATCATTGTAAGTATTTCTGAAACTAACAGCAGGGTCGTCAGCTTCTGCAAAGAAAGAAAAGACTTCAGAACAATTATTACACATGCTTCTGGCATCAAGAGATGAACACTGTTTTTATTAAAAGATTAGAGGCCCGGCACACACGAAATCGAGCGCAGTAGCTCGCTTCTGCTTGCCTCAGCTGGCCTCCCCATCCATAGCCGCTAGGAGCTCGCTGCCCCACCCTCTGCCCCTCATAGCTCTTCTCTCCACCGCTAGTAGCTCGTGCCCTGCCCCACCCTCGAGAGGCCCTGCTTGTTTGGTCGTGATGGGGTGATGGCCACGGGCCTTTTATATAAGAGATTAATTGCTAGGTGTTGTCGGATAGTAGATACTCATCATGGAAGCTACTCAGTGTCCTGCACTGGCCCCTTCAGCTCAGGGGGCATAAATCTGATTAACACGCAGCCGGGTGGGCTTCCACTACCCTCTTCTGTAACACCCAACAGAAAGACAATAGGGACCTACAGATATAAAAATGATCCACATGGGAAAGGACTTCTCAGAGAAGATGGCATCAGATTCCAAGATTCCACATACAAGATCAATTTTATTTCCCTTTTTTTTTTTTTTAACCTGGCTGACACTGTGCATTAAAGGAAATCTAGTTCTAGCAGCTCAACACTAAAGGTGCAGTGGCAGCAAAAGGGAAAACATTCTCTACCCATCCATCAAGTTTAGGCTTAGGCACTACAAAAACATCTACTGTCTAAATGTGTAATGAAAAGTTTCAAGGGGTAACTAAAGAGTACAGAACTAGTGCACTTCTTCACCTTTCAGGCTCCATCTCAAAATTGCTCCAGTGGGCCAATTTAATTAAGCAAAGTTATATCTTTTCAGTCTACAGTTTCAGAGACACAACTGCATAACTCTTGCCGTGTCTTGGCTGCCCAGGTGATGGAGAGGGGAGCTGAACTGCAGGTCATAAAGCTGGGGTCACAGCACAGGCTCCATGTGCTCAAGGCACCAGAACCCAGCAGGATGGCCAACCTCTTGGGTTTCAGAAAATGAAAAGTACAGTCTTCTTAGGGGTCATGACTCCCCAGTAAAATGGCTTATCAAGGCTCTCTGACCTCTGTGATGTGCCGTTATCGGCGGAGGTTGTCCCACAACACACCAGCCACTGCACAGGGTCTAATGATGGTGGTTTAAAGGGTGTATTTACTAGATCAGAGGCTCAGACTGCAAGAAAGGGCAGTTTTGACTAGTCCTACAGAGAAACAGGAAAAGACAGGTGAAGTCTTTGAAGACCCTGAACATTTAAAATGGGAAAGTTAAAAAAATGTCTTTAAAGAAATCATTTCCTGAGACTTCAGGGCAAAGAGTCAAAAGTACATACCATTTAGAGATAGAAACTCTGAGATTAGTCAAGTCATCGAATGTTCTCTGCACAAGAAAATAGCAAACAGCTAGCGTTTGCTCATTTCCCTTGATACAACCCTCTCTCCACGACTTAAGGATGATATGAACTGTGATTTACAGAATTTTGCTTGGAGAAGATCACATACTACTGTAAAACCCATGTTTCAAGGTCACATGCAAAAATATTTATCTTCATTTTAGTGTTACTTCTTACATACACTGGCCTATTCTCACCTCCAGGATGACTGAAATGGATCTAAGGCTTGCTGGGAGGGGGCAAACTAAAAAGTAGTCTACCCGCCTTTCGCATCTGTTTACACAGATGGTAAAAATAGTACTGATCATTAGATAGAACTGAGATGGATGAAAAAGACAACCAGTTCCTTCTGAAGAGTAGAGAAAGGCACAGAGGGTTACGGAGGCTTTCACAGAACAGGAAAGCCAAGATAAAACACCAAAATGTGAGCTTAGATGTTATCACCATATTCTTCCAAAAAGATTTCCTCCATGAAAAAGAAAAAGAAAACACCTGTTAATCCTATGAATAGTGTCAAGTCAGGTACCAGAGGCAGCGGCCAGAGGTAAACATTCTTTTCCTAATTCCTTATATAAAGGCTGTCTCCCCAAAAAGCTACAACTTGGGGGTCATCTTTCTCAGTGGTCTGAGCATCAGTGACCAAGGCAGCTCCAGGGGTGAAGTGGAAATGGAGCCCCGGAAAGGGAAGCGTAATCAAAACAAAATTAATTCCGAGTCCTTTCTGCCCACACCGGGAACTTGCTAGACCAGAGCTAGGCAGAAAGGACTTTGGGGCACTTCCCACCAGGACACTGCTGCAGACAAAGGGCCCAGGCCTCAGTTTCTAATGTCAGGCTCCCTTTTTCATACTTGTCAAAACCTCTATCAGAAAGCATATAGTCCCCACATTAATACCCTCTACCTGGAAAAGGTATCCTCGCTTACCAACAGGCAACTTCTAGATGAACTCATATGCAAAAAAAGAGGAGGGGAATGGCCACATGGCCAGCTTACTCAGAGAGGCAGACACCATGGTCAGACTGCCCTCCAGCCATCGGTCTCATCCCTCATGGGTGGGGTTATGCACAGAGGGGTGCAGGGTTCCCTTGTCCCCTCAAAATGGTTCCCCTGTCCATGTGGTGCTTTACCTCAACTTGCCCAATCTTGCTCAGGACTCCAGAACAACTAGTCTCTTCCAGATAAAATGATCTCTTTGGGAGAGTGATCTCAGAGGGAACTTTCTCCTGAACTGGAGAGCGAATCACAAGAGTTCTTAAGGGAGACTGATCCAGGCCAAAGAACAAATGTGCGGGAGGTCAACCTCAAACTCATTCATTCAAAACGATAGCTTTGTTTCTAAGAATTTTCATGAAACCTAAATTCAATAGGAATTTTTTTCCTTCTTAAAAAAATATGTTTTTATTGATTTTTAGAGAGAGAAACATCAATGTGAAAGAGAAACATCTATCAGCTGCCTCCTGCACACTCCCTACTGGGGATCCAGCCTACAACATGGGCATGAGCCCTGACCAGGAATCAAACTGGAGCCCTTCTGGTCCATTGGACGGACGAACTGAGCCACACCGGCCAGGGGAGGAACTTTTTCAATAAGAAGAAACACAGTCTTAGACATTCAAACACCAAGCAACTTTTTCCTGCACTGAATTTTAGTAATAGTAGAATTCTGTGTGGTTGTAAGTTCAGTATTATAAAATTTAAATATCACTGAGCATTGGACCTTTTTTCCTCCTTAGCACAGCCTTCTAACTCAGATTTATCCCCAGTATCGTTCATTTGATGCACAAATCTGCCCCAACAAACAGATGCCACAGCTTTTTCCACCTCTGTGGACCACTGGGCAGATCCTGGTTCCATATACAACTTCTTAAGTCATGGGCTCTATTAATAGATGGAATATAACTGACTAAGGAGTAACAGATGAGAAAACAAAGTCCCCCAAACCTATTGAGCAAGGTTAAGGATTCTGGGCTTTATGCCGAGGGCCATGAAAAATCGGGGGAGAGGGGGTGAAGCAAACCAGAGATTCAAACAGCTGTTTAATAGTAAGAAATGTTCATTTTGGCTTCCTGAGGGAAAATGAGTTGGACCGGAACATCTAGAAAGATCATTTAGGAGCAACAGCACATACCAACCACCCAGCCCAGCTAAGCCACAAGCCCAAGTTAAGGCCTTCAGACCAGACTTCTTCAAAGCTCAGTGCCTAGGAAACTGCCCCCAACGTCCCACCCAAAGACTCTTTCAGGAGTAGCCACAGCAGGAAGGAAGCAGGGCAGCAGTGTCCCCGCCAGTGTAGCATGGGCGACAGTCACACCCAAGGAGCCCACACTCAGCAGGGTGGTCTGGGGACTAAATGAGTAGAAGGTGTGAAGACCCCAGCCGAGGGCCCCTGGATAACCATCCGACTCCACCAGCATGAAACTCCGGACTGATCTCTCCAGGGCCTAAGTGAGGGAGGCTTCCAGGCTCCTAGCACATCCCAGGCCTGGCTTCCTGAGAAAAACATGGGTCAGTGACAGAGGGCAGAGAACCCCAAAGGCAGGCAGAGGCCTGGACAGCTAGGAAACTAGCCCAGGGTGGGTAACGGTTAAGGAGAAGGAGTGAAGAGCGGGTGGGAGGGGAGGAGGAAAGGGGGCCCCTGGCAACAGAAAGCACTAGGCTTTCCAGGGGGTCCAGTTCCAAAGGGGAGCAGTGGGTAGATGAGAATGAGAACTATTCTCAGCAAAGCTGAGCTGTAGGCCGGCCTAGTGCAGGGCATGAGCTGCCCAATCTTCTGTTTTCCTTCCAGGTTGGCCCTGGGTACAATCCCAGGAAAAAAAAAAGAAATTATAAAAAAGAAAAGAAAATCAGACTAGGGAAATACCTGCCTGCAGCAAATACGACTTTAAGAAATATCTGGAACTCAGGAACTCTTACCATTTGCAACGGCATGGATGGAACTGGAGAGCATTATGCTAAGTGAAATAAGCCAGTCATTTCAAATGTGCCA
>NW_006291009.1:509309-524299 GCF_000327345.1 Myotis davidii
CTCATATACGTAGATGATAATATCAAGACTCCCATTTGCTAATTGTGTAAGAGGAAGGTAGTAAATAAACATAGATGGAAATGTTCTATCTTGGAGAGGAATCAAAGGAATGCAAATTTTAAAACCAAGAAGCCTATTCAATTAGCCAATAATAGTAAGTCCCACAATTAATCAGGTTGAGTAAGACACATTCATTTGTCATTTGTAACAATGTAAATTGGTACCAGCCTTCTAGAAAGCAATTCAGGGCAAGCCCCCTCTATCGTAGTAACAGCCTTCTTATGTAATTGTGTCTCAGGTCAATACTAAAGTGTATGAAGATGTTCAAAGAAGCTTCATAATAGTAAACAATTAGAAACAACTCAAATGTCCACAAATAATACAAAACTTAAATTAACATAAAACAACTTTACAAAATATTATATAATCCTTGCAAATGATAACTGTAAAGTCTAGGCTGCAAATGAGAATGCTTATGCTAAGTGGAAAAAGCGAAACAGGAAAAAGATAGATGTTAAATCGTCAAGAACCAGAAGACAACACATAAAAGTGAACATGATTTATGGACTGGGATGGCGGAATCAAAGGGAACTTTTGCTTTTATTGCCTTCCTTTTATTGCTGTAATGTATAGGCAACAGATGTTTAACATGTAATATTTCTAGCAATCATGCAGTAGCAAACAACCTCTTTGGTGGAGCAGATCGACCTGCGGAGAAGGTCACGGCCAGATCAGCACAGGGTGTCTAGGCTTTCCCAAGTTTCAAAGGTCCATTTGGGATTCAAACCCTGCCCAGGACAGGCTCTGAAGGGCTCCTCGAACCTGGAATAACCCCAAAGCACAGTTCTTTCCTTTGTTCTTTTTTTTTTTTTATTTCCAGCTCTTAAATGCTATGTCATCTCCCCCTTTTTGACTTTCAATTTTTAGAATTATGTATTGAGATCTGACTATATACAATATATATATGGATGCTCATTTGATCCCTCATACAATCCAGTAGGATAGATGTCATCATCCTCATTTTACAGATGAGGAAATTGAGGATCACAGATTTAAGAAATGTAGCTTGAGCCAAAACCGGTTTGGCTCAGTGGATAGAGCGTCGGCCTGCGGACTGAAAGGTCCCAGGTTCGATTCCGGTCAAGGGCATGTACCTGGGTTGCGGGCACATCCCCAGTGGGAGATGTGCAGGAGGCAGCTGGTCGATGTTTCTCTCTCATTGATGTTTCTGACTCTCTATCTCTCTCCCTTCCTCTCTGTAAAAAATCAATAAAATATATTTTTTTAAAAAAAGAAAAGAAATGTAGCTTGAGTCACACAACTCAGGAGCCAGGGCCAGAATTCTAACCTCCATCTCCCCATTATCAGAGCCCTCAGTTTAACCACCATGAATACTGCCTCTCCCCTTTCTCTCTGCCTATGAAACAAACAAAATAAACCACTCTTAAAATGTCACTGCTTGTATTTACACTAGCTGCCTAAAAAGCTATACAAATTGCAATGAATCAAGAGATATCAGTACAGACTGCTTATAAATTAAGCAATAAGACAAGGTAATGCTGCCCACACTAATTGCAAAAATTGATGCAGAAGAAAGAAGAAATTACCTTGACACTCAAAGCTGCACCTGCAGGTAAATCAAATGACGTCAAAAAGGATTTCTACTTGCCAATGAGAAGCAGGATATCACCCTTGATGCTGCTACAAAGAAGGGCAGAGCTTCTGCACTCTCCTTGCAAAAAATTACTCCACAATTAGCTGGAAGATTCCTTCCAATTATAATGCATCCTCGCTCCAGAAATAGATGTTGTTTGGGGCAATGGTAGCAACAACAGTAAAAAGGAACAGAGGAAGGATTACGGTATGAAACTAATATAGATTGGGTGATAAATGATTTTAGGCACCACTTAAGACTTAGTCTATAAATAATGACACAATAATAGCTAAAATGTAAATTATAATTAAATACAAAACCTAACAAAGTCAAACAACAGCAAATGATGTTTGACAGAGCAAAGGTCTTGGGGGAGCCAGGAAGAATTACAATAAAATCTATTCATGGAGCTGCACAGTGTTAAGATAAAAGGAGCCTGGAAGATCATTTCTCCCAACTAGCTTTTATTTTGTAGATGGGGAAACTGAGGCCCAGCAAGGTAGAGTGAGCAGAGCAGGAAACACAAACTCAGTGTCCAAACCCCCAGTCCAGCTGCTCCCCAGCACACCACACTCACTCTGCAGTAGACTGGAATACTGGAGAGCTACTCCATTCTAAATCACATTTTAAAATGGGCATTAAACATTCTATAAATATTAAATTCCTTTTTAACAATTTTCAAATGCACAGGGGCACATTTAAAAAAGAAGCCTGGTTTTGATTTCTTTTGCAAAATGGCTCAGTGTTTAACCTAGTATTGAGTGAAATATTAACAGGTCATATAATGGTTTCAGTGTTCCCTCAGTAAAGCTAAACAGAATTTGAAAAACCATATCCTCTCTCCCCCTCCCCAGGCCTACAGGAGTTTCTGGAGCACACATTAAACTCAACACTGTTCAACAAGCCCATCACTGTTAAGTAACTCATCAGAAAATAAAGAGGGAATTACCAAAGGGGAATTGCCAAGCAATTAGTTCTCTGAAGCAGATGACATACAACTGTTGTAGGGAGGAGCTTCCCGGTTAGTCATATGCCACAGTCAGAGCCTCCTAATCTGTAAATAAAAATGCATCACATATGATTACAGCTGGGATGGAGGCTGGGGCTGCTAGGCTGGGGCACGGAGAGAAAATCCCAAGTCCTCTTCTGTTCTGTGTATCTACAAAGCGAGAGACGTTGCTCTGAAGGCATTTTTTTTTTAAATCTTTGATAAATTTCATTCAACATAAGACAAACTGGCCTTCTCTAAGCAGGCTAAGAGCAAAGTGATCTCTCTTTATACTCCTGACATGAGTCGGTTAAGGTTCATCCGCTGGTCTAGTGAAGGAGAAAAAATGAGAGTCTGAGAGGGGTGGGACAAGGGGTATGGCAGATCTGAGCTGCCTGACAGCCACCCCCACTAAAGGGTGACCTCTTTTCACGCACGTTTTGTTCTTAAAGCTTGCACTTAGCACCACCCCACTGCCTATCAAACTGGAGAGATAAATAGTTCCTATCTGCCAAATCTTGCAAGCTGAGCAATGACCCAGTGAAGTTCTTTGAAGAGTCAAAAGTTCATCGTCTCACAGGGACTCTTGATGTCAAACAACATTTAGAGCCCAAACACAGATAAGCATATTGCCACTGTCATCATTTTCTGCAATTAATAATTATTGAAAATGTGTAGGAATATGAGAAAGTGAAATAAAATACCACAAAGACGGCCCATACGCAGCTCAGAATGGACAAGCAAGCATTAAAAAAGAAGGCTCATTGCCCATGAGCCCTTCCCTGATCCTGGCCTCTGAGAGTATGCTGTTCCTCTGTTGTAATTGTTTAAATATTACTCCTGGACATACCTTGCCTTCTGGGCTCAACTGTAAGCTTCTTATGGACCAGGCTTAGGCCTTGAGAGACAATGCATGGCAGCAGTAAAGATGCTACCACTAGAGCCGGTCAACCTTGACCAAGTCACTTATTGTCCCTGTGCCTCAGTTTCCCCATCCATGAAATGGAGATAATAATAGTGTCTACCTCAGAAGACCGCAATGAGGATTAAATGAGTTAATACACAGTAAGTGAGAACTACTGATCATCTCTAAATTTCTTTTAGGGCCCAACTGGCATAAAGCTTCTCACACAGTAGATGCTTATTAAATATCTGCAAAGTGACTTACCCTGGAGTTGTGTTTTCCATTCCTCTCACCCCCATCCTAACTTTCCTGTCTTTTGTGAAAGGTAAGTAAGTCATTGCCTCATTCTGAGCTCTTTCGGGGAATATAAACAGCCCATCTAAAACTAATGTAAAAAACAAAACAAAACACTTAAATGATCTTCAAATTGTCTTTAACTATATTAAAAGAGACTGCCCACTAACAGCAGTGTAACCAGATAATTTCCAGCTTTCCCCATCATTTTGAGCCAAGTAGTTTTCACCCACTCCAAAGTCAAGGCTCACTAATACTACTTTTTCCCCCCTATAAATATAAATGGGAAGCCAAACTTCAGGAAGCTGTGCTTTCTGTGTGTGTGTGTGTGATGTGTGTGTGTGTGTGTGTGTGTGTGTGTGTGTGTGTGTGACATTTAAAAAGAGTCCATATAAAGCCTCGGAAAAGCCTCTAAAGTTATAAAACACATCCATATTAATGTGATTTATCTAAGTACAGTAAATGAATTGCCACAAAAATGAACAATTGCTCCAGAGTCAAGTAGGTGGCACAATGTGATTTACGCATATCACATGAAATGAATAAATCAACAGTGGGAAAGATCAAAGGAAATGCTGGAATTGTTGTTACTATGTACAGGGCCTCACTGAAAAGCTTCTTAATATAACTGTTTAGAGGAAAACAGAAGGATGGTTTGTTTAAATGACAACAGATAATGCATGCACGGAATTTCAAAAGCAACATTCGTTTTCATACACACACGTATTAGGTTTAGCTAAAATTAGCTCATGTTCCTTTCTTTTTTAAATGTCTTAAAGGAATAAAGGTTTCAACAAGATTTCATTGGGCTGAGACTCCAAAGTGCTTGAGCTTCCAGGGCAGACCCCCCATTACCCACCCATGCATCATCCCCACTTCTCCACCCACCCACCCTCCACCCCAGGTCTTAAAGAGGAAGCATACAAAGGCTGTGCCACTCCAACATTCCAGCTTCTCTTCCATGCCTCTTACCTTCTCTCTACATATTCTGCACCAGCTGATGTCACCCCTGAGGTACAGTCATCCCCTTCTGCCTATCAAACCTTCTGCCACACACAAAACCCAAAGCCCAATTTCCAAGATCACTTTCATGCCAATGACTCCTCCAAATTTATCTCCAGACCTGACCTGTCAGCAATTTTATTCCCACACCCTGTACTGTCTGCTGGGCTCCAGCAACTCAGATGTCCACCAGCACCTGTGCTTCAGCCAAAGGGGCCTTGTCAGTTACACACCGTGCCCTCCCTATCATATCCCAGCCACTTCAATGGTCTTCCTCCTGCTCTATCCATCTCTACCCACAGAAATGCTAACCAGCCTTCAGAGCTGAACTCAAATGATCCCTCCTCCTCAGTCTTTCCTCGTCATCCTACTCAGCATTATTCTTCTGAATTCCTTCTGTGTGAGAACGTACCCCAGGAAGTACAACCACCCCATTCTGCTTTGTCTTAGTTCTTTCCAAGCATTTCTTCTTTCACCTACCTGACCACAAAGAACACACAGAGTATTGCCACTTTTGGGTGGTTGTTACTCACTTTCATACCCACAGCACCGTGTAGTAGTTTAAAATTATACACAACGAATACATGAATGAATCATTTCTTAATAGAGAAAGTGCCTGTGAACAAGTTATGCCATAACTTTCCTATAACCATATCTTATTTGCAAAATAACTAGAAACAGGGATATTATAATTTAGGTTTTTAGAAAAACTTTAATGAATATAACAGAATACAACATGAATGACATGATTTCTCTGCCCACATTTAGCCATCAATTGTGAGGACTCTACAGAGGACATTACTTATGCAAAATGTTTAAATAATGCTTTATTAGCTTACTTTAAATGCAATCGCTGAAAATGTCAGTTGCTTGGAATTCAAGGTGACTCTGCACTACTTTGTCAGTAATACAATACAAATATTTGTAAGACACTTACTGGTAGACTTGCTTAATAAAATGTAAAAACTTCAGTATCATCTCAATAAGTTTGCACATATTGGCCAAGAGATATGACTTTCTGATGCCTGAATTTTCACAATAAAATTATTTTAAACACCACAAGTTTTTTAAAAATTGTACATGTATTAACCACATATTCAATTAAACTACTTCCTTTAAAAGCTTAAATGTGAGGATTTTCTGCCTAGCATATAATTGTAAAAATGGGTAACATCCCTAAGAGATAAAGTAACAGTGAGGCATGTCACCATTTTTTATTCAGGTGACAGAGACCTTAAGAAGTTTATCTTTGGCCCTAGCCGGTTTGGCTCAGTGGATAGAGCATTAACCCCCAGACTGAAGGGTCCCAAGTTCAATTCCAGTCAAGGGCACATACCTCAGTTACAGGCTCATCCCCCACCTTGGTCTGGGTGCATGCGGAGGCAACCAAAGGACGTTTCTCTGTTTCTCCCCCTCCCTTCTACTCTCTCTAAAAATCAATGGAAAAATATCCTTGGGTGAGGATTAACAACAACAAAAGCAGCTTACCTTTGCATGTAACTGCAGGGTGATCCTATTTCCTTTCACAGACCATCTCCCTAATCCACAGCCAATAAAATGTCAAGTACCCAGTTCCAAACTCTACAAGGATATAATGTGATAACTTCCTCCCTCCTCTGCTCCCAACAGACTTCTCTGACTATCCTTTCTGGGACATAGTACTTCAATCACTCAGGGCTTTGCTTATTTTTACTCAAATCACATATAACTTATCATGTGCATACAACTCATCAGTTCATCCTACAACAACATAAAAACAATACATGAGAATCCTATCCCAGTAAGAGAGTTGGATGAACACAAAATTCAGAAAAACAAATAAGTCTCATTTGTTTTGCAGAGCTGCAAATGTCTAGGGTTGGTCCAAAGACCAAGGTATAGGTATGTTTACTTGTTCTTAGTCATATATGGTCCAGGAGCAACCATCACAATACAAGAATATCAGCATTACCCTGTCAAGACATAAGTTACTTGATGTTCGAGGATCATAAAACATGCCAGGCATTATCCTACCCTGTATATGTATATTATTTCACTCCACCCTCACAGCAGCCCTCGGATAAAGTTCTAATATTATCTCCATTTTTAAGACAAAGACACTGAGGCATCAAGAGGTTATAGAATGGCCCAAGGTCACAGTGGCTGCTCTAGGTGTAAAGCCAGACAGGCTGGGCCCAGAGCCCCATGCTCTTACCTCAGATGCCACAGAATTTACATGTAACTTAAAAGCTGGATCTTAGATAAAGAGAGGGAGCTCTTTATTTAAAGAAAGCTGAAGAATTATTTTCAAGGTGAACATTTTGGTAAAGCAAATGTCCATCTTGTAACAAATTAGTTGAAAATCCATATTTTTATTTGTGAAGCTTGATGGAAGGTAGACTTTGCATCTCACCAAGGAAGGAAGTAGAACAGTTCTCAGGAAGAGCTGCCTGGAGTCCACCCATCCCAGCAGTTCCCAAGCCTGAGGAGCCTCAATCTGATTCCAAGAAACCATGAAGGTTCATTTCGATTCAATAGGTCTAGGGTTGAGTTCCAAATTCTATTTTTTTTAAGCTCCCAGGTGATTGTGTTGCCCAGCCAGGCTTAGGAACCTCTGAACTAGTCTATTTCCACAGCTTCCAGCAGGACTGCTCCCAAGGCAAATAGAAACAGGGAATCTATTTCACAATTGCCTTTGGTTGCGTACACCAGTGTTCCCAAACCCTTAGTGCCCCAACTTGTGCCTAACTTCCATCTCTCCTGACTCCCTTTAGGCGGTATTCTCTTGTCCTCTCTTCAACAGAGAAGCATGAGTCATCAACCCTGCATACACCCGGTGTCTGCATGACTTTCCACGCCAGAAAAATTTACTGTACGTGAGGAAATCAGGAAGTTGTAAAATCCAGACAGAGACAGAGAAATTCAAGATTCAACAAATACTGGTTGCTATTGAACAAAGAGGTCTCTTGCACATGTGGCACTCTTCAACAAAAAACTAAACCATGAAAGCTGTGCATTCTCATGGCATTAAGTAAAAGTGAGAACTAAAATGATCAGGCTCGAACCCAACACAAAATGGTCAATCATCACAAAATCAAATGTTAACTTCTTCATTAGCCAAATAAAATGAAACCAAAAAGAGAGATACTTTAACCCAACTTTTATAAAAACTCTCTTGGCAATCTATTTCCAACACAATATGTTTGCAAAGACAATTATATTAAACAGTCCACAAAGTGCTAATGGATAGCTAGTAGGTGATTTTTCCAGGCCAGACTTTATCTTCAGATGGGAACTAGCAAGCATCACAAAACTCTCACCTGATATGTGGCGCACTTCTCTGGAGTGGCTGTGGAGGAGACTGCTGTACAAGGATGACAAACAAGTCTGCAGTTTGAACGGACCACCTTGGTGACTTGCTGCACGGTGCTCCTGTAATGGTCCAGGAAGCGCAGAAGAGGAAATCAAAATGAAAAACAGAACAAATTGTTTTAAAAAGTAATTCCACTTAAGTGTCAATGCACTGAAATCTTCGCTCTTAAGAACACCAAATTTTGCATTTTATTTCAGGAGAATCACACATATACCAGCCAGCTCAAAAGGCAGGTCTGGTTTTACTCAACAGGGCCTCGGAGGGAGGCCAACACACAAAAAGGTCATCCCCTCAATCAAATTAAGAGCTCGGTCTCCCCATTTGAGCCAACTACTGTCATTCTTTTCTCTAATGATTCTAACCAATCATCTGATCAACACATGCTGGTAATCACAACAATATCAGGTGACAATGAATATGGATTGAATAATAGTTGAGCCGAAGTTTAATTTTAATGTGGCACATATTACTATCAACATGCAACATAAGGGACAATCATAAAAAAAAAAGCACAGTTATTAGCATACCAATCTAATGGGATAGAAGAATGTAACACAGGCAGAAAAAAATTTTAAAAGAATACACATAGTCACTAGACTTTCCACTAAACTTTAAAGCATTTCATTATTAAATGTATGTCTATTTCATTTTCATTTTTCCATAATGCCTTGCACATGGTAAAGTAAAAATTTTCTTATGTATAATGAATGTGTGAATGGCTGAATGAAAAGGGGGATGAATGAATCTTCCATGTACCTTTCCATCAGGGAGCTTGGTGCTTGTAGTTTTTGTGAGGTAAAGACCTATGCATAGAAATGGAAGAAGTTGAGGACTTGATCTGCTAACAGTTTCCAGCACCATCTATTAAGATAATATGTTTAGATACTGGTAATTCCACATTACAGAATCAGTAGCACAGTTATTATTAAATATTCCCAAACTAGTCATCGCTGGACTGATTTCCAGTCTTTGATTACTGGAACTGATCTGCACATTTGTTTAGGCTGATTTTAAATTTAGTTTGGGCTTCCTACGCCCATGCCAGGTAACAGTAGGAAGGAGAAAGCCCAGGATTATATTGGGAGTCAGAAAGAAACTATTCTGGAGCTATGAATATGATCTCCAATGTGAATAATCTGTAAACAGGTAGTGAGCCAATTATCCTTGGGTACATGGCAACACATCTCAGTAGTCATGATTATTTTCATCCATACACACTCACTATTTTTAAGAGCACAACCCAGCTGGAAAGGAAAATAATTTCAGTAGCTTTCCAACACTTTTCCAAGTAATAAATAGTAGCCAAAATAGTCTTACTTCTAACTAATCCATTCACCAAGTATTTATTTAAGCATCTATTATTGCATGCCGAGGACTTATAATCAAAAGAAGTTCCATTTCCAGGCCTTGGTTTTAACCAGGTGTAATCTCTGAGTACAGAAAAAGAAGGTAAACTGTACCAGACTAAAACGTCTTTGAAGACACTATCCCTCTACTAAAAAGCTTGTTGGGTTACAAATGTAAATAGTGGCCAAATTAAATAGATGCTCACAAAATTCTATTTACTCTTATACAGTAATTGTTTTAAGGGGAGGAGTCTTGATTTGTTCTAGTAACATCAAATGAAGCATCAGAACACTGAATAATCACTTTCGAACAAGGTGTAGGTACTGCAGACTCACAGGCAGCACTTGCTTTCTGAGCTAACAATTGTGAGGGTGTTTGCCTGTATATATCAATGTGTGTGCACACAACCCCATTTACATATCACTTGACAGATAAGGTTTTATAGAGTCCAAATTACAGTCTCCTCCTATTCTGCTGAAGTGCAGAGAACAGTCAAACATGATGCAAATGCTGTAAAAATATTAATTTACTTTCTCATTGGTATTCCTACTTATTTAAAAAATATTTGTATTATTTGTATTGCTACATCAGTTAAAGTAATTAAAAAATTTAACATAACTTGCTGTATTCTTTTAAAGGAAAGAAACACAAGAATATACAAGAGCAAGAATGAATGGATGCATAGTAAAGTAATACAAGCAATATAAAAGAAAATAACCTAATAACTATTTTATACAATATATACACTAAGCATGGAATATTTAATATTTTAAAAGCAGAGCAACCTAACACAATACCACTAGTAGTGGGAGATTAGTAAGAAAGATGGCCTAAATAATATTTATGCGTTGGTCAATAAAGAGGAGATAATAGGTAAGTAATGTAAACACGGGAGATACTATAAATACTTCGGAGAGAGTAGGCCAAAGCTCAGGGTGCAATAAAAGAAAAACTACCATATACAGTGACAAAAAAATACACTGTCATTGAATGCTAGAAGCATAAATGCTTCTGGGTCGGCAGCAGTGTCAATTATTATTAAAAACTTCTGCTAAATGACTCCCTCAAAACATGTCATGTTAAAGAGCACCTAAGTAGGAAAAAAAAAAAAAGAGTTCCTCTTAGCCTGAATCAAAAGACCACAACCAGGAGAGCCTCTGGCCCCTTAAGTCTCAACCTCTGATTACACTACAATGAATTTTCTGAACAGTAATTTTCAAGTAGGATACAATTTTTGCTTACATTATGGCAATTATCATTGCATTTTCATTACTCCACAAATTGGATGCATTAAAAGTTATAGAAAAATCAATAAAACATTTCTGCTAACGTCAAACATGTCAAAGAAAATATAATGCTCATTGCTTTTTCGCCTGTAACATTTCTAAACATGTTTTAGCATATTAGTAATGGTAATATATAGTACAAATATTTATTGTACATTAACTTGAAAAGTTCAGATTTATAAGGATTATAAAATATATACAGTGATAAAAGACAAAAAATATATAAATTATGAAATAAAAAGGGTTTTAAAGTACTGTTTTCACAAATAACAATTATTTGCTAAATCATTTTTTTAAATTTTTATTGATTGATTTTAGATAAAGAGGAAGGGAGAGAAAGAGAGAGAGGAGGACCATCGACTTGTTGTTCCACTTATTTATCACTCATTGGTTGATTCTTGTGTATTCCCTGACTGGGCATCAAACCTGCAACCTTGATATATAGGGACAACATGCTAACCAACTGAGAGACCCCCCAGGAATACCTAAATCTTTTTATTGCTCCTATAATTTTAAGCACATATTAAAATTATAGAATATATAAGCATATATATGTATATATCAATTACAACTCCTTCAGCCAACATTTAAAAATAGTCTCTAAAACTAGCACCTAGTATACTCATTATTATATCCTCTCTTAAAGAATTTTTGAATGAGTATTTTATTAAACTGAATTTAATGAATCTAAAACTTGAACAGCATAATTTCTATTGCTTTACAACCTCATTCTTAAGGGAAAGAAAAGGGCAGTCCTGTATGTAATGCCTTAGAACAGAAATTACTTCTCTATTGGGATTTTAGATGATTTATTATTTTCAATGCTTTTAACAAAATAAGGAGGGCCGCTTCTGATAACTGAAAGTATGACCTGTACTAAATCTGTTCTTTGAAGCAATTAAACTGCACGTATCTAAATCTCTCACAGAAGCCAACCATTCAAATCATTGAATTATTCTGAAACCATAAAGCAACAGAAACAAAATTATCTCTCTCACCCCTAAAAATTATCTTCTGTCTTATGGCACTATGTCAGTTTATGTATGCAGGTATTTAAGCTCTCCAGAACCTAAACTATGTTATTACTTTCAAACAACTGTAATTTAAAGAATTAACATTCACTCCTACATTTACCTAGTTTAGAAAGATATATTTATTGACTAACTACTATGAGGAAACATAGGGAGCTGGTGTCACAATATGTTAGTCATCAGACTGTCATTGAAGTTAAGTGCCAAAGTAAAATCCACTTGACATTTCAGAATGGAAAAAAAAATAAAGGCACATTATACAAAAGGAATGTGAGTCCTTAAACTCTGTAATGACAACAAAAACAGGAGTCACAGAACTATGTTCACTAACATTTTAATAATCTCTTCAGGCTGACCTTTCCCAGGACTCCCAAACAACTGAGGAAGGTATATTGAAACACAGGGCCATCTACAGGCATTTGATGTATAAACCCAGGGCTAAAGAGTTTTTCTTGAACCTTTCTCTAAGTAAAAGACAATTCAGAAGCCCTGAAGCCAATTTATAATATTTCTGATAAAGTATCACTTCTGTTTACCAAACCCTCTTAAAACAAAATCCAGAGAGAAAAATATTAACTTTTCACAGTTCCCAATCAGGTACATTTCTCATCCTTACTTTAGCATGAATTTATGCATTCAAAAATACATGTTCACATTTTAGGGCAAGTAAAAACGATTTTCTATAAGTCCCAAAATATCATCCAGGACCTCCAAGGTGTTGGGTAAAACTTACACTTCTGTACCTTACTTTATATTCTTGCATCCCATCTGTTTACCTCCTAGGAATAACAGTAGCTCCTCGTTTTAACCACTGCAATTGAGTAGGCCACAATCTAGTTACCAAACACATAAACTCACTACTAGAAACTGGTAACCTCACACCCCACCCTTGGCCCCAAGGGGAAAAGGATTTACCAATTTAGCTCGGGGACGGCTGGCAGGGTCACAACTAAATCAAGGCGTGATTTCAATTATTTTTACTTTCAAATATCAAGGTTACTAAAATACTTCCCTTTATTTGGATTGCCTGAGCAACACAGAGTTTCCACAACCAAAGCTAATTTTCTTTTCTTTTTGTAACAGTATTACTTGTCTTTGCTTAACAGGTTTAATAAGGTGGTGCCCTAATACAAAGAGTGGACTGCTGCTCTCTAAATTATTAAATGCTCATTAAATTATATCCCAAAGTAGAGCAGAAGTTGTTTATTGTGCAAAAGCACCACACAGTATCAGTCTACCAGCTACAGGTCTGTATGATCTCTTTCCTGAGACACAAACCTTTTCACTTACTACCACAGATTATAGATCATGGCCAAAAGATCCAAATGAAGCACATCAATACATTCAGAATGGCTGCCTACTGTCAGTCCCAGTTTTAAAATGTGACAATGGGGATAACTTTCCCAAATAAATTACTTCCACTGAGTAAACCCTTTAGAAAACCAGTCATGACTACTGGTAACTGAGATTCTAAAGAATGAGCACTTCCGCCCTTGAAAGGGTTAATGCCTGCAAGGCCAATGGCACCAGAAGGCAAAAGAAATGTTGCTTTAGTCAGCTCTGAAAGGTTCCTAACAAGTACCAAATACTTGTTGAACTGTTCACAATAAACACCAGCAGGATTGTCGGGCTCCTTTCTCTGTCTGGGAGAGGCATTTACATACTGCACCCAGTAAGAACAGCTTGTTGGTCTCCTTTATGAGAGTATGGATAAGACTCCTTCAGTGTCTCCCATCCAAATGAAGGCGCAATTGAAATAGTGAAGTCTCTCTGGTCTGGCTTGGGCAGCACAAATACTGTGCAGAAAACACTGGGAATAGTCCAGGCACAAAACAAACCCACCTGAATGGAGGAGGAACACTGCCTGTTGCCATGGCAGCCTGATCTAATTACATGAGTGATGGGGTTGGAGTAAGTGCTCCGAAAACCTACACCACTGACCATATCTACAAGAGGAAAAAGACAGGCAGGCAGGAGGTTCAGGGGGAGACTTCAACTTCTGCTTTATGTAGAAGGGGGCATTTAAGCCCATTTGTCTGTGGAGCTGTTAAAATACTGACTGATGCATGCACAGTTAGAGGGCAGTCAAAGGAGATTAAATGCCACAGCATTGGCCGTTACGGTGCAATCCTTTCCAAGAGTTCATGTGCAGGATTTTCTCATCCTCCTCTCTGGTGGTTTCCCCAGAGGTATCAAACTTCCTTAGCCCACCAAATAAACCACAAGGTGGGCTTTACCAGGGGCTTCTAGGAACTGCAAGGTTCCTCATAAACCCAAACAGAAATGGCTTAGCTAACAGTGTTGAAAAGTAACTAGCTGAGCCTAAAAATAACCCTCAAGTAACCACCCTCTGCTGTGTGCGACATGTAACGATGATGTTTAAATATTAAGAGCACCCTGCATTATAAAACACAAATGTCATTGAGCTGTGACTACTAGATTGCCAAAGGAGGACTTATTTGCATACACACATTCCCGTGCATGCACGACAGGATGTGCAGGGAGTATGCCACTCTAAGGCATTAGTTTTGATTCTGTGGGTGTAATGGGGGTCTTATAATGTTGCTAACTGTACCCTGTGGATCTCGCAGGGAAGCTAAGGATCTCTTCGGGGACAGAACCAGTTTGGAGAGGAGTCCCTACTGCACAGCATACGGTAAACAAAATAAAAATAGCTTGCCGTTCTCCTTAGCCACATCGCGCATTATATAACCAGCTTCCGACTGGCTTTTTTTTTTTCTTGCCCTTACTACTCTTCAGCAATTTCCCAATCTTCCGAAGTATTTATATTACCCTCTTATCTGTAGGATTATATACTAAGAAAGCAAAACAAAACAGAGCCTCCGCGGGATTGAACCGAACTCCACAGTCCTTAGAAACTGATTTTTTTTGTTGTTGTTTCTGACTGGATCTCCACCACCACCCTACTTCCACCCCCAACCGAGGTGCTTGCTCCATCTCCCTAGAAAACCTGGTTTGTTTCATCCCTTCCAGCCAGCCCCCTACGTGGTCGGAAATAAAATGAAAGCACCAGCCGCGGAGTTCGGGCTGGCGGCCTGAGGGCGGAGGGAGGCTGAGGAGGGGTCGGGCGCAGCAGAGTCAGCCAAGTGGCTTCCAAGGGCCCCCTCCCCA
>NW_006291009.1:525092-525309 GCF_000327345.1 Myotis davidii
AGCGGGGTGTCGGCCTGGGAAGCTGAAGCCGGGGAAGGTTGTATGTACACACACACACACACACACACACAAACAACACAACACGCTGCGTCGATTTCCTTCTTTCCTCTTCAAGCTGTTTTCCGTGCTGCCTTTGGGGGTTTGGGATTTGTTTGCTGGTTGTTGCTTTGGCCCCTCTCAGGAGAGCGGGGGTAGGGGGGGATCTTAATCTAAATCG
>NW_006291009.1:525601-544697 GCF_000327345.1 Myotis davidii
GTTCGGAGGCCCTCTGGGAGGCGGGCGCGTGTCCCCGAGACTGATTAGGAATGGAGGGGCGGGAGCGGGAGGGGAGACACCGCCGGAGGGGACAGTTCTTTCAGGTTTGGGAAAGGGGCGGGGAGCTGAGGCGATGAGGTCATCGTGGCGGTGACCGGTCGTCCTCGCGCGCCTCCCCGAGTCCCAGCACCTCTGGAGGAGACAGCGCGACAACAGGGTGCAACTCGGGCACCCTGGAGGAATCTCCGGCTCCGAGGCGGCGAATAACCCCGGGAGGAGGGGAGGCGGCCAGCGCTGATCCCTAGGCGCCCTTCGTCCCGGGCGTGCGGAGAAGCTGACAACCCGGGCGGACTGCGACCGACGCGCACTTTCACCTCGTAAGGGTTCAGCTTCGGCGATCCGGAACCCAGACCACCGGGCCGCGGGGAGTGCCTTTGCGTGCAACTCTAGAAAGTTTTAAGGGTCCCCCCCGACTGCACATGCAGCCTTACCTTTACTGCCTGGGGAAGCTGGTGACCTCCCTTACCGCCTTTCTCTTCCTGCGAGCCCGGAAATCTGCTGTGGGTATGGAACTACCTAGCTCTAGTCCTCGTAGAGGACCCTGTCCTCCTCGCGCAGCGTATTCGGGATCATTAATTTAATCGGAAATGAGGTAACCAGTGTAGGAGATTGAGAAAGCAAACCGAGCATCAAATGGCAGTTCTGGGTGAAAACACGCCGAAGGACTTCCTCTGGACTCAATTTTTTAAAGTGCGGTTCTCAATCCCCTACCTCCCAGCCCCGATCCTTCCACCTGGTGTTAGCTCCAAGGGAAGGAATATTCTTGGGGGGGAGGGGGCGGTGCATCTTGCCCACAGGTGTGGCACTTGGAGCAAAAGAAGTCACATCCCTGCTAAAAGGAGCTTACTGTGGCACACCCCTTGCTGCAGATAATTCCGGAGGACTAGTAGGTGTCAGGCAGCATATGACCTTCAGGTGCTTAGAACCAAGTATCCAAGTAAGTTTCTTTCTGAAAGCCACCACTTTTCACTGTACGCTGTATTTGAGAAACCTTTTGGCTGAGTTTACTTATGAACTAGCGGTTAGTCACCAACAGAAGCAAGATACAGACTCGCCAAGAGAAATGTGTCAGCTTTGAAACAATTGTATTGTAGAACCAACGTGCTACGGAAATAAAAATAAGCATGCTAACTGGGAAGGTGTCGAGCCCGGGCAATATTTTTTTTTCTCACACTTTGAAATACCATACACATATACATGGCTATTTAAATAGAACTACTACTGTTCACTCTTACTCGCTTTACAACTTTTTTTTTTTCATTTAAAAATAATTGTTTATAGTTTAAAGACCCAGGGTTGGTCTAAAATGACATTGTTGGTCTCATTACAGCCTCTAGTGGACAGTTAAAATGAGTTTCCTGAAAAGGCTGTTCTGGTGGTGAGCTCCGTGACAAGCTAAATCAAGGTGAAGGTTCATACCTCAGACATAACCTGGTAATATCTCTCCCCCCCACTTTGCAGAGCCGGCTTCTGAAAGGAGCTTTGTGCTGCAGGTATTACTATTTACTGGCCTGTGAATAAACAGAGCGCTTCTGCTATTCATTTCAATTTCAGACAGTTTTCATAAAAACTGAACTCATCTAAATTATTTTTATGACAGAATGTATTGGTTGCCGTGTTTTTGGCTTAACTGAGATGTTTTTATTCCAACTCCTAATCTGCAGACTGTCCAATCCACCTCCACTCTATTTTTAGACATCTTATATTTAGGATTTTCGGTAAAAAGCTAATATTTTAATTATTGCATTGGCACAAGCAGTTAAGTTATTTTTAAAACCTTAAACAAATTAAAACACATAATTCAGATTAGAGTTAGTCAATTAATTTAAATATTCCCTCAAGGAAGCTAAATATTTATATTACTCAAGCAGTAAGGATAATTAATAAGAAATGTGTCATTTACTTTCTTAGCCATTGAGATTAAAGCTATTAACTGCCATTAAAATCTGTTAACTATTTCTTCCTACAAGGTCCAACCAACATCCTATATAATAAAAGCCTAATATGCTAAGTGTCTGGTCATCCGATCATCTGTTCAACCAATCAAAACATAATATGCTAATGTATGCTAAGGCTTGCTATGATGTGCACTGACCACCACTGGGAAGGCGCTCCGACTGGTGGGTTAGCTTACTGCTGGGGTCTGGCAGATCAGGACTGAGCGAATTGGACCAGACATGCCCTGGAGCCCTTCCACGGTCCCTCCCCAGCTGGCCAACCTCCCGTGTCCCTCCCCAGCCCTGATCATGCACGCGTGGGGTTCCTCAGCCTGGCCTGCACCCTCTCGAAATCCAGGACCCCTCAGGGGATGTTGGAGAGACAGTTTTGGTCTAATCCCGCTCAACGCAGGGGTTGCCCCCTGGTGGTCAGTGTGCTCCCACAGGGGGAGTGCTGCTCAGCCAGAAGCCAGGCTCACAGCTGGCAAGCACAACAGCAGTGGCAGGAGCCTCTCCCACCTCCCCGGCAGTGCTAAGGATGTCCGACTGATGGTTTAGGCCCGCTCCCTGGGGGACATCCCCCAAGGGTTCCTGGACTGTGAGGGGGCCCAGGCCAGGCTAAGGGACCCTCCCCAAGTACACAAGTTTTGTGCACCGGGCCTCTAGTAAACATAATAATACTCATGATAAACTTTCATTACCTTTAGCACTGAAATGTTTTATTTTCACATGGCAAAATAGTAAGTGTACAAACACATAACTGGTACTGATTATTTAAAAACACCACTCTCTCATGCAAATAAAAACTCAATGAAAGAAGAACAGAGGTTTCTAAAAGTCAATAGGCAAATATGTAGTACTGTGGTCATATTAATAAACCTGATACTATATTTTACAAGCATAAGTCCAATTTTGAAATAAAGGAAACTGAGAAATAAGGCCTGCTGAGCCTTACTCCTAATTTATGTTCTGCATTTTTGAACATTTCATCCCTTATGTCTATTTCTCTGTTTTGGTAGTATCCATTTTTGAAGGTTGAAAATGGGCTCTCAAGTATATATTATATCATCACATCTTGCTTCTGAAAGAGTCTTCAGTGGGAGCTTTTTAGACAATCAGAATGAGCGTTCAACCCCAGACCTACTGAACCAGAATCTGCCTTTTAATCAGCCCCTGGGTGGTTCCTAAGTACATTAGTGTGAAGAATGCTGTCTATACTGCAAGGGCTCTATCTACGTGAATTTGGCCACAGATGCAGAATTGAATTCCTCTATTCCTTTTTTTTATCCCCTCCCTCTTTTATTATTTGTACTTTATAATGAAAACTTGTTACATTTCATGCTTTGGCTAAATTGTACTGCATTTCAGAAGAGCTGTGATTTATGCACACATCTGCCCCATCATTACCAAGAGAACTCTGAGGAATGTCCTGGGGTCTTGAATGTGAAAGTGTTCTTCACGGCAGCAGAGGGAGCACAAGAGTACTTAATAAAACAAGTGTACAGGCCGTCCAAATCATAAGGGATATTAAATTGTAGTATATGTTTTCATTGGCCTAGCTTACCAGGTTATAGCAACTAAATATCAAACAGATTGGAAGTTCACTATAGATGTACTTATTTGGAGTTGTAGGCTTGAGTTCTTAAAAGAAAGTGGACCTCAAAAGACCTTGGAAAAGATGCCTTAACTTTCATTATGTCACAATATATGGAATTTAAGCCATTGTGCTGTATGCCTTAAACTTATAGTGTGATGTATGTCAATTATTTCTCAATAAAGTCAGAGAAAAACAAAGGTGACTTATAGAATAAGGCAACTTTAAGAGTAACTTCTATTTATTTTTAAATGTTGGGGGGTCCCTGGTCGTGTTGCTCAGTGGTTGAGCATTGATCCATGAACCAGGGGATCACAGTTCGATTCCAGGTCAGGCAGGGCACGTGCCTGGGTTGGCAGGCTCCATCCTGAATAGGGGGAGTACAGGACGCAGCGGATCAATGATTATCTCTCATCATTGATGTTTCTCTCTCTCTCCCTCTTCCTTCCTCTCTGAAATCAATAAAAACAAATATAAGTAATAATAAAAAAATAAAATGTTGGAGGTCAATTAACCCAGCAGTATGTCTGATAAATTTATTTCATTGGGATTTAAGTCTGTTTAGGAAAGAATGCACTTCTCACCATGTTTGATTTCACAGTAATTTTAAGCTTTTATCCTTAATGTTTGCAGTGGTGAGGACATATATTTCAGTTATATCTATGTAGCTTTTTATACTCTTACAACCTTCTGTTTTACATCTTCAAACACTCTTGTGAGGTGAATAAGACATGGGAAAACCAAGCCTCAAAAAAGTTTTGGAACTGCTTTGTGCTTTCATAGTATCGGGTTATTTAATTGTTATAACGATCCGATGAGGTGTTCAGAGAAGAGGGAAATCATAGAGGTTAAATATCCAGCAGCATGTTCTCTACAGTTTTAAAGGTTTTTCAAAATTACCAGATAGTGAATACTTAATAAGTGAATATCTAGGCAAGAGACTTATGAATAGAGACTATGTCTTAATTCTCAACTTGCTCTTTATGTATTTACTAGAGGCCCAGTGCACAAATTTGTGCACATTGAAAGCAAATTAATTAGAAGGTAGCCAGCAGGGAGGGACTGGGTAAGATGGCCCAGACATGCCCTGGAACCAACCTCCCGTGGTCTGGGTCCGTCCCAGGCCAGCAGCACCTGGGGCGGCGCCCCGGATACCTGTTCTTCCCTTCTTCTGTTTTATTTAGAGTGACAATATGCCCCAAAAAACAACAACAACAAAAAAAACTCTCAGTCGAACTCCTGGTCAAGGAGACAATTTGCATATTAGCCTTTCATTATATAGGATCATTTAACCAACAGCCTTTATGAGTTTGTGTTTTTCACTAATTTTCCAGCATTTATTGTATTCTACAATAACTAGATCTTGAGAATATAAAGATGAATAAAACATCTTTGTCTGCAAGAAATTCACAGCAAAACCAATCTTATATTTTGAAAAATGTTCCTTTTACCATGATAAAAAGCTAAAGACTCATAGTTGCTTGATACAGCACCTTTCAGAATCATTATCTCAATCAGACTTTTGAATAGGAGAATCAAGTACTAGAATCATTAAAAATTGGGGAGGGCCCTTACTGGTTTGGCTCAGTGGATGGAGTGTCAGCCTGCGGACTCAAGGGTCCCAGGGTTCGATTCCAGTGAAGGGCATGTACCTTGGTTGCGGGCACATACTCAGTGGGGAGTGTGCAGGAAGCAGCTGATCGATGTTTCTCTCAACTCTCTATCCCTCTCCCTTCCTCTCTGTAAAAAATCAATAAAATATATTTAAAAAATAAAAATAAAAATTGGGGAGGTGGGAAGGCAATTATCTGAATCATCTTTTTTACTCCTAAGAAAATTTTGATTTACAAACTAATATCAATGTTTCACATTTATAAAACAAACAAAATGTAAAGCTATAACATGCATTTTACTGACTGCCTATCCTATAAAAATAAAAAAGTCACGTGACTAAATTTAAGTGTTAAACCCTTTATCTATCTTTATAAAAATTGATTGTTAAAAAAATTTTTTTCTTCTATGTGCAAGTAGGGTTTGCCAAGTTTCTGTCTGGAGCAATTTGTTATGGCTGTGTCATAAATCCCGGAAAGTTTGAATTTTTAATGGAAACACTGACAGACCTTTAACCACACTAATAAGGAGGGTGTTATCTTACACATGTCATTTAAAAATCTGAGCAAATCATAGCATGCTTGCAAAACAAGTATACTTTCCTTAGACTGTACTCTGGAATAAAGCTGGGGAGACCAGAAAAATAAAATAAACTAAAAACAAAAGTGAAAAGCACTCACACAATAGACTCTGAGGTCAGCTCGCCACACCCCAACTGAAGTAACTGAGCTCAGTGTGGCACAGGGGCTCCCAAAGGATGTGCGTCTGAATCATCTTTCTTGACCTTCCACCAAACTGTAGCAGGACAGGCCTCTGGGTAATGGAAATGGCATCACCAACTCAAGAGTGAAGTTTACATCATTGTAAACACCTGCCAACAGTTTATGATTTAACAGTCCACATTAGGCAATATTAAATACGAGTCTGTCTACCATTGAAAACAAAAACAAGTGCCTTAGTATAAGTCTGCACTGTCCACTATGGCTATTAAGCACTTAAAATGCGGTTAGTCCAAATTGAAATGTGTTGTAAGTGTAAAACATACTTCAGGTTTTAAAATGCCTAGTACATACACGGACACATACACATACACACATCTACATACGTGTATACACAAGTATATGTGTCTCAATTTTATATTGAGTAAATGTTGGAACAAAAATATTCTGCATATATTAGGTTAAATATATTGTTAAATTTACCTGTTTCTTTCCCCTTCGTAATGTGGCTGCTATAAAATTTAACATTTCCTGTGTGGAAGGGTTGCATATTAGATTTCTAATGGACAGCACTGGTGTGGACAGTGAGGATGGGGAGTGCAGGGATGAGTTCTAAGAATCCACAACTGGAGATCCCGGCATGGCTGTCTGCTGTAGTGTAGTGGATAAGTTACTTCTCTAGCTTTCCTCAGGCTTCCCCCTGGCAGTGTAGGATGGGCCTAATTGTTAAAACAATCCCTGACCATAGACACAGACAATAGGGTGGTGAAGACCTGGTGGGGGGATGGGGGGGAGTGAAGGGGGTGAGAGAGGACCATGGCGGGGGAGGGGAAGAGGGACATGTAATGCTTTCAAGAATAAAGATTTATTTTTTTAAAAAAAATCCCTGAGAGGGAGCTACCTGTCAGTGGGAGCCATCTCACTGGCAGAACTGGAATGGCCCTGCAAACCAAATGGGTTAGGCTTTCCTCCGACTCAGTCTTTTTATGGGGATCAAGGGTCCTTTGCCACCCTGGAACGATGATGGAAAACCTATGCGCTGTTTTAGAAAGCACAGCATTAGGGTTACAGCTGGTTTTGCTGTTTGAAGCTGAAAGGTGTGGGGTTGGTACCTTCTTGTGGCAGATGGCTTTGGGCATTGATAAAGAAAATCCTATAGTTGCTGCTTAACTAGAGAACAAATCAAGGCCACCAAAAGGAAATCTTTTAAAAAAAACAACACACACTGTCTAATATATTTAGTACAATAGGACACACCAAAAGGAAATGATTTTTACCATTATTATTTATTTCACAAGCAAACCTAGATAAATTTTCATCAATGTAACTGTGACCAAGATTAATGCAATGCAATGACCTATGAACTATCAGAATTTATGGTCTGAATCATCTAAAGAACATAGGTTTGCTTACATGAAAAGTAAGCGGACATTTAAAGGTTTAGAACAGTGGTTCTCAACCTTCCTAATGCCGTGACCCTTTAATACAGTTCCTCATGTTGTGGTGACCCCCAATTTCATTGTTACAAATTGAACATAATTAAAGCATAGTGGTTAATCACAAAAACAATATGTAATTATATATGTGTTTTCCGATGGTCTTAGGCGACCCCTGTGAAAGGATCGTTCGACCCCCAAAGGGGTCTCGACCCACAGGTTGAGAACCGCTGGTTTAGAATGAGTGAGTTGAATTTTGCTTGGTATTGGCTAGGAGCATTTGGAAACCTATTAAAAACATTGCATTAATAACTTGGTATTTGGTTTCCTCAAAAGAAATACATTTTTCCACATTAAAATCAAAGTCCAAAGCCACCATTGTTTGAACTTAAGGTAGTGGCAATTGATGGGTTGTACATGTAGAGCTTAAGGAACCTTCAAAATAAGATCAAGGGAAGCAACAGGCTAAAAAAAAATAAATAAACATCAAGTTGTTATGGAAGTAAGTGAAGTTCTTTGTTATTCTAACTTTAGGATATTAAAACATACATATTCATAACTATAAGCTCTCTCAGTTACTTTATTTTTCTTGAGTCAATGTCAGCCAGGGGAAGCTGTTTCAAGAAAGGGTCCAGGTTTAAGAAAATGATTTTATAAGGAATTTATATGCCAAGTTTACCCCAAAGGAGGAGAATTAGAGAAGACTGCATTGGCACACTTTGCTCTTTGACATAAATAACTGAGGAAACTGCCCAGGTAGTGATTTCAGGGAGGGTGGTCAGGAGTTTGATATTTGCAGAGCCCCTTTTCATCAGGCCTTTCCAGATTTAACTGCTGGAAGACTTGGGGGAGCTCTCAGGACTGACTTGCTTTGTGTCTGTGGCACAGACATGAAACGATAGCTACTGCCACAGATGCTTTCTGACAGAGCCGGATAATAGCGCTCAGACTTACACTGTAAATTACAAACGATCCCTTTTTAAGTACAAAATGAATGCACAGAATGGAAGACCCTGTCAGCTAGAATGCTAGTAAATCAAGCAGAAGAAGACAAATTGTTCACTCATACCACTACCGCCAGATTTTTATACTGCTAACTGCACTGTCTTGGGAGAGCTTTACTTTCTTTTCTTTTTTTTCCCCCCTTTTTGTCAGTTATAAAGAGAAATTAATACATTGTAATTCTAATCAACATGGGAGGCAGCTGATGCTTCTCTGAAGGCCAATCAAGTTGTGCTATCTGTTTCCCAACCCCTCCCCCTACCTCTGGTTTAAAAGTTGTAGCTTTAATACCAACAGTCAGAACATGTGACCTCCTCACTCCCAGAGCTTTTTCTGCAGTCAATTTCATAATTACAACTCTCCGCCTCTCTGCTCAGCACTTCCTTCCCTTCACTGTCCTCTCTCCCCAACCCCCAGCAATGAATCATGGTGCATTCAAAGAGATCCAGATGACCCAGTGCGAACTTCACTGGCATCCTGTACATTCTTATGCCAAAAAAGGGGAGTTGCTCTAAGACAGAAACCTAGCCAGATCCTGATGTAGATCTCAGAGGCAACGAACTTGGGTGCTTATCTGGGAAGATCAGCAGCAAAGAGTTAATTTTCCTAGATCACGGCGGTGATTCAGAATTGCATATCTCAGTTCACGATCAGGTTTTCAAGAACCCAGTTCAGTGTACACAAAGGAATATATCAGAGGAAAAATGTTGGCAGATCTCCTTGTGCAATCAGGGCAGAGGAATTTATACCACATTCAGCCCTTTGATTTCTCCGGATCTGGCTGAGGGTAGGGTTTCCATATTTGTGCTTTGGCAAATGCGTGCAATAATTAACTCTTCCCTGTGTGTGCTGAGTGTCCTTCCAGGTTACCGTGTGCTTATTTGTGCATTTATTAAAACCAGAAACATTCCGTTCCCTTCATTATTTGAAGACTGTGTCTGAATAATACAGATTAAGCCGATGATAGGGGCTTTGCCTTTAAAGACTTTTCACCCTACTTAAGGAGGTAAAGGGTGTACGTACTTTTGCATGTGCTCTCTCTCTCTATGGAGAGGCCCTTCTCCTCCCCCCACCTTTTCTGTGCATGGCTGTTTCATCCTCAGACTGAGATCCAGCTCAAGTATCAACATTTCTGTGAAGGCTTTCCTGATTATCACAAGAGTTTGCAGCTCTGCCCAATGTATGAGTCAGAGAAGTGCTATTTTCTTATTCTTTTTATTTATACAATATTTTTTTTGAAAGTCTGACAGAAAAAAATCAGGGCCATAAGCACAGATGGAGAGTATCCTAAGTGAGGGCGTACTTATCTGAATACTTCCTGTGACTCCCAAACCCGTTTGACCTCTGTTTACAATTGTTTATTTTTCCATGTGTGTGAGTCCCCACACTGGCCATTTCTTCATGTGAGTTCCCATAGCCCTCTGTAGTGAGTTGGATTGTGTTCCCCCAAAAGATCTATTGATGTCCTAACCCCAGTGTCTGAGTGTGACCTTATTTGGAAATAGGGTCTCTGCCGATGTAATTCGTTAAGATGAGCTCTTACTGGATTAGGGTGGACTCTAAATCTAATATAACTGCTGTCCTCATAACAGGAGGGAAAGATGCAGACACACAGAGGAGACCCAGGGAAGAAGGCTGGTGAAGAAAGGGACAGAGGTTGGTGCTATGCTGCCACAAGCCAAGGAAAACCAAGAACTGCCAGCAACCACCGGAAGCCAGAGGAGACAAAGAACGATTGTCCCTCTGAAACCTTCAGAGGGAGCAAGGCCTTGCTGACACCTTGATTTTGGACTTCTAGCCCTCAGAACTGTGAGAGCATGAATTTCTCTGTTTTAAGCCTCCCAGTGTAAGGTAATTTGTTACAGCATCTCTGGGAAACTATTCAACCCTCTTTATGAGATCTGTGATTATATGGCTATTGTATTCTTCTTTCTTCTCTTTATTTTTATACAGCTCTATCTTTTACCCAGGCCGATACCAATAAACAAAAGGCCCAATGGAATAGAAAAGTTATCAAGAGAGTTCTAGAGCCACCTCCCATCACCCCAGAAACATTTAACTTCTGGGCCCAGGGACAGAGGTTACTGGAGGCCTGAGCTTAGACTCTTGCACTGGGCCTCAGCTCAAAGGTCTTACACAGGCCTCCTCAGCTCCCTCTGCTGGTGCAAGAATGCAACAGAAGCTTTCCACTTGCTTTGTTTGGCATTGAGGAAATAACAACCAAAGAACTGCTCTCCCCGCCCTCCCCCCATCCCCCCACCCAGTTCACTGGAGTGTTCTAAAAGTGTTCGTGAAAACCTCAGTCCTTCTGAGTCTCATGTTTCAAAGAACAACTGGAAGCTCATTGGTTTCACGAGGTTTTCTCCAGCTGGTTGAAGGAGGCCTCACCTTCCAGCCCAGAGTCCTGAGGTATGTATTCTCTAGAGGCACTGTTCTTGCATACACTTCTCACCCAATGGCTACTCCAACCTTCCAACTATTCAAGCCAGAAAGCATCTTGACTCCTCTCTTTCTCTCACATCCACATCCAATCTGTCTAAAAATTCAGCTGGCTCTACCTTCAAAATATATCCAGAATCTGACCATGTCTCACCACTTGGGCTGCTACCCTTGGAGCTAAACCACCACCATCCTCATCAGGATTATTGCATTAGCCGCCTAAATGGTCTCTGCTTCCACCATTACCAGCCCACTCCATAGCCGGTCGTCTGTATCAGCCTTATAAGCCCCAACACAATGATTATCTCATTAGAAGCTAATCCAAAACAAATGCAACTTGTCCACACTATGGTAGTCTATTTACTTGATTTTTGACTTAATTATATCTAGTATAACTATCAAAGTTGAGTTAGAATGAGCTGAATCTCACATTCAGGTTCAGATTTGTAAAGAACTCTTAAAAATTCAGAATCAGAATTGAAGATAATGTACGAAATTGTTTTGAGAAAAATAGAAGGTAGTACGCCAACAGATTTTAATAATCATAATTTTAAAAAGCTACCATTTTCAAACTCATATTCTGTGCCAGGCAATGTGATAAAAGCTTTGTACATGTCAGCTCATCTAAAACCCCACAATGATATAGTGAGGGAAGATCATGATCCTGTTTTTTAGCTGATTAAACTAAGGCTTGGTGTTTAAAAAACCAGCCAAACGTTCAAGGTCACCCAGCACTGAAGTTATTCACCTGTGCAGCCTGAGAATTTTAAACAAATCCTTACTTGAATTAAATAGGCCTGTTAGCGTCATAACACTGCATTACAATATTTTGGGTAAGGCATAATTTTTAATACCGATCTCTATGTATTAGATTTTATTTTTGAGTGAATAATAAGTGTATCCCAGTAATTAAAGCTAGTGATTCCTACTGAGAATTCAGCATTCCTTAATATAAACTGAATGGCTTTAGATCGACCTAAGTGGTTTCCCAACTAACAAAACTACACTCTAGCTTACAATTTCTTACCTATGCTACTACCTGGCTAGAAATGACTCTCACTTGAAGTCCAAGGTCACGTTCTGAGGACTCTTTCCTATTGGAAAGTTTGGCTCCCATCTGGCACATTCCATCATGGTAAGGACTAAGTAGATGGCAAAGGGCCAACATAAATTCCCAAGCCTAATTTAAGGACTCAACTTCCTTTCAGTTAGCTTGGGCCTGGCTTCTCTTGTCCTTCCCTAGAGCTTCCCAGAGGTACTGTGACCACAACTCAAGTGTGTAACCTGGCCACAAAACAAGTATAAAACACTACAACCTGTTCGCAGACTCATTCTAATTTATCTTTAAGGCAAATGATCCTTGAAGCTGAAATAGTTCCAGAATTCAATAGCCTAAGAAATTTGAAGGAGCGAGGGAAAAGGCCCTGCTTTTCCAAAGATGTAAAAAGAGGACTCTGCTCTCTGAGGGCAGAGGAAGGAAGGAAGGAAGGAAGAAGAAGACCCTATTTGTGACTTCAGGGGAGGAAAAGAAAAGAGCCCCACAAGGAAACTACCAACAGATGGTAAATACATTTTTAATTCTTCTGTCATACTGTGTGGACTTGTGCACATTTGTCCTGCTGTGTTAGGCTCCCGAAATAGCTAGCCACGGAATTGCAGAACAGTTTTGCAATTTGAGATTTAGGAAACCATGCTGGCTGATAAAACAGGAAAGGCTCATAGTAGGATGGAGTGGATTTGCTCCCAGTTTGCAGTTCCTCAATGTAGCATTCACTGTAGTTCTTAGCGCACGAAAACTCTCTCACGTGTCAGGTCTCATTGATGATGTCTTAAACACATCACTTCAAATAGTCCCTCTGAGCTCCAGTTAGAATGATTACATGTTGACATTATCCATATGATAATCTCAAAGGTTAAAAGGAGTGCAATCCATTCACCGATGGATCCCAAATACTCCATCACAAACATGTATGGCAGCCTGGAGTTCTACACCAAGCCTTTCACATACTTTTTGTTTTGGCACAATGCTCCCATGGCACATCATGGGAATTCCAATGCCAGGAAGAGGACCAAATATGATAGTGATTGCTGTAAAAGGGAGCGAAAGCATAGGATGCTAAAGCACATTCAGATTCTGCCTCTGAGAAGCGACCTGAGACTGGTACCAAGAATGAGTTAGGTCCCCAGTCCCAACACCATCTCTCAGTTCATCAGCAAGAAAAAAGATAAAAGTGCTGATGAACTAAGTGGATGTGGAATAATGAGGAGAGGCTGGTCTATCACTTAGTTGTAGTCTAGAAATATAACTTATACAACACTGTGTTACTAGCACTGGGAGGATCCTTACAAATTCAAGTTCAACTTTTTTCATTTTCTAGACAAGAATCTGGGCCAAAGAGTTGTAGCAACTGGCAAAGAGCATACAACTAGTTGGTGGCAAATTTAGTCCCGGAACCCAAGGCATAGATTTCTCAATGTTTGCTCTATTTTAGTACCCTCAGAAGGTGCACATTTCTGTGACAAGTAAAATCCAATTCTAGAAGACATTTCTCATGGTCATCCTCATTCATGGGTTTTTTAAGTAAGATGATAGAATCTATGGCCTACGAATGTTTGGGAAACTAGTTGATCTTTATTATAGGTAAGGTTTCAAGCTAAAATATATTTGTTCATTTCTGTTTTTTAACCCCTATGGACGGTATCTAGATTATATAGAATCACATGATCTGGCACAGCTGAGGTCCTCTTTTCCTCTTTCAAGGGAAAATTGGTAGATAGGGATTAAAAACATTGGCAGAAGAGAACAGGGAGCTCATACCATAGCTTCCCATCCAAAGCCTTCTTAGTCTAAAAATCTCTCCTCCCCTCAATTGGAGAAAGGGGTGGATGGGAGGAAAGGGGATTTTTATCTTCTTGGTAAAAGAAAGAATAGAAAAACACTTTAGCACTGCTCAATTTGATGAAATCTTGAGTTTGCATAATTCAAGTTTCTACAAGACTAAAATTTACTTTTCTGAATTCATAGATAATTTTCCAATGGGTACACATATAGTTCACTTATAAAAACTATTCTCAATTTCTATTTTAAAAATGTTAAGAGGATTTTTATCTTCTTGGTAAAAGAAAGAATAGAAAAACACTTTAGCACTGCTCAATTTGATGAAATCTTGAGTTTGCATAATTCAAGTTTCTACAAGACTAAAATTTACTTTTCTGAATTCATAGATAATTTTCCAATGGGTACACATATAGTTCACTTATAAAAACTATTCTCAATTTCTATTTTAAAAATGTTATTTTTTCTCTTTTCTTTTTTCTTTTTTTAAAGAAAACTAATCCTTAAGGCCTTCAATAGCTAGTTCAGCAATAGGGCCTCCTACATTTTGTAATTCTAGTCATTATTTTGATTTGTCGTTTTTGCATATGATTTCAGCAATGTTTTATTCTATTTTTGTGATTGAAAATGTTTTACCTGTTGTGCTTAAACATGGCATTCTTTTTTTTGAGAATTAATTTGACCATTTTGAATTCTTGCTAAATTTATTGGTTATCTCCATGGCCTAGTTACAAATCTGTGGGTGGGGGTGGGTAGTATCATCTTAAATGAATTATTTTGAGGATGGCAGTAATGAAAGCACACTTTAGGTTATTTCATTCCTGTGATACAAATTTGATCGTCAAGCTAATGTCATTTGAAGCTTTAATAATTACATCTCAAGGCCTAAAGAAAAAAAGATTACATTTGCTACACATTCACACACAGCCTTTCAGAATTACCCTCTGAGAGCCTGTTTGGCTGCTTTTAAAAAATCAATGGGTAGCAAGATTCGATTTTAAGAGTTCAAGCTCACTTGACACTTTGTCCTTAAACAAACAAACAAACACAAAAACAATCACAAAAACTAGAAGAGGTTTAGCATTGCTTATTTGAAAGGGTTAAAATATAAGCTATTGATTTTATCCTTCCTTTTGGAGGACAGCTTGAGCCTTTCCCCCCTAGAAAGTTTGGAGGCAATGATTCGTGCCAGCAGACCCTGCTCCATAAGGACCAACACAGCTTTGGAGCTGTCCCCGCTTCTAAGTCAAGGGCTCTCCCAGTGGCTAGCTGCCAGTTTTATCTTTGGACTCTCATGAGCCTCGGAAATAAATCAACTTTCCAGTAAAGTCCTATGACTGCTCTGTTTTACATAAAAGTGTGCAGCCTAGAGATGTGATACTAATTTAGCATGTTAGGTGGACAATAAAGGAATAAAAATGACCATTGCTACAGAGAAAGAATTCCGAGGGAAGCCATTACTACAGAAACCGGGAGGGGGGCAGCTTGGGGATATCATCCCCACTCTTCCTACAGCCTCTCTAACTCAAAAGCTTATTATTTGTGTGGAAACAACAAATTTGCAAATGGCTGGGAAGTGTTCTAATCCATACGTGACATAGGTCAATACCGCCCATAAGTTGAAAAAGTGTTGAGCAGTCAGCTCCCTTAGGTCAATATTTCTTCACTGTGGTAAGAAAAGAAAAAAAAACGAACAAATTACTACTACACATAACATGGATGAATCTCACAATGTTTAAAAATGAAAAAGGGGCTAGATACAAAATAATTTATACTGTATTGTTCCATTTGTATGAAGTTCAAAACCACAAAACTATCGTGTTAGAACTAAGTTAGAAACTAAGGAAAATAGTTTACCTTTAATGAGGAGGGGGAGAGTTGTTTTTTTTTAAATCCTCACCTGAGGATATTTTTTCCATTGATTTTTTAGAGTGGACAGGGGGGAGAGGAGGGAGAGAAAGAGAAACATCAATGTAAGAGAGACATATTGATTGCTTGCCTCCCCGACTTGCCCCAAGAGGGGCGGGGATGAACCTGCACATGCCCTTGGCTGAGAATCAAACCCAAGACCCTTTGGTCCAAGGGCCAAGCTCTAACCACTGAGCAACTGGCCAGGGGATGAGGATTTTTATTAGAAGGAGACATGAAGATGGCTAGGCTGCTAGGAAGTTCTATTTCCTGACCTGGATGGCGGATACAGAGGTGTATTCACTGTGTGATAAGCTGTGACTTGTGCTCTTTTTCTATAAGAAATGTTTACTTCAATTTAAAAGTTTAAAAGTCATATCCCCACTGGAAATTGTCAGAAATATTAGAGCGCTAGCTGAGTCATATCCCCACTAATAATTCCAAGAAATATCAGAGCCCTAGCCGAATAGTTCAGTTGTTTAATGTCGTCCAATACACCAAGGTTGTGGGTTCCATCCCCATCAGGGCTCATAAAAGAATCCACCAATGAATGTAAAAATAAGTGGGACAACAAACTGATGATTCTCTTTCTCCTTTTCTCTCTCTCTAAAATCAATCAATAAAATTTTTTTAAATGCTAAGAATAAATATTAGAATAGCATTTTGCCTAATTAAACCAACAGATATAGAGAAAAACAGAAAATTCAAATAGCTAAAGAAAAAAAAAGCTACACAAAACTCCAGGTAAGGCAATGAAATTCTCATATGTTGCTACAGGGAGTGTTAACTGTTACTGCCGTCCTTGGGTAGCTGTTTGGCATCATCTATTAAAGTTAAAGATATGAGTATCTGGTGACCCAGATTTTCATCCCTGGGTATATAGCCAATAGAAATATGTGAATGTGAGCATGAGAAAAATAGCAACTCTATTCACAATAGGCCCAAACTGGAAACAAGCCAAACTGTCCATCATAGTCAGATTGATAAATAAAGTGTGATATATCCAGACTTGGAATACTATGTAGTATGAAAATGAATGAACCATGGTACCATCAGCAACATAGATGAAATTGAGAAACTAATGTTAGAGATAGACACCAAAGATATAATATTGTATGCTCCCATTTAGTTAAAGTTCAAAAATCAGGAAAAGATACAATATTCAGTGATATTTACTTAGGTGGTGAAACTAATGAAAAAAAATGTGATTACAGTATCCTAAAAGTAAGGGCAGTGGTGACCTCTTGGGGAGAAGGTGGGTTGTGATTGGGAAGTGGTGAATGGAGGGCTTTTAGGCCATTTCCTTCTTTCCTTCCTCCCTTCCTGCCTTCCTTCCTTCCTTCCTTCCTTCCTTCCTTCCTCCTCACCTGAAGATATTTTTTCCATTGATTTTCAGGGAGAGTAGAAGAGAGAGGGAAAGACAGAAACATCGATGTGAGAGAAACAAATCCATTGGTTGCCTTCTGCAGAAGCCTTGCGCTGGGGAGGAGCCTGGAACCATGGTACATGCCCTTGACTGGAATGGAACCCAGGGCTCTTTGGTCTGCAGGCAACTCTCTAGCCACTGAGCCAAACCGGCTAGGGTCATATTCTATTTCTTGACTTGCCTAGTGGTTATCTAAGCATTCACTTTATAAGAATTTATTGAATTATACTTTCATATATCTTGCACTTTTCTGAATGTATGTTATATTCCACAATAAAAAGGGTATAAAAATCACATGAAACCCAGTTATTCAGAGATAGCCATCAATCGACATATTGAGATATCTATAATAATAAAAGCATAATATGCAAATCAACTGAATGACCGAACAGCACAACAACCATTCGGATGACCTTCTGGACGACCACGCTATGACACCAGGCCAGCCAAGGCGGATGTGATGCAATTGGTCGGGGGCCTGGCCATTGCCCCATGATCACCCTGCAGAGGGAGGCCCATGCCACTGGCCAGCGGGGCAATCAATTAGGGGGCTCCACAATCGACCCAAAGATGGAGGCCCAGGCTACCCGGCCGGTGGCGCTGCGGGTAGTCTGAACCTCCCTCTGTAGGGGCAATCCATCACAGAGCCCTGGCCACGTGGGCAGTGCCTATCTCTTTGGGGTGATCTGTCATGGAGCTCCCAGACTGTGAGAGGGCACAGGCCAGGCTGAGGGATCCCTCCCCTGAGCGTATGAATTTTGTGCACCAGGCCTCTAGTCCTATATAATAAAAGCCTAATATGCTAAGTGTCCCGTCATCCAGTCAGCCATACAACCAATCAAAGCGCAATATGCTAGTGATATGCTAAGGCCGCTCAACTGCTTGCTATGATGTGCACTGACCACCAGAGGCCAGTCAACCGGTTGACCAGTCGCTATGATGTGCACTGACCACCAGGGGGCAGATGCTCTGACTGGTAGGTTAGCTTGCTGCTGGAGTCCGGCTGATCAGGACTGAGCAAGACAGGCTGGACACACCCTGGAGCCCTCCCACGGTCCTTCCCCAGCTGGCCAACCTCCCGCTTCCCTCCCCAGCCCCGATCGTGCACGGGTGGGGTATCTCAGCCTGGCCAGTTATTGAGGCTTATGGGGGGGGGCGGCCAGCCAGGGGGAACCCCAGAAGGTTGGCTGAATGGCCAGTGGGAGGGGCCACAGGAGGTTGGCCAGCCAGCCCCCCTGTCCCCTATCAGGGCTGATGTGGGGCCAGCTGGGCAGGGAGAGGGGCCACAGGAAGTTGGCTTTGGGAGTGCACTGACCACCAGGGGGCAGCTCCTGCATTGAGCATCTGCATCCTGGTGGTCAATGTGTGTCATAGCAACTGGTCAACCAGTTGTTCTGGTTCTTATGGTTGTTTGGTCATAACAATCACTTAGGCTTTTAAATAGAGCGACTAGAGGCCCACTGCACAAAATGCGTGCATGGGTGGGATCCCTAGGCCTGGCCAGCAAAGACTAGAGGCCCACTGCACAAAATTTGTGCATGGGTGGGATCCCTAGGCCTGGCCAGCAATCAGGACCAATCAGGTTTCCTGCCTCCCAGCCTCCTTGCCTCCACCTTCCCTCACTGCTCACCCCCAGTTCCCTTTCCCAGCCTGGGCCTGGCCCCAATTGGGTGCTTAGGGCCTGCCGGTCAGGGGGAGGGTCTATCAGCTATTGGGGCCTGCGGGCTGGAGGCAGCTCCTTCATTGAGTGCCTGCCCCATAGTGGTCAGTGCATGTCATAGCGACCAGTTGTTCAGTTGTTCTGGTCATTCCATCATAATGGTTGCTTAGGCTTATATATCTATATATCTGTATATCTATATATCTATATATCTATATATCTACATATCTATCTATCTATCTATCTATCTATCTATCTATCTATCTATCTATCTATACTAGAGGCCCATTGCAGGAAGATTCCTGCAAGAATAGGGCTTCCTGTGGCTAGAGCGAAGCAGAGAAGGGAGCGAAACTCGCCGAGGTGGGCTTTGCTCCCACCTCCTCCACCCAGCTTGCTTCTCCACAGCTTCACTCCCTTCTGCAGCACTTGGCTTCCTTCTACATTGTCTTTAGTCTTCGCTCTGTG
>NW_006291009.1:544916-562930 GCF_000327345.1 Myotis davidii
TTTCATTGCATGCAATGTGAATACTTTTTGAATTTCATTAAGGGCATACATTTCACAGTTCACACAGGCACCTCCTCTTTGGTATAATTTCCAACAAAAATCCTTAATAAAATGAGATTTATTTTCATCCCATAATTTGTCTGCATCAGAAGGACATCCAAACATGGTCTGGGATATGGTAGTGAATGAATCTGGGCTGTCAGGGCACAGACAGCAAGTTGATCAAAGGCTGATTCCGCAAGGATGGGGCTCCTGCCTCCCTGCTATGAGAGTCTGGGGTGTGGGTATCCGGCTCCCGCCTCCCTATTGTCAGGGTCCAGGGTGCAGGTGAATGGGATTCGGGGCTGTCAGGGCACCAACAGCAAGGTCTGGGTCAGTGCTCATCATAGCTACCTGCTGGTCATCTAGTCGTTCTGGCCACTATGCTGTAAACAATGTTGGGCTTTTATTATATAGGACTAGTGGCCCGGTGCACAAAAATTTGTGCACTCGAGGGGAAGGGAGGGTCCCTCAGCCTGCCTGTGCCCTCTGGCATTCTGGGACCCCGTGGGAGATAACGACCCGCTGGCTTAGGCCTGCTTCCGGGTGGCAGAGGGCAGGCCCAATCCCTAGGTGCAGCCCCTGGTCGGGCTCAGAGCAGGGCTGATTGGGGAGTTGGGGCACCGCCCCCGGTCATGCACAGAGCAGGGCAGATTGGGAGGTTGCGATGCCACCCCTAATCACGCTCAGCGTAGGGCAGATTGGGGGGTTGGGGCACCGCCCCCTGTCACACACAGAGCAGGGCGGATCAGGGGGTTGGGACGCCACCACTCTCACACTCAGGGCAGGGCCGATGGGGAGGTTATGGCTCTACCCCGTCACACACAGAGCAGGGCCCATTGGGGGGTGGTGGGGGTTTGGGGCGCCACCCCCTGTCACACACAGAGCCACAGGGCGATCAGGGGGTTTGGGCGCTGCCCCTGTCACACTGATCCCGGTGCTGGGAGGCCTCTCGACTCCGCTGATCCCGGGGCTGGGAGGCATATTACCCTTTTACTATATAGAATAGAGGCCTGGTGCATGGGTGGGGCTGGCTGGTTTGCTCTGAAGGGGGTCCTGGATCAGGGTGGGGGTCTCCACTGGGGGGCCTGGCCAGCCTGGGGGGGGGGATGATGGCTGTTTGGAACTGGGCACACAACCTTCAGGGTTGGGGTCCCCACTGGGGTGCCTGGCCAGTCTGCGTGAGGGGCTGAGGGCTGTTTTCAGGCTGGCGGGTGACGGAAGCTCCCAACTGCTCCTTTTTTTCTTTTTAATTCTGGGCCAGCTTTAGCTCTGAGGCTCCAGCTCTTAGGCCTCTGCTGCTGAAAGTAGGTAATCGAAACAATGTATAACTCCAGCTCTGACTCCAGCTCTGAGATCCTGGCTCCCTGAAAGCAGGTTTCTGGAGTTTTTTTAGCTTCTATATGTTACTATGTTTCAAACGGCCCTCTCAGAGGCCTGCAGTGGCAGGAGGGGGATGTTGGAGTCCGCCATCACTGAAGCAAGCAAGCCTCATGTTCAGTTTAAGCTGCCTGGCTGCCGGTCGCCATCTTGGCTGTCAGTTAATTTGCATATCTCGTTGATTAGCCAATGAGAAGGGTAGCGGTTGTACACCAATTACCACGTTTCTCTTTTATTAGTGTAGATGCTGCCAGACCTTCTTAATGCAGCATGTATATTTTGTCTTCATTGCTTTGTAGCCTTTAATTTTTTTCTTTAATGATATGACCTCCCAAAAGACTTCCTCTTTGTTGTTGTTTTTTCCATTTCCATTTAATTTTAACTAAGAGTAAATATCATATAAGCTTTATGCTCCTCTGGAAGCCTAAAGCCATAAAGTGGCTTTCAGGAAATTAGGTTGCTTTAACCTAAGCTACATTGATTCATAAACCAATCTGCAGGATTTTGCTGTAGCTCATAGGAGACTTTCCTTCTCTGTTAATAATGCTGCTGCTTTAAAAGAAAAAAGCCTTTTCCCACCTCTTCAGAGTGCTGTTTTTTCCAAAGGAAAGGCCAGGCAGTGAAGGGGAAAGGCAGGCTGGGGAGTGGTCAGGAGGTTTGTGGTGGGGGAAGGGGTCATCTTAAAACTTACTGCAATAAGACTCATGCTGAACTCCTGCTGACCCGGCCTAAGCAGCATTAGGGTCTAGGCCAGTGATGGCGAACCTATGACACATGTGTCAGAGGTGACACGCGAACTCATTTTTTTGGTTGATTTTTCTTTGTTAAATGGCATTTAAATATACAAAATAAATATCAAAAATATAAGTCTTTGTTTTACTATGGCTGCAAATATCAAAAAATTTCCATATGTGACACAGCACCAGAGTTAAGTTAGGGTTTTTCAAAATGCTGACACGCGGAGCTCAAAAGGTTCGCCATCACTAGTCTAGGTTTTTGTTTTGGTAAAACATCAAAGTAGTTCCATTGCTCTTTCTTGCCCCTGGAGCAGTATAAGTGTTCCTCTCTGTGCCCAAAGCACTCTCCCTCCCCCTTGTCCTGACTCCAAGCAAACTTTACTGTTCTCCTTCACCCTTTTCATCATCTGAACTATTACGCGGTCCAGGAACCCTTTTATAACCATCCAGACTTGGATTGTGACCCTGAAAGAATTCCAGGGCACCCTGGACTTACCACACATAGCATCTGTCACTCTATTTTGAAATTGCCTATTTTGTTCACAAACACTCTGCTAATCCACAAGTTTCCTGCATGCAAGGAGTGTCTGTTTCATCACCATAACTCCAGCCTCTAGTACACATTGGCACTCAATAAATATTGTCATTGAATGAATGGAAAACAGTTGTGAAATGAGATGGGACATGGAGAGAGGGGTTGTGATTTAAACTATGCTTTTCCAACCCCCTTCACTTGTTGAGCCCAAATATCTCAAATAGTCCAGTCACACCAACACGAAATGGAACAAAATTCTAAAAATCTACGAGTGCTTCGTTTCAAATACTAAAAGCTAGTTTCATTTGTATAATGTTTCATTTTGTAAAGCAGTTTCACATATTATCTGGTAGAATTCCAACAATAAATCCTCTAAGGTGAACTGGGAAGCTATCGATAGCATCATTTTTCAAATTGGAAAACTGTCTGAGAGATCTTAATTCACTGACCCCACATTATATGATTAGTTTTTAGTGTAAGCCAGGAACTAGAGACCCCTTACTACAAGAAGTGGAAACACATTCAGTGTATTCTATGTACAGATATATCTTTTTTTAAAGCACTTATTTTTTTTAACTTTACCTTTCATCACAAAGCTAGTATATGTTTAGAGTAGAAAATTTAAAAATCACAAATAAAATAGCTTAAGATCACGTTAAGTAGAGCTATCTATTGTTACACCATTTAAATAACTCCAACTACATATTATGCCTTCAGTTCTTGTAGAATGGAAACTCCCTTCCCACACTATTCTTTTGCTTTCTTCCACTCTATTCTTTATCTCTAAAATTTTCTTAGCTGTTTTTGGCCATTTGCTCTTTTATTCCAATTTTAAAATTAGGTTTCACTAAAACTCTGTTGGGATTTTTATTGGATTTGCATGGATTATTATAGATTAATTCAAGTAAAATCTAAAGTTTTACTATATTGGCAAATATAGTAAAACTTTCATCAACACAATCTATTTTGCCATTAATTTATGCCTATTTTAATGCCTTTAAAAATATGGAATGCTTCAGAAGTTTGTGTGCTATCTACATGCAGGGGCTGTGATAATCTCCATGTCGTTCTAATTTTAGTGTATGTGCTCAGTCCTTACTGTTGGAGCCTATCAGGAAGGAAATGTAAGAGGTCACATGTTCTTTATGCTCTTTATGAGACAGAAACTGAAAAAGACATTAATCTGGACTAATTGTATCTATCAAACATACAAGGATTTAGGTGTGTAACTGACAGTGGGGGAAATGGTCTGGCTTTTGCTATCTTGCCCCTTCTATTATCTGAACAGAAGTTCTTTTTCTGTTGGTGGTCTTGACCAAAGAAATGCAGGAGGACAAAGGGTTTGGGAGGATAGAAAGAGGAAAAGGGATGGAAGAGAAGATGGTCAGACCTTTGATGAGGAGGGCAGGGGAGGCAGGATGTGCTGCTTGGGCAGGTGAAATGGGTGGAGAGAGGGCAGTGGGGAGGAGAAAAGGGAATGACTGTAAGTTTGGATTCTCTAGAAAACCAGCAGCATGGCTTTGGAGCTGGCTAGAAATTCAGATCGTGGCCCCAACTCAAACCTGCCCAATCAGAATCTGCATTGTAACCAGCTCCCTGGGCAATTCTTCTGCACATTAAAGTTCCAGAAGCTTTGAGTTGTTCCCCATCAGTCTGAGCCTGTCCTGATCCTGTCATCAGCCTTAGACCTATTAATAGATGAAACTGGTTTGGTTGCCTAGAGACCTGGAAATCTGGTTCCTCCTGGAAGCTGAGTCTCTGTGTCCTCTTACCACTTTGGCCAAAGTCTTATAACTCCAGTCCGCCTCAGCTTCTCTGCTGGGCACTTCAGTTCTCTGCAGGTCTTGGATCCTGGCATGAACTCCAGTTTCCTCGGCTCATCCTGATGCTCTGCCAAACTCTTGCTGCCCCCTTCCCTTGGGAAGTACAATATGATTTCCTCCTCCCTTCTCAGCTTCTGGCGGGGGCCTGCTGTGACTGAACGGATCACCTGGAACCATGCCTGATTTTGAGTATTGTCATCTGGACTTCTTCCAGAACTCAGATATCCAAATAGCCTGGCCCAATCGGAGCTAGTCATGCCCTTTGACCACTGCCCGCTGGCCTGCCTGGCTGCCTCCTGGGGATGGGCCAGCTCTGAGTGTAGGCTCTATCCCCTCTGGATCTTCGTTCCCGCTCCTTTCCATGACCTGTGCTGATGTGGTCTCAGCCTGTCTGTACCCAAATGACTCCTATAAAAGAGGAGGAGGCCAGCAGAGATGGAGAGAAGCAGACCTCAGACCCTTCTCTCTCTTATCATCTATGACTCCAGGACTTCTTGGGCCCCCTTCAGTGTGGGCCTTGAAATGCCAAACACTGACCTTGGAGCCCTTTATGTAAATGGAATGCTAAAAGTCGTAGAAGACAATTGAGTACAAACATGTCAGTGGTTTTGCATATCTTGTATTTTTGGCCCCTTCTCTAAGGTAGAAAAAAAATATTTTTTGTTGCTTGATTTACAAGCCAATCCATATAGAAGCTCAATAATTTCTCAGGATACTATACAACCATTTTACTTGAACTGATGGCATTATGCCTCCTGCTATGCTCAGTTTATGGTGGGACATTATACAGAGTGTACCACATCTGCTACTACTGTGTTTTAAGCTAGCACAAAATGACATAAAGTTTAAAGCAATCAGTTATAGAGGCCCATTTTGAAATAAACATTACTCTTCATTAATTATCAGTAAGTACTGACTGTATCTTTAAGATCATTGCATCATTTCTATTCCTAAGAACTATTCTTATGGGGATTAAAAAGAAAAAAGAGGAGAAAAATGAAAAAAAGAAAGAAAGAAAGAAAGCAGTGTGGCAGCACCCAGAGTAGCTAAATAATGGCGTGGGTGTTGTTTCATTATTTATATACATAACACTTTTACAAGAATCCAAATGTCTTTACAAAAGAAAATATAATACAAATTGCAATAAAGACATGGTGATACATAAAGAAAACAATTATCCAAAGGAAGATTTAAATTTGGCATAAATTGCACAGAAAGAATGGATCAGCATCCACTGCTCCGTTTGCACATGCAAAGGAAGGCACATGTTGTTTGCCACATTCAGAAAAGAAGTGACATGTAGAACAGAGGTAAAAGTAGTAATAAAAAATGTCAGCAATCATTTTGAATAAGAAATGCATGCTATTTAATGAAGTCCTTCCAAGTTTCTAAAGTTGCATGGCAAGCTCATTGAATTAGCAGGGATGGATAAATATATGAATCTCCAAAAGGAATGCTTGGCCAAACAAAAATCAAAGATTGTAGGAAGAAGTTATTTGAGAATGGAAAGAGAAAATGGCTAGGTAACCAAACATATGCAACTATTAACTGTTCATCACGCCTTTCTAAAGTCTACATTTTCTCAGGATAGACTTTAGTTGATAATTCATAAAGAAGCTGTATTAGATGTTTATATAAAAGATTCAATTTTGATGAGTATCATGAAGGTTCTCCTTTAGTTGCTTTCAGTTTTATGCCTGCTGTTATGTCATTATTTGAATAAGGTCCCAAGAAGCCACCATTTGAATTTTTGGAAAAAGGGAAACCCCGTAGAGGGAGAAAACACTCCCAGGAAAATTTTCTGAAATGTTGCAGAAGCTCAAAAATAGATAATTATATACAGCAACACATCACTACTAGTGCTATGATAACTTTAGTATGTGTAGTTAAAGTCAAACCACTCAAAATTATGTCATTTGTCTTCCTTGTATCTCTTTTGTTTCCATCAGTTACATGGCAAAGTCAACAAAGACTGCATCATCCCGCTGAGGATTCAGCTGTGGAAAAGCATCCGCTCGCTCATCTCTGGGGTAGCTATTATTAGCTTTCTTTGATTCTCTCATGCGATACATACCCATGCTTATTAAGCTGTTTGTATGCCTCTTTTGTCATCTTACTCTATGAATATTGCAGAGCACTTCAGTGAAACCCAGGGGTTCCTACTTCCATAAGCCTTTCCAAAATTAATACCATCTCTCTATGTTTTAAAAACATTATTTGGGGAAAAGTATAACTTTATATTTGTGCTGATACTGAACCTTCCTACAGAAAAATTTGCAGTACCTGCATTGGATTGTAACAGTGCATCCTGCCACATCCATGTCTACCCAGCTCCTGTGAGTATCACCTTATTTGGAAATAGGGTCTTTTTAGAAGTAATCAAGTTAAGATGATGTCATACCGGATTAGGGTGGACCCCGAATCCAATGACTGATGTACCTATAAAAAGACCATACAGAAACACATACAGGGAGATTATCTTGTGAAAACAGAGGCAAAAATCGAAGTGATGCAAGTCTAAGCCAAGGAATGCCCAGGGTTGTCAGTAACCACCGGAAGCTGGAGAGAGACTTAGAATAGATTCTATCTCAGAATCTTTAGAGGGGTGTGGCCCCGCTGACACTTTGATTTTGGACTTCTAGCCTCCAGAGCTATGACATACAAATGCCTGTTGTTTAATCCACCCAGTTTGTGGGATTTTGTTATAGCAGCCCTAGGACATGAAAGCAATGCTTACAACTTATGAAAAGAAGTACTTTTTAAATTATACAAAAACTTGTTATTAACTTGCCCTTAGATGAGACAACTAGAAAAGGAAAAGGCTACTTGTTACAGTGACATGGCAAGTGAAAGCCAAAGATGTGATCAGAAATTGGTCATTCTACCATCATAAGGCAGGTATAACTGTAAAAGAATGAAAGATTCAGCGAAAGCATTTAAACATAGTGAGGTATGAGCTCCTCACTTTGAAAAATTTACAGAGGAGATTGTCAAAATCTGATTACATGGCTTTCCAACCCCTTATATCAATTAAAAGTACATTAAAAATGAAAATTAGAGAGGCAAGGTGAGGGTTGTTTTCCACAAAATAGTTTGTGTGCCATGTGTCTCCACCCCCTTCCTAAGGCTATTAGGGCCAAAGAAAGTATGAATGGCCCTTGAATCAGACATGGGCCACCCACAAGTGAAAGCAGGCATGAATTAACATGTGTCCTAAGAGGGTTATCTGGAAGGGTGACCAGATGAACAAAAAGGCTGGAGTTGGTACCAGATTCCTGGGCTCTGAGGAAGGGTAAGTGGTCAGCCAGATTAAGATGCACTCAGTCTATAGAGAAATGTAGGTGAGAGAAGTCCTACCCTGTAGTGTCTCCAAAGAACTCACACAACACCACCAAGAGAGGCAACTCTGAATACCTGTCAAAGCCAGAGAACTCTGATACTAGATCTTCACAAGACTATTAGACAGGAAAGAACTTTCCTGCTCCCCTTTCATCTTTTTCTCAGGACTCCAACCTGAGAGGTGAGACGTGTGCAAGCTGAAAGCTGAAAGGGCAGTGATGGGGGAAAGGGGAGACACAGGCTGCTCTCCTAACTGTAAGTGTTTATGGAAACCGAGCTGGGGAGAGGAGAAGCCTAATGGTTGATGTTTTTACCATGACATGAATCTAGACATGCTAATTATTGACCAAAGAATATATTACCTGGAAGTTATAAGAAGAAAAATTTGTTCTACATTTCACCCAAGAGCAGAGAAAGTGTTAATTCCATGGAATAAATTCAAAGCATTGTTTTATGATTGATTGCATCCTATGAGTCATGCTTGTTCTATGTAACAGTTACATAACCATTTCTAAATGCAATTGAATAGGGTACTTCTTAGTACCTTCTATATAGTTTTCCCCTATAAAGTCGCTGTTTCTGTCTGAGCTTTGAAAAATACATCAAATTGTCCTCATAGAGAATTTTTTCTTTTTTTATTTATTGTTTGTGAGCACTTATGAAATGTCTAAACTGAAAAGCTTTACATGCTTGGTAGACATTAGTTGCTCAATAAATGTTGACTTAATAAAGAAATAAATGGACAGGGAAGAGAAACCCTGGTTTCCTAGGCTCTTTATAAGTGCAGGCTATCTCCAAATTCCTTTTTAGTAGAGCAAGAAATATCCCAGGTTTGTGATTTCTAAAAAATTCTGACCATACAGTTAATGGTCTCTTTACATGGAATTATAGAACCTTAGCATTAGAAGAAAACAGGTGGTGATCTAGTCCAACCTCTTCATTTTACAGATAAAGGCCCAAAGAACTGAAATAATATGATTGTGCTTATCTTTTTTATTAGTGTCAGTGCTAGGCCTGAAAATCTTGAGCTGACTTATTGATGGTGACATTCTTTGTTTTCTGGGGTATGGTCTCCTTACATGGAATTATAGAACCTTAGCATTGGAAGAAAACAGGTGGTTATCTAGTCCAACCTCTTCATTTTACAGATAAAGGCCCAAAGAACTGAAATAATATGATTGTGCTTATCTTTTTTATTAGTGTCAGTGCTAGGCCTGAAAATCTTGAGCTGACTTATTGATGGTGACATTCTTTGTTTTCTGGGCTCTTGCTAGCTTGGCTTTGTTTGACTGATAGCTTATACTCTCTTTATTAGTTTTCTCATCAATAAAAAGAGAAGTTGCATGAAATCATCTTCTACTTAATAGACAAACATGAAGTATCTACTTGTGCTAAAAACTGCACCATAGACTTGGGACAGAGAGAGGAGTACAGAACCAGTGGCTGCCTGCAAGGAGCTTATAGTCAAAGCGAGGAGACAGACAAATGAAAAACAACGATGACAAAGTCTGCTGAGTGCTATGATACAAGTAAACACAGTGAGTGGTGGAGACATTTAGGAAAAGCACCCAATTAAGCCTAAGGGTCATAGAGTACTTGTTAGAAGAGATGACATCTAAGTTGAGTTCTGAGAATGAGGAAAATTTAATAAGCAGAGTGTGTTCATCAAACCCTACATACTGCGTTGTGGAAGTATCACCGAGTGCAAGGGGAGAGGGAAGAGATTGAGCTGAAGAGATAAACAAGAGACCAAACATGGAGGGATTTCCATGCTATTTAAAATGTGTAGCCCAGCTGGTGTGGCTCAGTGGTTGAGCATCAACCCATGAACCAGGAGGTCATGGTTCCATTCCTGGTTAGGGCACATGACCGGGTTGTGGACTCAATCCACAGTAGGGTGTGTGCAAGAGGTAGCCGACCAATGATTCTCTCCATCATTGATGTTTCTATCCCTCTCGCCCTCTCCCTTCCTTTCTCTGAAATCAATAAAAACGTATTTTAAAAAACAAAGTATGTAGATTTCACAGAAAGTCTATCAGAAACTACTGAAGTATCTCTTGCAAGGAAGTGGTGAAGCCTGATTTCTGCCTCAGATATGTTGGTCTAGTACAGTATGGGGAATGGCTTTGAGAGAGATAATGTAGGCAAAGAGGTCAGTTTAGAAACTATTGAAATAATCCAGGTTAGAAAAAATGTCAGTAGAGATGGACATGGCAGAAGAATTTCAGAGCAATGTGCTTACAGAGCATTTTATACTGCCCCACCACCACCCACACCTCACACACACCAATTCAAACATTGAAGTTCTAAGAGCCAATTTGATGATATTTGGTGATGGGGCCTCATGATGGGATTAGTGCCATTGTAAGAAGAGACACCAGAGAGCTCGCACTCTCTCTCTAGCATGTGAGGACACAATAAGAAGGCAGTTGTCTACAAGCCTGCAAGAGAGTTCTTACCAGAAAATGACTGTGCTGACATCTTGATTTTGGATGTCCAGCCTGCAGAACTGTGAGAAAATAAATGGGTTTAAACTCAGTCTGTGGTATTTTTGTTATGGCAGCTTGAGCTAACCAATACACAATGGTAATAGAATGAAAGATGTAGTGATATATTCAGTGTAGTGAATAAGGGAAGTGAGGAGTCAAGGTTTGGATGAGTGTTCAGGTGTGTAAAGAGAGAAGTAAGACTAAAACAGGGAATACTGACAGAGAAGGAGCCCAAAGAGAGTAGCCAGAGAGGTTAAGGGAAAGCAGAAGAGAAGGGAGTTTTGTTTCCCCCCTCCCAAAGAAGATATTGTTCAATTGTGCAAAAACTATAAAGATGTCAAGTGAGATAAGGTTGAAAGGTATCTGCCGGCTTCAGCAATAAATGCCTTTGGAGATCTTAGCAAGAATTGTTTAAACATTGTGAGGGCAAAAATGAGACTGTTTGAAGAGGGAATAGGATGTCAGGAAGTATAGAAAGCACATTTACAAATCCTAGCTTTGAAGTGGGGAAGGAAGGTGGCTTTCTTAACATCAGATAATGTAGACTTCAGAACAAAGAAAACTAAGGTGAAAAAGTAATGCGAAGGTAAGCAGGATGGATTTTGTAATGATTTTTAGGAGGTATGCTCTTCAGAAAACTAGAAGAAAGGCAATAATTGATGAGTAAGGTGACTAAGTGCGCAGGCCGTAATGGGCTACATAGCTCAGGCTGGCTTTAGAAGCGGGGACTTCATCGCTGGTCATGAAAACCAAGTAAGAATGAGTACAGATGTGTGGAAGATTACAGGTGTAGAGTCCCACCTGATGGCTTCTGTTTTCTCCATGAAGTAGCAGGTGATGGTGAAGTAGGTGGGGAGATGTGAGGATAGGGCTTCAGATATGAGGAGGTGGCTTCATTGCTATGAGGAGAGAGAGAGAGAGAGAGAGAGAGAGAGAGAGAAAGGGAGACCATAATAACAGTAGGAATGGCCAGCAGCATGGGGATAATTGGAAATGGTATACCATAGAATTTTGGTTCACCAATTCCCTCCACTGTGGAATTTTTCTCCTTTATACTCAGCTGCATAAATGTAGAAGAGGGCAGATAATTAGGCTGTTATAAAGTTTGGATTTTGCCAGTGGATGAGAATGAAGGACAGTTGGGAAGAAACTGAAGATTGTGTCAAAAAAAGTGGTTGAAAGTGAAAGACCATGGGGTCTACTTAGATGAGAATGGAATTGAATGTGGAAACAGAGTCATAGATGACAAGAAAGTAGCAAAGTCAAGAGGTCAGACACCTTAATGAGGCAGAAAAAATGGGTGTATTGAGTATGAAGTAGGGAATGAGAAGCAAAAAGATGAGGTCAAGAATTGAGGGATGGGGGGAGAAACTAAGATGGCGGCAGAGATAAACACCGGGAAGTTAATGCCGCTCACAACAATTGATTAATACCTCAGAGAAACAACACGGACTTCATCCAGAACCACAGGAAGCCTGGCTGACTGTAAACTCTACAACTAGAAGGAAGGCAGTTTGGATTTTGCCAGTGGATGAGAATGAAGGACAGTTGGGAAGAAACTGAAGATTGTGTCAAAAAAAGTGGTTGAAAGTGAAAGACCATGGGGTCTACTTAGATGAGAATGGAATTGAATGTGGAAACAGAGTCATAGATGACAAGAAAGTAGCAAAGTCAAGAGGTCAGACACCTTAATGAGGCAGAAAAAATGGGTGTATTGAGTATGAAGTAGGGAATGAGAAGCAAAAAGATGAGGTCAAGAATTGAGGGATGTTTGAATTTAAGAGTTCAAGGAGCTGCAGTCTGGATGGGCCTTAGTGGAGGGTGGCTAAAAGGGTGTGAAAGTAAAGTCATTACAGCTGAGGAGCTCAGAAATGAACAAATTCAGTCTTTAGTGGACTTCCATCTCTGGCAAGATGCAGTAGATATAGTTTTCCCTGCTCTTTTTGTGAGTACAGCTAAAAAACCTGGATGTTATATGTAAAACCAATGTAAGAAGACTGAAAGGTGAAACAAAGAAAGCAGACAAATTAGGGATCTTGAGATTGGAGAAATGACATGATAGAGATTTTCCTGGGTTTTCTTTTTGCCTCATATATTGCAGATCCAGAGTGGAAGAAGCTGGCAACCCATAAACACCAATGGGCAGAGATAAAAAAAAAAAAAAAAAAAAAAAAAAACAAAAAAAAAAAAGCCCCAACAAGAATCTGCTCTCTCTTCAGAAGACCTGGAACAAGATAGTCTGGCAAGGAAGAAAAGTTTTAGACAGTAACAGCTTTTCTAGAGTCAAACACCACAGAAAACCTGTGGTCCCAACTCTACCAGTGGAGACTGATGGGAGGCCTACACTCCCACACTCACCAGGCTGCAACAAGGCACCCTAACTTTCATTTTTGCTTGTCCTCCAGATCCCCCTCACCTTCCATGGTATCAGTTGTGATTATATAGGGAGCACAGACTAATACTAATATTCTTACCCTGAAGTAACAGACATCCTTCCCTCTCCCCCTGGGATGGTGTCAGAGGAGGCCTAGCGGTAATGAAGAGTATCCTTCCTTGATGGTCAGTGGAGGCCAAGTGAGAACCTGGACCGAAATCCTTACCTGGCACTAATGAGGCATTATTTCTAACCTGTCCCCTGTAAGGGTAGTATCAGAGGAAGTCAGCTAAAGCAGAAGGTTATAAAAAGATCCAAAATCTCATAACATACCCAAAATGTCCAGGTTTCGGTTTTAAAATTTGCTTGTCATACCATCTACATTAGTTTCCTAGGGCTGCCATTACAAAGTACCACAAATTTGGTGGCTTAAACACCAGAAATTTATCCACTCACAGTTCTAGAGGACAGAAGCCAAAAGTCATAGTGTCAACAGAGCCACACTTCCTCTGAAGTTTCTAGAGAAAAATTCTTCTTTGCCTCCTCCTAGCTTTTTGTGGCCCCTGCCATTCCTTGTGGCTGGGTCACTCTAATCTCTGCCTGTGTCTTCATATGACTGTCTTCCTTATATGTATCTATGACCTCATTTTAACTAATTATATCTGCAAAAAATATTTCCAATTAAGGTTACATTTTGAGGTTCCAGGAGAACATGAATTTATGGAGGACAACACTCAAACCACTGTACCATCACACCAAAAACCAGGAAGATCTCAAATGGAATGAGAGGAGACAGTCAAGAGATGGCAACAGCTAGGTGACAGATATGTTGAGGATTATTTGATGGAGATTTTAAAGCATGATAAAAATTCTTCAATGAGCAATTAAAAAAAACATGAGGAAAAAATAGAAAAAATCTCAGCAAAGAAAAAGAAGATATAGGAAGAAACAAATGGAAATTTTTGGACAGAAAGGTACAATAACTGGATAAACAAAAACAGGCATGACAGATGAGCTGAACAGTAGAGAGTACAGAGGAAAGAATCGGTAAACTGGAAGATAGAATAGAAATTACCAATCTAAACAATAGAGAGAAAACACACTGGAAAATAAAGACAGAGCCTCAGGGATCTGTGGGACTGTAACAAAAGGTCTAACCTTCATGTCATGAGAATGTCTCTGGAAAGAGAGGAGATAAGGAAGAGTGTAGCAACCAAAAACCTTGTATGCATAGATGCATAACCAATAGACACTGACAATAGGGTAGTGAAGGCCTGGGGTGAAGGGGGGTGGGTGGGCTAGAAGGGATCAATGGGGAAAAAAGGGGGACATATGTAATACTTTCAACAATAAAGAATTTTTAAAATTAAAAATAAATAAATAATAAAAAGAAGAAAGGAAGAAAGAAAGAAAGAAAGAAAGAAAGAAAGAAAGAAAGAAAGAGTACAGGACTGAAAAAAGTACTTAAAGAGCTAAACAATTCCCAATTTTTTCTTTAAAATATATTTTATTGATTTTTTAGGGAGAGGGATAGAGAGTTAGAAACATCGATGCCTCCTGCACACCCCCTACTGGGGATGTGACCACAACCAAGGTACATGCCCTTGACTGGAATCAACCCGGGGCCCCTTCAGTCCGCAAACCAATGCTCTATCCACTGAGCCAAACTGGTTAGGTCAACAATTCCAAAATTTGACAAAAGACATAAACCTATAGATTGCAGAATCTAAGCAAACTTCAAACTGGATAAATCCAAAGAAATTCACCTCATGACACATGATAGTCAAATTTCTGAAAAAAAAGACAAATAAAAATTCTTAAAATCAGCAAAAGAGAAACAACACCTTACCTATAGGGGAAAGACAATTTGAATGTCAGTGGATTTCTCATCAGAAGTCGTATAGCACAACATTGTTTTAAGTGCTGAAAGGAATAAATTATCAACCTGAACTCCTTTGGGCCTAAAGGTGAAATATAGTCTCAGATGGCCCAGTTGGCATGGCTCAGTGGTTGAACATTGACCTATGAACCAGGAGGTTACGGTTTGATTCCCAATCAGGGCATTCAGGGCACATGTCTGGGTTGCAGACTCGATCCCTGGTAGGGGCCATGCAGGAAGCAGCTGATTTCTCTCATCATTGATGTATCCATCTCTCACTCCCTCTCCCTTCCTCTCTGAAATCAATAAAAATACATATTTTTTAAAAGATATTCTCAGATGAAGGAGAACTGAGAGAATTTTTCACCAGCACACCAACCTCAAAGAATGGCTAAAGGAAGTTCTCCAAACAATAGGAAGAACAGAAAAGCCCAATAAACAGAAATATGGGAAACTATAATAGACTTCCCTATTTTCTTGCATTTTCTAAATTATGCTTAATTGGGAAAGCAAAAATTATAAATTGTCTGATATGATTCTAAAGATGTATAGAGAAAATGATACAATTATATTTTTAAAAGAGGAGAGTAAAGGGATGTAAAAGGAGGTAAGGTTTTTACACTTTACTTGAACTGAGAAAATTATGGCACTAATAGACAGTGATAAGTTATGTAAGTATAGCATAATACCTAGAACCACTAAAAAAAGCTGTACAGAGGTATACTCAAATCCACTATAAATAAATCAAAATGAAATTCTGAAAAAATGTTAACCATCAGTAAGGCAGAACAAAGAATAAAGGAAATAGAACAGATAGAAAACAAAAACTAAAATGATAGACTTAAGTTTGAATACATCAATAATACATCAATTATTACATTAATGCAAATAGTCTCAATAGAAACTTAAAGAGCGGATTAAAAAACACAGCCTGACTACATGCTGTCTATAAGAAACTCACTTCAAATATAGGTATAGGCAGGTTGAAAGTAAAATGAGTGAAAAAGATATATCATGGAAACGTTAATCAAAAGAATACAGAAGTGGCTCCATTAACATCAGATAATGTAGACTGCAGAACAAAGAAACCCACTCGAGACACAGAGAGACATTATATAGCAATTCTAAATGTCTATGACCCAAACAATGGAGCTGAAAAATATGTGAAGCAAAAATGGATGTAAATGAAAAGAGGAATAGATGTATCCACAATTACACATGCAGACTTCAAACCCCCTCTCTCAACAATGGATAGAACAACAAGGCAGAAAATCAGCAAGGGCATGGAAGAATTCAACAATACCGCCAACCAAAAAGATTTAATTGGAATTTATGGAACACTCTATCCAGCAATAGCATTCTTTTCAAGTATCAACATAAACCACTCTGCCTCAGGTAAACATCTCCTAGTCTAAGGTCCTTGGTCTTCCCCATATTATCTGTCTCCAAGGCCCCAGTAGCCTGGGTTGGGACAATGAGGCCACTGTGGCTGAAGATTTCAGCCAAGGGTCACGTGCTCTAAGAGCTGGTGCCAGCACATCACCCTCAAAAGGCCAGACTGGACCAGCCACATCCTTGTGGTCACCAGTGTGTGCAGCAGCCCAGCTCTACCATGTTCCAGAAGAGGTCCAACAACAGCCCAGAGGACCCTTCTCTTCTGCCCTGAGAGCCTGATGTGCCTCCCATAAGAAGACTGAGTGTTTACCTGCAAACACCAATAGGGGTTGACATTTGAATTGACAGTGCTTAAAATGCAAGGAAACTAAACTGTAAGAGATGGAAATACTGTTATTTGAAAAATGTAGATTGTTTCTATTATCCAGTGGGGTAGGTAAGTGGCTTTCACCTACCAGAAAATAAAGAGGCTACCTTTACAATGCACACCTTCGTGAGGAGTGAGTACCTTCGCCACCCTAGGTCATTCCTAACCACACCTGCTATGATGAATGCCTTGTTCTTCCCTTTTCTACCTTCATCATAAAGTACCCACCATCAGGGGGAAAAGCACGTAAGTGGCAGAGTTCCTCCACCATTTAATTCATACTTTGAGCAAGCCTGACCCTCAGTTTTCTCATTTGTAAAATGAGAGACAGGCATTTGAAAAATCTTTAAGAATTCTTCTAGGTCTTTTAACTTAGGACCCTATGGGACATCCTTATCTTCCAGAGATGTCTTGCAAAATTGGCATCGTAGAAAGTTAAAAACGAAAGTATATCAACCAGAATTCACCTTAAAGGAGGCAAAAAGTCATTATTTAAAGAAATCATACATCAATGGGTCATTTTGTTGGTAAAAGTGGGCCCTGATCCACAGTTTAAAGGAAGAGCACAGACTAAAATAGGATGAGTCACTATGTTTAAGAAAATGAAGGGAATTGGGATTTTTGCACGCCCCACCCCCCCCCACCCCATCCTACCCAAGAAGAGAAGAGAGAGGCAGCAGAAAAGGAGAATGAGTGAGCGAGTGGGGCACCTGAAGGGTTTTTAAGAACAGGGATGACTAATATTTAGTTGTAAGATGTGTACATTATTGGGCTGCAAGTCCTGTCTCTTCAACACCTTTAGTAATCACTGCACTTTAGAAAGGCTCCGGGTAAGTGGTTTTTAGTGAGAGTCAAGGAAGGAGGCGAGCTTTAGCAGAGGAAATAAATGAATGGTGAAAGATGCAGAGGAGCCAATGAGAACATGGTGAGAAGAGCTCTGGATTTTCCAGGGGGTTTGGAGTGGGGGTGAGGCCAGCCTGACTTCGCTCCCAATAGCAAGGAGAACCCAGCTGACATCTGACTTACATACCCTGTTCCCTTTCACCATTTTCTGTATGAAACCTTTGCTGAGCCTTTTCAAAAGGCAATCTACTCAGTGCTCCATGTTTTATCCACTTTCGTAAGACACTGACCCTACTCTGCCCTGATTTATTATAGTTATTTGTACATCTGCCTTACATAGTCCACTGGATTGAACCCTCTTTAGGGACTCTGGCCTCATAGTGCCAAACATAGTAAGTGCTCAATAGTAATTTATTGAATGGAGTTTGCTTTGTGGCCTTCCTTGTCTATTCTCCTGGGGGCTGTTAGTTGGAATGAGTCACACTGTTGAGACATAGCAAATATAATGACAATGAATGTGAACATAAAAGGTATTTCTTATTTTCAAAAAAAAAAATTTCTCCTGTACTTGTGGTAGGAAATCATATATATGTAATCGGGATCAAGTGAGAGAGTGAGCCTTCAGTACTAAACCACTAGTTCTTCAACCACATTTCAATTGACAATGATCCACATGGAATATACATTCAGCCCCCATAGAAAATTGTACAGATGTTTCTGAGAAAATTGTAGGAATAAACTTTAACCTCTTGACTTTTATTATTTTTGTGCTAAAAGGCTTAAAGCACAATGTGGGCTTTTTTTAGATACTGAG
>NW_006291009.1:563049-568643 GCF_000327345.1 Myotis davidii
TACCTGTTTCTCTTTGTGAGTAAGAATGGTATGTTTTCCTATTCCTGTGCATTGTGTATAATTTCCTTATGCATATTCTTGAAAGCTAGATATCAGGAGATATTGTTCTTGTCTACCCCAGTGAAAATTTGTCAACACTATGTTGTCTGCCTTCTAATGAGCTTACTTCCATGGAAGAGATAAAGTAAAACTAATCACAGTCATTTCCCCAGACGTGCTTCACGTTTGTTTACTTATTTCTTTGGAAGGTTTCACAGAATTTTCACCCCATAAATTAAATGAGAATCTTTTCTTTCCTGACACGGTGTTTCATCTGGATGGAAGCCTTCCCTTAGAAGTGATGTGATGTTCCTTCCCAAGTCTTGCTCATGCCCAATCACTACACTTTCTAATGACAATATTTTTCTTCCATGTCTGTCTTATTTCCTTTTACTACAACTTAATTCAATGTGATTCTTTAAATAGGTAATGTGTAGAACAGATAGGAAGAAAGAGAAGAAGGAGGGAGAGTGACTGAGCAAGAGGGACTTTCTGGACACGGGAGGGGACTGCAGCGGGCCACTTGTAAACTTCTGGCCTCATTGTCTTTCCTCAAAAATTTGAAGAACTTCAGGACAGAGGGAAAATCAAAGCTGGGGGATTTTCAGCAGTAGGTGGGTGGTCCCTTCATCAGACTGAGGATAGGACCTTTCACCGTGTGAAATGTTCAAGCATCCTATGGCTTGTCCAGGGATCCAAACTTTTACACCAAGCATGTCAAACTCATGGGCCAAATAAACAAGGTTGAAGTTTATGTGGGCTGCAAAAAAACACAAAAGCTTCCATTTTCATAGAAACATGGGTTTATCTCAATAGAGACATGCGAATACAAAGGGCTGAAATAAATGAGTAATCATTAATATAAAATAATAGAACATTTTAATAAAAATTAATATTTTTTCTTGAACATTAACTTACCAGACACTGAATAACTGCACAAATTAATAACTGTTACACAAATAAACCTATTTTTCTTGTTCTCTGAAAACGAAATATTTCCTGTTGTGCACAGCAAACAAGTCAGTCCAAAACTAATGACATGGCAATTGGCTGCTAAAATATTCGCTGCTAGGATTAGTGAAGAGAATAGGTGTGCCTGCTCATAAGGTGAATAAGGTAAATGAATGCAATACAATTATTAGTAATCAGTCATTAGGAAACGTTGTAGTCCATTATTAATAACTAGAGGCTTGGTACATGAAATTCGTGCACGGAGGTGGGGTGTGTGTCCCTCAGCGAGACCTGTGCCCTCTCACAATCCAGGACCCCTTGGGTAGGGTCCCTAGGCCTGGTCAGCAATCAGGGCCTATTGGGGCTTTCCTTCCCCCTACTGCCAGCAGCTGGCCCCACCCCCACCGCTGCCACTGCTTGCCATCTGTGCGGGGCTATCCCCCCTCCCCTGCCACCGGTTGCCTCCCTCTGTAGGCTACAGGCATGGGGTGCAATTGCTTGGCTGTCCTGGGCCTCCCTCCATGGGGTGATCGCTGGCTGGCCCCACACACCCGCCACAGCGTTGCTGGCTGGTGGCTTTGGCCTTGTTCTTTGAGGTGATGGGTCACAGGGCTCTGCAGAGGGAGGCCCCGCCCACCCGGGAGGCCCCGTCCACCCACCGCAGCACATCTGGGTAGGCTGGGCCTCCCTCTGCTGAGTGATTGTGTAGTGATGGCGGGCCCCCTGAACAATCGCATCGCACCCACCTTGGCTGGCCTGCTGCCAGTGCGTGTCATAGTGTGGTTGTCCGGAATGTCGTCCGATGGTCATTCTGCTCTTTGGTTGTTTGGTCTATTATGCATATTATGCTTTTATTATTATAGATTATGTATAACAGGATATTGTAAAAATTAAGTTACAAAATTTTTTTAAAAAACATTTCTTACATATTGTTGTATTGGCTGGGCGCAAAAATATTTGTTGTGGGCCACATGCGTCCCGCAGGCCGTGAGTTTGACATGCTTGTTTTACACCTTCCTTACCCTTCTTCCTTTCTTCTCTGTATTCATTATTCCTGTGGTTAATCTAGTGAAAGTTAAAAGTTGTTGTAAAAGCATCATAGGGGAGAGGAGGAGGAGGGTGGGGTGCTACAATGAACAGCACAAAGAGGCCTTCTCCTCTTTGCTTGCTCCTTGGGGCTGCCAAACTCTATTGAGTGACACATCACACAGGATCACACACATCAGGTGTTTAATAAGCTAATGGATATTAGTTAACAATGAGAGATAACTTTACAAATCCTGCAACGTTTTACTTGGCCTATAAAATTAAAATAGGAGCCACTTCAAACTTTGGGGAAAAACTATGGACATGTCTACTCAACCACATTAGCCTTCTCCATTCCATCTGGTTAAGTTGCCTACAGAGCCCTGTCTCTATCATATTAGGCTCTCCAGACACATGGCCTCCTTACTCTATCTCCCATTGTGAGCTCTTCTTTCCTTCTCAACATTTGACTCTATTCCTGTATCCAAAAGGCCATTCTCATCCTAGGGCATGGTTCCCCCTGCCTATTGTTTCACCAGAGGAGTGGGGGTCCTCCCCCCACCCTGGTGTCCATCAAGTCTTGGGCACAACCACCTTCATTCAGCTTTTAAAAATGAAAACCCATTGCCAGGGTGAGGCTGTGTGAGTGATCCTGCTGATATAAAATTGTCGGCTCCATTGTGGCCTCTGTTCTTACATCTGCCAGCCAGAAGGCCCAAGGAGTTAGATTGAAGAAAGAGAGGGATGGTTTGCCAAAGATGATGTAAGGATCTGGACTAGCCCATATCATGAGTACAGCCAGTAACTATTGTGTGTCCAACTCATGTTCTAATTATATCACTTTCCCCCTTCTTTCTTATTTCCCCCATGCAATTTGTTCACCGTACAAGTGGGAGAGGGACAGTACTAACAACACTGAGTCTATATTGCATGGAAGAGATGCCATACCCTTCATGATGAGTTGAAAATGTGCTTGTCTTTCACTATTTACAGACCCTTGTAGCACATTTTTGCCAACATTTACAACTGAATCTATGTGAAGAATCATGCATTGCATTTCAAGGTGATCATTCCATAGGGAACATTTTGCTAGGTCTTTCTTTCAGGAGTGTTTCTCTAGTCCTCAAATAATTGTATTCCATAAGCCAAGGTTTGAAAAAAGACCAGAAGGCTAAGGTAAAAATGAAAGTGGTGGGTTTCACAGGAGTCCTTGGGAATTGAGAAGACTTTAGGATGGACAGTCATGGGAACAATGTCTCTACAACTTTAAAAAACCCAAGTAAGCCCTGATTGGTTTTGCTCAGTGGATAGAGCATTGGTCGGCCTGCGACTCAAGGGTCCCGGGTTCAATTCCGGTGAAGGACATGTACCTTGGTTGCAGGCACATCCCCAGTAGGGGGATTGCAGGAGGCAGCTGATCGATGTTTCTCTCTCATCGATGTTTCTAACTCTCTATCCTTCTCCCTTCCTCTCTGTAAAAAAATCAATAAAATATATTTTAACAAAAACTAAAACAAAACCAAACCCAAGTAAACAAGGAGAGAAGCACTCTGAGCAGTAGGTCAGAATTGTTATATGTTTGTAATTTTAAATGGAGATTTCAGATAAATATGTGAGTTAAAGTAAAATTTCTCTTTCTTCCTATTTGATAACAGCCCAAGCTGATTTGACAAAGATAAATTATGCTGCTATAAGTATCCTGAGGGAAAAGTTGATAAACCAGCTTCTATTCTCTTCAAATGTGTATAAACAAATATTTTGCATTAAGAAGAGTCTTAGACGGTAAGTTGGAATTTACCTATGCTGCATCCAGGGCAGCTGCTCTGGAAAATAACAAGTTATTTTAAAGCAGATTTATAACTGCAGATAACCTTCCTAGATTCAAAGCTGGCTTCCTTTTTTAGCAGGCAGTCCTAAAAGAGATTATGTAGAGTCATCATTTAAAGTGGTCGAGCTAATGTAATCCCCAATATTTCTATCCCCATGCCCCTGGTTTCTCCCTTTCCAAAGCTCCAGAGATATCCATGTTGTTTTTAAAAGCCAGAAACTCAAAGAAAAATGAACTTGGGTGAAAGGGAGGCGTATCCAAGGTTCCACTGGGGACCAAGGTATGGGTCAAGGTAAAGGTCCATAGTTGTGACTCAGCCTTGAGAAAAAAATGTGTGGGGGGGGTAGGTGTGGTGGGGGGAGGAAGGGCATTCCCAGGCTGCAGCTGAGAGCAGAGGCTCAGAAGCTGAACCTCCCAGCCCTGTTTATTACACTTCAGTTGTTTGCAGCAGGGAGACAGGCAGAGCCCTGTTCTGATTGGCTACCTTTTTCTGATGTAATAGCAGTACAGCCAATCAATAGCCTGCACTCCAAGAACATAAAGATGAATTGTAACAGCCAAGGCCCTGGGAATTTAAAAAAAAAAAAAGAAAAAAAAGAGCAACCACCCCCAAAACAAAACCATACGCAAGGCTTCTGGAGGGGCCCCAGAGAGCCTGCTCTCATCTGCCCGCAGCCCTCGGGGTAGGCTTGTTTGCACCCAGTACCTTGGCACTCGGCCGAGTTCACACTATTTTCAAAGTAGGTCATTCCAAGTAATCTCAGCAGAGGACAGATACCCTGTCAACAGCGGTCCAGGTTCAGGAGCCCAGACTTTGTAGTGGAGGGGAGGGGCTACCGCGAGGTGCTCTCTGGCAAGGAGGCGTGCTTTTAAGCAAACCCACTCTCTTGGCCCTTTACAATTGGTCAGGGACTATTCTGAAAAAAACCTCCGTCAGGATTTTAATGCGAACCTGAATGAAAATTCACTATCAGGAGGATGATGTCATCTTGATTCAGCTCTTTGTTCTTCGTGTTGAGAGAATTCATTGTTATTTATGAGGCTAGAGAGTTATTTCTAAGAAGAAATGCTGGTAACTCCCTCCTTCCCCCAAGGAGAATGCAAGTAAAAATGGATAGATGCATGCAGAAATTTTCTAAGTAACACATTGAGAAAATGCATATAAAACAAACGCATGTATCATTAAAAACATAAACCCCACACATGTTCTTAAATACATAGAACTCATACATAATTATTCATTCACACTGATAAGAAGGCAAATTCCACTTTCTTGATTAGTAACATGCATAGACAGACGTCAGATATTGTTTGAAACATATATATCGTCTTTAAACATGACCTACCCACAGGTATCATTTAGAAATTACCTTTCCTGTGCTGTTTCCTCAGCCTGCAATACTCTCTCTTTCCTCTCTGGCAAAACCTACCCTCCTTTAAGCCTCCTCTTAAATTCTTCCTCTTTAGGAAACCTCTGGCTCCTGATTCTTGGTGATTATTTCTCTCCATTCAGAACCCCTGCAGCAATAAAAGTAGCCGATAGCGCACACCTAGGAATAGCTTATGTATGATGTGGCCGCTCTCTAATTGTTTATTGCACCATAGCTCCTGGAAAGCCGGCGCCAGTGTCTCATATTTCAATTCTACATCCCTCATACTTAACATACATATTGCTTTAAGGACAATGGGAGAAATGAATGGGAGGTGGAAGGAAGAAAACTAACATTTATGGACTGCTTCGTAGGTACTA
>NW_006291009.1:568677-585379 GCF_000327345.1 Myotis davidii
TCATAACAGCCCTGGAGTGGAAGATTTGCTTTCCACCATTTCAAAGGTAAGAAAGAGGACAGAGACTTAGGACAGTTACATAACTTAACGAGGATCAGCCAGCTGATGGACAGAGGAACCAAGATTCAAACACGGCTATTCCACTCCCTGCCCTTTTTGACTGCTCCTTGATTCTCAATCTTGGCTGATCAGCTTTTAGACATTTTAAATGCCCAGGCCTCACCCCTTAAGATTTTGATTCAGATGTCTAAGTGTTTATTTCCTTAACTGCTATGTTTCCAGAAATGCCTTTCACATAATAGCAGTCAGTGCATCTTTGTTAAGTGAATAAGTGAGTTCAATCTATCTAGAGCAATAGTTCTCAGGCCTGGCTGTATGTTGGAATACCCGGAGAGCCAATTAAGCCATGCCCTAGCCCCAGAGATTCTGATACAATTGGTCTGGGGTGGGGCTGCCTGGCAGGCATTCTCGTTTTCAAAAACTCCCCCGGGGGATTATTCACATTCACAGCCCAGGCTGAGAACCTTTGGTCTCTAGAGTGAGGTCACGGCATCTGCAGATTTTTAAAAGCTCCACAGGTAATTTGGATTTGCAGCCTGGCTGGGCTGAGAACTACCGCCTACACATCACGCTGCCTGTCTCTGGGTTTTATAAATGGGAAAGCATTACTTTCTAAAAATAATTCTGTCAACAAGTATGGGCGTGCTCACCCATGCACAGCAGTGTGCCCGTTTGAGGTACATTATGGGAGAAACAATGGGGCCTGCTGTCACTTGATTTCTAACCTGTAACCGCTTCAGTATAACTTGTTCTTTGATTTTTGTCTGTCATGGACTAGTTGGAGAATGATGTATGAAACTGACAGATCAGGAGTCTTGTCTTGCAGCTAGGAGGAAGAGAATGAATATCTTGCCTACCAAGCTAAGGGATAACTTTTAACCTGCACGAACTTCAATAATAAATTTGTGGGAATGTTTATGCAGTGGTGAGCATCACTTATGAATATGTGGGGGCGAGTGGGGGAAGATATTAAAATGCACATCTTCCTATGAGATGAGATGGGTAACAGGAGGGGGAAAAAAAGACCATGTCTGCATGTGAAACCCACACAGGTTAAGTAATGCCTCTAATGACCTGGAAATCAAGGAAGATTCAGTGTCAGGGGTTTATCTGTCGTCAGTTTTAAACATTTCTTAAAGGGCATTTATTCAGGACAACAGAAAACAAGTTCATATTGGGGCAAGATCTTGTTACTTGGTGGAATAAGTTCAACCAAACCTGATGCATTAAACATTTTTATAAAAGACTTATTGCCATTATATAATTATTATGAGGACATAAAGAACAGCCACTGTTAAGAATCAAGGAATGGGAACACTTTAAAGAGCAAATTATTTTACAGTTGGGGAAAACAACTTTTTTATATGCACCATGAAATCTGTATGCAGTTAATAATAGGTGACATTTATTGAGCACTTAACTCTGGGCCAGACAGTTTTTGACATGCTTTCCATTATTCACATTTAATTGTCACAACAGAAAGATGAAATAGGTACTATTATAACCTCCTTTTACAAATAAGAAAACTCAGAGGGGTTAAGCAACTTGCCATAGAACCCACAGCTGTTAAGTCGTAAGCCAAATTCAGACAGTCTGATTTCATCACTGGGTTTTAACCAGTATACATGAGATTTGTTTCCTTCATGCTGATGTTATGTTGTTATTTTAAGAAATTGCAACTTTTTCATTTATGTGACTCTGATGTATGGCAAACAGAGAAAACAGATTTCCGGAGGGAAAGCAACCATCGCTTTGTCCCTCATTTAATTCCACACCCCTTCCTTAGATCCTACTACTAATTTCTGAAGCACCTTTATCACAAAATTGAAATGCAGTTCAACAAATATGTTAAGCACCAATTCTGTTTAAGGTTACCATGCAGGATTAAAAAATGAGCAAAATGCAGCCCTTGGCTTCAAGAATCTTTTAGAAATGTAGACAGATCCTGGCATCCCCATTGAAAATCCTTCTGTCACTTTTCTCTCTTCATATGGGTACCAGATCCCCAAGCCAGCTTTGGAGACCTGGCATGAATTGGACCTTCCCCATTTTCCAGCTCCATATCCCTCCCACCTCCCATGAGGGAGTGATTTTCAACTACATTGGGTTTCTCTGGAGCCTTAAATGCTCCATAGCCTTTCCAAGGCCAGGGGTTCCACATGTGCTGTTCCCGCCATCTGACACAAGTTCCTCCCTGCCCATTCCGGCAGCTGAAACCCCTTTGCATCCCACAAGTCTCAGCTCATGCATTCTCTTTTTTTTCTTTTAGGAAAGCCTTCCCTGATGGGCAGGGAGCAGCTCCCAGGCCTCTGCTGAAATCTCTTGCCCCCTCCCCTATTTTTCATTCATGAAAATTAACCACTAACTGTGTTATTTATTTGTGTAGTCTTTGGTCGAGTCTCTGTCTCCCACCTGCTAGTAAAGTCCCATGAGGAGGGAGGATAGTGTGTATTACTTTATTCTCTGAATTCCACCACATGATAGAACCCAAATATTTGTTTTTATTATTTTTTAAAATATATTTTTATTGACTTCAGAGAGAAAGAGAGGAGAGATAGAAACATTAATGATGAGAGAAAATCATTGATCGGCTGCCTCTTGCACGCCCCACACTAGGGATCGAGCCTGCAGCCCGGGCACATGCCCTGACTGGGAATCAAACTGTGACTTCCTGGTTCATAGTTTGATGCCCAACCACTGAGCCACCCCAGCCAGGCTATGTGTTTTTATCCTTCCATTTAAATGTCATTACTTCTTTGGTCCCAGGGGTGGCTGTAGTCCCAGGGTTTTGCACTGTCCCCTTGTTCTTCCTCTAAATCCTGTTCACACCTCCTCGGATTAGCCTAATGTTAGTGTGTCACTTGTTTCCTGCTGGGACCCTAACCCACACAGGTAAGAATCAGACGGGCCAAAAAGAAAAAAAAATTAATTAGTAGTTCAGATAAATGCATAGATAGAATTGAATACTCTTAAAAAACATATTAACAGTTCCATCTAAATTTCTATACAACACAGTGGCTAAACATTAACCTGAATATTACATATATATTTGAAAAATGAACTGATACCCAGTCAGGGTATAGCATATTAGGCCATGAAAAGCACAATTCAGTTCTTGTCAAAGAAGCTCCAAGTTAAGCTAAACCAGGGGAGGGAATCCAGATACCCAAGTGCATCCGGTCAGCAGGGGGGCTTTTAAAACATTATAAACTAAATGCAACTTTTTTTTTCTTAAGACAGAAACTTATCCTTTCAGAGTTCTCAGAGGCTAGAAGTCTGAAATCAAGGTGTTGGCTTGGCCATGCTCCCTCTGAAGGCTCTAGGGGGAATCCTTCCTTGTCTCTTCCAGCTTCTGGTGCTGCCAGCAATCCTTACTTCCTCGGCTGGTAGCTGCCTCACTCTAGTTTCTGTCTCCATTGTCATATGAGCCTTCTCCCTATGTGTGCATCTAGGGTTCTCCAAATCTCTCCCTCCTTGTAAAGACACCAGTCATTAAATGTCATTAATACTAATCCAGTATGACCTCGTCTTAATTGGCTTACATCTGCAAAGACCTTATTTGGGGATTCACATACATAGATATCAGGGGTTAGGACTTGAACATATCTTTTTGGGGAATGAAATTCAACCCAGGACACTAGGTATAAAGCCAATTATTTTCCTCCTTTCTCTTTCTCCTATTTTATATAAGGAGTATTGGTGGTTATTTGAGTTTTCTCTCTCTTTTTTAGTCGGTCAATCTAGCTACAGGTCTGTTAATTTTGCTGATGTGGTTAACTTTGTAATTTGGTTTTGAGATTACAGAATATCCAGGTGGGATTGTGGATGAACTAGACGTGGAATTACTATCTCTCCCAAGTGGATATGGCAGTGGATGGGATTTTGAGGCTTCGCTTTTTGGGAAGAGGGTGGGGGTATCTTCCTCTTAACTGGAATAGTTATGCTGTTAGGCAGACACATGATGTGGCTACTATTCTTGTTACATGGAAGTTTAAATATGGTAATGGTGAGAATAGTGCTGACTAGCCAAAAATATTCTGGTTATTTGCGAGTCACTGGGGAAAGACTGACTGAAGAGGGGAGAGCCAGTTTTGCTGTTTTGTTTGTTTCCTGCTTCTGATGGAGCTCCTGGAAGCCTCTGGGTTCCTACTCAGGCAGGGCAGTTCCAGCAGCTGCAGCGTGTGGACCTCTGACTTTGGCATGGTCGTGGTGAAGGTACATCACTTTGGGCACTGGGCTGTTGCATCTTTAGTGTGAGTGTGGACTCCTGGCTGACTTCATTTATTCCTTCTCTAACACTCTTCCTTTCTTTATGTGGATATGACTTTCTGACCTATGTTACTTCCCTTTTTTTCCTAACGAATTTATTTTAACACTAGAGGCCCAGTGCACAAATTTGTGCATGATGGGGTCTGGATGCCCGCCCCTGATAGGGGTAGGGGGCACCTATGGAGGGTGGGGCCGGCTGGGGAGTTATTAGTGTCAAAGATCTTTGCAGGGTATATACATGTTTGCTGTTGGCTTTTGGATGAGTTCAAAGGCGCTTTAGTGTCAGGGACACTTAGAGCTTCCGTTTCTAAGCTTCTCCCTAGACAGGTAATGCGGTTTAATTCCCTGCTGACAAACCCTCTAAAGCAGCAGCTGCCAACCTTTCAGACCTCACGGCCCACCAGTGGGCCTCGGACCCCCGGTTGACAACTGCTGCTCTAAAGAGAGGCCGTGGTGTGATGTGGCTGCCCTCTTTGGTAGTAAGCGGTGGAGAGAGAATGCGGGAAGATGGTGGTTGTGCTGGGCACCTCTCCTGGACACCTGACTGATGGTCCAGACAGTGAGCAGTTTTCCCCCTGATCCCTCGTCATTCAGGTTCCTGGTCTATGAAGGCTGGAGAGTGTTTACTTATTTAGAATCACTGAAGGTCATACTTGATGGGGGGCGGGGCAGTCAGGGGGGGCAGCAGGGGGAGGCACTGCAGGCAGTGGGCTGGCTGCCCCCCCCGCCACCACCACCAATTGGGTCAGTTGGCTGCCACAGTGCACATCATAGCCACCGGTCATTCTGGTTGTTCTGGTCATTCCACTTGGCTTTTATATATATAGATTCCTTGCAAGGCACATGTTCTTAATTTTTGTTTGTTTGAGAAAGCCTTTATTTCACTTTTGAAAGGGCATTTCATCCAGTAGGAACACAGAATTCTAGGTTGGTGGATTATTGTTGTCCTTTTTTTGAAAGAAATGTTTGTGGTTTTTTAAATTTTTTTTTATTGATTTTTGTTTTCAAAGGGAGAGGGAGAGAGAGAAACATTGATCTGCTGCCTCTTGCCCACAACTAGAGCTTGTGATCTGACTGAGAATCAAACCAACAACCTTTTGGTGCCCAACCAAACGAGCCACACAGGTAGGGCAGGTGGTTTGTTTTTTGTAAATATTTCATTCCATTCTTCTCTTCTCCTGGTGTCTGCAGAGAAGACTGATGTAATTTTTGTCCTTGTTCCTCTGTAGGTAAGGTGGGCTTTTAAATCTCTTGCTTTTTTCAAGCTTTTTCCTTTCTGGGCTTTGTGAGGGTTTTTTGCAATTTGACTATGATATACATAGATAAAGATGTGGGTTATTTATCTTGCTTGGTATTCTCCAAGTTTCCTGGATCTGTGGTTTGGTATCTGTTATTAATTTTGGAAAATTTTCAGTTATTATTATTTCAAATATTTCCTCTGTTATTTTCTTTCTTCTTCTGGTATTCCCTTAACATGTATGTTATATCTTTTTGTAACTGTCCCACAGTTCTTGAATAGTCTGTTCGGCCTTTGTCCTTTTTTTAAATTCTCTTTGCATTTCGGTTTTAGAAGTTTTTTTTTTTAAAATATATTTTATTGATTTTTTACAGAGAGGAAGGGAGAGAGATAGAGAGTTAGAAACATCGATGAGAGAGAAACATGCATCTCCCAGCCAGAAAGCCGACGCTCTATCCACTGAGCCAAACCGGTTTCGGAGGTTTTAGAAGTTTTTATTAACGTATCTTCAAGGAGGGAAAGTATTTGGTAGTCTTACCATTAGGTCTCAATCTGAGTTTGCTATTACCCTTTTCCCATGTCATAGGCTAGATTGGGTATTTCCCTTCCCTTGGATTGGTTATACTGTATTCTGGTAAAGCCCCAGTTGGTTATACTTGGGTAAACAATTTCTCCTGGGGGCAGGTTTAAGAGAGGAGTACAGAATGATCTAGGCATATTCCAAATGTTTCCTCCCCACTCTCCTTACCAGAAGCATGAGGGGATTTTCTGCCCATCTTCACAGTGGAAACCTAGTAGGGCTCCTGGAGGTAAAATTCAGGAAAGTGGGGAGAACCCTGTAAAACTAGGCTTCCTAGCAGTTTTTAAGCTTCTAGCTAGAATACACTGAGCATCGGGTAATTTGCCAATTATGACTTAAAGTGTCGCTGTAGATACTGGCTCCAGCTGTGGATGCCTGCTCCGTGTAAGCTGTGACACTGTGTATCTCCCTGTCTGTCTCACCAGTTTTGGGGGCACCAATCCTCTGGTGTATTTAAGAAGAGTCCTTGGATTTTAGTTTCTTTACCTGTTTTTCTTGTTGTGAGGACAGGAGTGATGACTTCCAAACTCTTTACAGGATGAGCTCGAAGTTGGAAATTCAAATACACTTTTCAAAGTTTATTTTAGAAAATCTGAAATGTTAAGTAGAAAATAAAAATCAGCAATAATTCCAGAGATAATTATCTCTTCTCAGAGATAATTACTGGTAAGTAGTGGATGTATGTTTTTTCCTATTCCCATAATGTGTTCATATGTAAGATATATGTAAAATAATTTTAATAGAATTATGCCATGTTATTCATAGTTTCATAACCTTATTTACCCACAAACACTATGTTATACATTTCTCCATATCAGCAAATATTTTGCATTTAATTGTTTAATAATTGCAAATGCTACAAAATATTTGGTCATATGGGCATAGAATTACTTATTCTGCTTATTTAATTGGGGATAATATAGCAGAGAGGTTAAGGTCATTCATTCTGGGATTAGATTGCCTGGCTCAAACCCTAGTCTTTCTGCTTACTAGTTACACGGTCTTGGGCAAATTATTTAGCTTCTCTGTACCTCAGCTTTCTCACCTGTTACACAGGGACAATAAGAACACCTATCTCTTAAGTATGAGAATTAAGCAGGATAATAAAGAAGCACATAGAACAAATACTCAAATGTTTATTATATTTCATTGGCAAAACTAATTTTAAAATAATCTATTTTGCATCTTGGTTCCAAATGAATTTTCTGATATTGGGACTGGGTGGCCTAGATGATAACCTTTAAATTTTCAGCCACAAGACAGAAATAGCTCCTATGACCAACTTCAAACTTGATATTATGGTTTATGGATCAGTTGCATCTTGGTGTACCATGAATGGGTTACAGGTGCACCAAGAACATTGGTCTCCTTAGCCAATGTCAGTGGGGAGGGGGAGGACCGAGCTCTTTGCACTAGCACCTCTGGGGTAAGGACTGCCTCCGTGCTCCTCAGTGACCTTATACCAATATTGTTTGCAACGTGTTGTGATGGAACAAAAAGAAACACTGCTCATCAATCTTAACGCACAAGAGAGGGGGAAGCAGCAACTTCCCACAGTTAGCCGCCTGGCCACAGCCGTCCCCAAGGAGCTGGGCAGATGGTGCCGTTTTTCTCTCAAATTCCTTTTGGCCCAAGGCCCAAAATTTCTCCTACTGCAATAGTGTCTGTGTTTAGCTTAGTTTTCCAACATCATTAATTAAACTACTACTCCCAGGGAAGGAAAAGCTTCGGGAGCCAAATCGTATTTTTCCCACCAGGAACCACAGATCCTCTGATTCTCTCACGTTTGCAGAAGGGCCTGCGGTGCATCACATGCCGAGAAAGACTGGGCGCGTTTGCTCGTCAGCGCACGTGCCAAAGACCACTAGACAAAACGGTTTCAGAGTGTGCCTCTCAGGTGTTATCTCCTCTTATTTTATCACATTTTCCAAAAGCAGGCTTGATTAAATAAGTAAACAAATAGATAAATAAATAAATGGAAACCTCCTGGGTGTTGAAATATGTTATGCAAATTCCACAACATTCTTATTAGACAGAATAAATGTCTGTGGCTGAGGAATCCAGATTTGTTCCAACAGCTAAACAGGCTTGGAAATTAGCCACCTTTTGGGGCAAAAATTAGATTATGACCAACCACATAGAAAATTGTCCCTTGAAAGGGTGCCCTCTAAATTTTTTTTTTTTTAGCTCTCCATAAATAGAGCCTTATAAGGAGAATTTCCAGAAGCCTTTTGTAAAATTACAGGAACAAATTAGAACCGTATCACCTAAAATTGGAAAGCCATAAAACATCAAAAGGATACCTTTACTTTTTTTCTTAGAGAATTTTAGTTTGTCATTTCCTAATCAACATTAGTTCTCTGTACTAAATGCTATAAGTATTTTACTTTATATGCAACCTACCAAATGTATAGTATACAAAATTTAATGTGTAGCATAGAATTACATCAATGATTCTCTTTTTGCATAATATCAAGGTTAAGCACCTCTTGCTACACTATTTTAACTCAGAGTCTAAACATATCCACTCATACACAGATAACCTTATTTCCAAATGATTAGAAGGGTTTATTCAATATTCTATATAACTCTTGAGAACCATCTAAAATGAGGCGCCACTGAAAAAAAGACTACAAATCTCCGTATTTTCACCATCTTTCTAGGCTCATAGATGCAGAATTAGAGTAAATTCAGGAAAAAGGGAAGGGAAAGCATTGAAGTTATAAAAAGGATGGTGCAGTTGGCACAGTGGAAAGACAACTTGAAACTACAATTTGGTCCCATCACTTTCAAATCCAAGATTTCCATTGATCGGATGTGTGACTTTGGGCAATTCATTAAAGCTCCCCAAGTACCATTTTCATCATGAGATAATAATTCCCTTCTATTTCACAAAGTTATTGGAAGACTCAAATATATAAATGTTACAAAGATATTTTTAAACCATGACTGGAAGGCATTATTTAACTTAAGCGCGCCTGCGCGCACACGCCCGCATACACACGCACACACGCACACACACACACACACACACACACTGTACTGTTTATTGAGCATTTACTAAGTGCCAGGCATTGCACTAGGAGCTTTGCACACTTGTTCCTCACAACAACACATGTAAGGCCTGAGCTGTCACTCATATTTCCCAGTCTTTCTTTGATTTCCTATCTTGGCAATCCAGTCTCAGTCCTTAAATCTCAGCTTTGGGGCTGCTGGGGTTGCTGTGACTTTATCTCCTCCACTTTATAACATTGTGCACGTAGCAACTTTGCACAGCTACAGGGTGAAAAAGTTGAGCTAATCTTTAACTTTTTCTTCCACTCTTCTAACAGGTGCCAGACAATGAAAATAGCCTGTGATCTCTTTGTCAAGACAAAGTGAAACCTGAAATGATGACACAGTCCTCCAAGGCAGTGACCTTACAAATAGTTTGGGTGCCCTCTGATTCTGTCTTCTCCCACCTAACCCTTCTCTGCGGGTGTTTTCCCTGCCCGGGGTTTGCCCTTTCTTCTTGCAGAGCCTGCTCCTAACTCACCAGTGTAGGGCTTGAGTTTGGCTCGTGCTCTGAAATATCTGCGTTCTAGCAGCCAACTCGGAGTATGGGATGGAGTTTGTTCCTGGTGTCCTCCTGTCGGTATCGATGGGATCAAAGGGAGATTCACCTGGAACCCATGTAGTGTTGTTCTTCCAGATGACAAGCTTGCTTCCAGGTGTTGAGTAGGAGAAATTGCCGCACATAAACATCATAGCACAGGGTAGGCCCGGGCACCTTATTTCTATCAGGATTCTTCAGGCCTCAGAATGAATTTTCCTGTCTTCGATTTTTCACAGCAAATTTTTCCTCTTCCTGAATCTCAGACTGAAATTAGAGGGCTTTGGAGAGTGATGGTGTTATTTATAGCCAAATACTGACCATCCATAGACACAATTATGAATTGTGGCTTAAAGTTTAAATGAATTTAAAAAGCCGTTATCCATTTATTAAATGTTTACTATGCAATGAGTTGTGACAGTAGCTATTTTTCATGGATTATCTCCCTCACAATAACTAGGGGATAATGTATCAGTATACTTTTGGCTTCAAGTCACAAAAAAGACAATTTATGTGCTCAAGTGTTAATTGCATAATAAAGGTCTGCACATGTGGTAGTTTTGTTGTTGATTTAATTGATTACCTCTAATGTCATCCAGGACTCAGATTTATTCTGTGTGTCTGCTCTGTGTCTTCAGTGAGCGCATGGCCCTTGGGTAGCTCCCACCACCATTGCAATCTGACTAGAGCAGCTCCAATCAGCACTGCTCACACAGTGAAGTCCGGAAGGAAAATTGCCCATCCCTGTCTCCTCTGCATTGCCTTCCTTCCTCTAGGAAACATTTATTTTCGTTTGATGTTTATTCCCTCATTGTTTCTTTCTGAAAATAAAAGCAAATATGAAGATATAAAAAAATTTTTTTTTAAAAAAGAAAATAAATAAAAAGCATTGTTAAATTCCTCAAGGAGTTCAGGGCCTTAGTTGTCAAAGTGCCATCTACTGGATGCATGCTACTATTTGGCTGATCCTAAAAAGTGGACGGCTTTCAGCAAACTGCCTTCAGTGTATCATCACCTTAAAAAATGTTAATTTCCACTTATAAGACAAGTGACTCTAATAAAAATCACAGGGTTGTGTCTCAGAAGAGGCAAGGTGGTAGGTTCTTTTCTGAGCAAGGGATGGACACTGGATATTCAGCACCTGGGCTCCTAAGCAAGCAATTTCAGAAAAGACACGCACTGCCTAATGTTGCTACCCTGGTAAATGCCCTCTGCACCAGACTTTCCAACGTATGCCCTTGTGTGGCCTGGAAACTTCTATCCATTCAACAGAGAAACAAATATTTATTCAGTCATTTGTTCTCTCAGTTTATCAAAGGCCTACTATGTGCCAGGCCTTGAGCTTGGAGCTAGGGACACAGGATGATGAAGGTAAGCAAATTTCTGGTCAAGCCTGGATCATCCTGCTGTCACTGGCCAGGCACCTTTCCTATTCTGATTCTCAGCTGAACTTCTTTTCTGTGTATGTTGGCCACCCCTTTCGTGTCCCTTTTCTCCAGCACACCTCCCTGGGACAGTGAGAGTTGCTAGGTGGAATTTGCTCTTCTGCCCTGAACTTACCCCTGCTCCCTACAAATCCCAGTCCAGTCAACAAAGAGGTCACCAAGGGCAACCCCCATGGACTTGACGAGCTAGCTACGTGAGCTCGATCACAGCCCTTGGCTGTCCACCCAGAAAGGATAGGTCTGGACCTCGATTAAAGTTCGCGTGGGCCTGGATCCGTACACAGGCTAGTAGGTTATTCAACTTTGTTTGTTCTTTGCTCCAAGCCAGTTAGAGATTGCGGGCACTCCTGCCCAGCCCAGCGGCCAGCTGCTCTGTGGTGAAGGCGAAGGAGTGGCAAGTGAGAGTTCCCCGTGTGTGCTCACCAACACTCGCTCCCGAAAGGCCACAAACCGAGTCCTCAGCATTCCTGTGGATTTTAATTATAGCTTGGGGGCCCACAGTCGTTGAGAATGCAGATTCCATAAATTTGAAATTGTGGTAGATAGGCCTGAGGTTTACATTTGCAATAGCTAAGATAGGATTTGCTAAGCAAACTCAAGGGACTTCTACTTTCTTTTTATACCTAACCAAAAACAAAAGAACAATACCCTCAAGATCTGGGGGCCAGAGACTGCCGACAAAGTTTACATTAATTAAGAGAATAGACAGTTTTCAAGTATCCTGGAACTCTCTAGAAACACCTACTCAGGTACTAGCAAGTACAAATAAATTTTATCTGTTTCTAAGCAAACATCTCACAGGAACATCTGGTTATTTTAGGCTCACTTTTGGTTTATAAAAGGGCTGGTTTAATGGATTAATTGCAATAAAACGCAGCTCTTCTCTAATTCAGGTGGGCTTCTCCTGCCCCCTCCCCACTCTGCACCATTATTCTGAAACTGATGAGATTATACTAATACTGTAGTCACAGGGACTCAGTTAGAAGGTGCCTTGAGGTCACTTAGCCTCCAGGCAGAGCTGTTCCTAAAACTATTTTAGACCTATGGAGGCTTATATCATTATCCTGCTCTCTGTATAATCATTACTATTAAATGATGCCACACTACATAGATCATGTTTTATTTTTACAAAGTGCTTTACCCCTAATTTCAGTTACTAGTATATCCAAGGAAGTCCTAAAATGATTACTTCCTGCTCTCAAAATGGGAGATTGAGGCACAGTGAGAAGCTCTGGTTGGCTTCTTGCCTCAGAATCTGTTGTCAGCTAGGAATAGAACTCTTGCCTCTCATTTTCAGGCCATTGTGAGAAATGGCCAAGACATTTCCCTGGTCTCAATTGCCTTTTCCAGTAAGCTTCAGAGTGTGTGTCTTCTTGTTGGAACACTTGGAAGTCTGTTCTCTAGCATCCAGAGAATTCCCTGGTCCCCTGTTACCTCCTACAGATGTGGAAACCACCAAGCAGGAGATGGGATGGAGAAGGAAGGTGGAGGGAAGCAGGAGGCACTGCCTCTGACTCCTTTCCTAGGCATCAGCTGTTCGTTCAGAACCAGGGCCAGGCTGCCCTTAGCAATTACTTCCATAACAGCTAACGCTGGTCCAGAAATAATAAAGCTGATATTTTGTGAGTACTTGTGAAATAGGTAGCATGCGAGCAGCATCCTGTTCATCTTCACATCAACCCTGGAAGTCAACAGTATGACGCCTTCCATTTTGTAAATGAGGAACATAGAGAGGGGAAGTCACTTCCTTAAGCTCACAGGGTCCATGACTCTAGAGGAAACTCATCCCTGAATGGCCTTTCCCCAGAGCCTGGGCAGAGGAACAGCATCATTGTGATAAAGTTCAGGTCTCACACTCCTCAAACTTGGGGTTGCTCAGTAATAGGGGATGCCCAACCTTTTTTGACACATCTGAGTCCATAATGGACAATCAGACAATGCTTTATGGATATAGCTTTGTGGATTGTTGGAGTCTCTGCCACTATTTTTACTTTTTTTTTTTTTTTTTACATAATACTTATTTGCCAGAGAGCCTCAACCCCTTGGATGACATGGTGCATCATTTCCAGAAACTCTTTTTTCATGTCTATTGGCAGAACTTAAAAGTGAGCATTTTACAGTCTGAACATGTGTGCCAAAGTCCAACATTTAAAGGAATGAAAAACCCATCCTTCTGGAGTTTTTATTCATTTACTCAGAAATAATCAGAATGTGAGCAGCAAGTTTGTCTGAGGCAGTGCTGAGCAGTAGCATACGGAGGTGGCCGTGATGGGTTTGATCCCTCTCTCATGGATCGTATCATCTGGGACAGGGGTTGGCGAACTCTAGCTGTGGGCCTAATCTGGCCCAGGGCCTGTTTTTGTAAATAAAGTTTTATTGGAACACAGCCATGTTCCTTCATTTACATATTACCTATGGCTACTTTTGCACTTCAATGGTGTGGAGTAGTCGCTACAGGTGACTGGCAAAGTCTAAAATAGTTACTATCTGGCGTTTACAGAAAAAGTTTGTCAATTCCTGTCCTAGGAACGATTTATTCTTCAAGCCTGCACATTTCTCTTTCATGTAGAACATGTATTTATCCCCAAACCAGTCATCCACTAGGGTTCTTTACTAGTAAATTTGTTTCTTCCGAAGAAAAATGGTCACCACTAGAGAACTCAGCAATGCTGGAACACAAAATCCAAAAAAAAAAAAACCACCCATAAAATTATAATAAAAAAATAACCATCAGCATTTACAGAGTGTTACTTACCAGGAAGCATTGTAAGCATTGCATGTGTACTAATTCAATTCTCACAATAAATCTATGCAGGACGCACTGTCATTGTCCGTTTTTCAGACGAAGACTGGTTAAGTAACATGGCCAAAGTCCAGGCTAGAAGGAGCAGTGCTGTGACTTTAGGCACTTGCAACCTACCACACACAGTTCTCCACTACTTTAAATTACATGAGGCAGCAGAGTGTGGGGTCATGCCCAAGTAGGTTGGCGAAGAGGAGGTTGCCAGGGATGTGGCAGGACAGTGCTGGCAGGGTGACTGCTGGGCCTATATTTAGCCCCAAGAAAATCCTCATCCAAGAGAGAATGAGCTTCTCTCTTGCTTTCTATACTCAGACACGCTCTCTGATTAGGGAGGATGGAATTGCTTTACCACGCTCAGAGCTTCACTGTAATTAAAGTGCTTCTCAGATGTGGATGTGTCTCATGCCTCTGCTAATGCTGATCTGTGGAGGATGCTTTGAAACTCAGAGAAAAAAAAATAGAAGCATTGATTCATTTCATCACAAAGAGAACAGCAAGGAGCATGGAGCCCCTTTATGGTGTATGCCTGTGTCCCTTTCTAAAGGATTCCTGAGATCCTGTCATGCTCTTCCTTTTCCTCTGACATCCCCTGAATTCCTTCTCCCTACCCCTAGATATTCTTGACCCCAACCTCCTCCCCACCCCCACCCCTGTTCTTTCTAAAATACAGAAGCCACTCCCAGGGCTCTTGATATATAATATCAAGACCACAAAAATCATTGCAAGGAAACTCCCATGTCTGAGTGGGGGAGGGTCATTTACTGAGTTCAGGAAGCAGTCATAGCAGATTATAGAAGTCTCTGCTTCTTTTATATCTTCACAATCATCTTGAAGGCATACCCTCAGGTTACCCAAACTGTCCTCATGAACATGACGTTTGTTGATGACTGACTGGGAATTTTTGCTCAGGCTCTGATTTCCTTAAAGAGTCATCAGTACTATTCACAGGACTGTGTAGAGGTATAGTTTGCCACAGAATATGTAGAAGATCTTTTCTGTGTCCCCCATGCACTGGGACATTTGGAAAATGAGATGTAGCCTTGACTGTAGGAGAAATCAGCATCACCCCACATGTGCCTTTCCCTGTCATGGAAATTTATATCACTGTAGCTCCACAGTGCCTTCTAAACAGGGGTATTTGCACCCACTGGCCCTTGCATCCAAAGGCGCTTGCGCCACAGGTTCATACAATGGGACACTCGCCAAATGAGTTTTCGAAGTTATTCCTTATTTCAGACAGTGGCCTGAGTTCTGTCTTAACCCTGATATAACCGTAAGTATAACAAGCAAATGTATATTGTCTCTAAAATATGCATGGAATTGCAAAAAAGTAAAAGGTACCTACTTTTAGGTCTGACAAGATATTCACTCCATAGAATTATGCACCGCGGTTCCCACTGCTCTGTAAAATCTTTGGGAGGCTTTGCATTTCGTATGCAAGCACTACTAGCGTGGCGTTCCTAGAACATTTAAATAGCCTGCCTCTATAGAATTAGCTAGACAGCCAGCACCAGAGAAGTTAGGAGATAATTATGTCTTCCCTAAAATGAACTTATGTTCTAAGCAGGGAATGTGGCCAAGATGCCAGGTATGTTTTCCTTTTTCTTTGTATCTTGGCCATCTCATTCCCAGACACGGTCCAAGCCACACTTTTGCTCATGTTTCTTTCATGAAATGATTGTCTTCTCTCAGAGCTCATTATTACAAATAAAAATATAGATTTCTTGTATCTTCAAGATTTTATTTGGGACACACCTTGGGGCTTTTGTATAACCTCTTTGTAAAGAAGTTTTGTAAAACATAATGATCTTGTCATCTGCTTTTCTTTTTTTAGACCCAAATAATCAAATTAACAGGTAGAAAGATTCAAGCTTTCTAGTTTAAATTTGTGCCAAATTGATTCAAAGTTAACATATTTTTGAAAGTGTTGTCTAATTAAATTTCAAATGGCTCTTGCTAATGTGTAGCCCTGTTCCCAGCTCCTCTGTCAGTCTAAGGAGCCAGTTAATAAGAAGGTAAGGGGGAGGGAGGGAAGAGGAAGGAAAAGAGAATTAAGAGATGGATTAAATCCACGCCTTTTGTGTGGTGTCTTTACCTAATCAGTCATTTTATATCTGTCCCTGAAAAAAACAAGCAAACAAATAAACAAACAAAAAAAGACATTCTCCGGAAGAAATAGAGGGCCGCCCCAACTTTATCTCTGGATGGCATGGCTGGCATGCACAGCTGTTCCCTCTGAGCATTGCACAACTCAAAAGGCACCATTCCCATCGTAATTCATGTGTATGGACCTGACCACTGACATTTCTTCTCTGGCACCGAATCCTGGCTCCCTCCCTCCCTTACCTCCCCAGCTGTGATCTGCACTCAGTGCTCAAAGTGGGTCCTTCCTTAGCCACTCTAGTGAGCATCCCAGTCCGGCAGTTTCCTGAGGGCCCATCCACATAATCCACTCCTCTCTCAGGTTTGCCCCATTCTGAAAGACAGAAACTCGGACACCTGCTCTGCTCCTGGCAATGCTTAGCAACTTCTCAGTGCAGCCCCGGCTCCCAGCCAGGATTCTGCTTCTAGGGTCATCAAGGAATCCATTGCTTGTGCTATTATGTCCACTTATGCCCCTAACCCCAGGCCCCAGACTTTCCTGTCCCCCTTGTCCTACTTTGTCTCGGTTCTGTCTGGAATCAGGGAGAAGGTTTCCAGAATACTCTCCTACTTG
>NW_006291009.1:585434-601606 GCF_000327345.1 Myotis davidii
AGGTAACACTAAAGTTATCTGCAAAGTGACCCAAATCTGCCCCATCCTGGTCCATTTTTGTCAGGTACTGGGCTAGCCCTTAACAGAGTTTGCATTAGGGAACCTGCAGACAATTACAGAACCTTTTATTTTGATATAAAAGTGTCTTGAATGGTCCTTTCATTAAAATCCATTAACATCTTCCTCTGAGAAGATCTTAAGAAATTGTGTTTCAGTTACCAGCAGAGAAATGCCAAGGGCTGCTCGTCCCACATGTTTGAGTCTGCTAAATATATTCCCAGCCACCTCCAAGAGCCTCCCTTTGTCCTGTGGGCATTGCCTGGCTGGCTTTTCACCACACCAACTGTTTCTGATTCTTTCCTTTCTTCTTTACTCCTTAGTTCCCCCCTTTTCTTTTTCAAGGACTAAGGGGATTATTTCTCTAGAGCTGAAAGGGTCCTCACAGAATCATCAATTCAGTGCATTGCACTGAGGAACATAAGATAGTTTTATCCCCATTTTACAGAAGGAGCAACAGGTCCAGGCAGAGAAAGAAACTTGTGGTAAGTCACAACTCAGAGAGGTTCCAAGCAAGTGTCTCATCTTTGGCAGTGAATTAGAATCATCTGGGGACCAAGCTTCCAGAGCGATTAGATGAGAACCTCTGCAGATGGTGTTTCTCAAGCCTCACCTACATCAGAATCCCCGGGTGTTGGTTAAAAACCAGGTAGCTGGGCATCCCCAGATTTTCTGATCAGTATTTTTGGGTGGGTCCTGAGACCTGCCCGTATAACCAGCTCCCAGGTGAGGCGGTGCGGATGCTGCACGTGGAGAGCCCACCGGGAGAACCACGGTGTGGGAACCACCTTTATGGAGAGATGGGTCAGCAAAGACAAGTGACTCCCCGCCCACTTCAAAATGCACCAAGCTGTGCCTGGCCGGCAAACCAGGAACTCTGGCTAAGGTGAAGAATGGCAATTCAACCAGCAGGAAGTGGGCTGCACTAGAGGATCCTGTCTTTTTCAGCACCTTCCTGGTCTTGGTCTCAGCACTACTCTTCATCTTATCAATTTCACGCCAGAGCCCTGCCATACTTCTAGCTCCTGGGTCATTGTGTGTGGAAGGCCCTCCCTCAGACCCAAATGAGGCTGTGTGCTGTCCTGCCCAGACCTAACTGACACCTGCCCTCAGATCCTCAGGGCGTGGTGCCTCTGGGGCCCGGGGCATGCCAATTTCTGCTCTGTGCCTTGACTTCTTCTTGCCCTGTACTGTTTGTTGGAAATATTCTCTGGCTGGCCGCTAGGCCTTTATGCCTCCTGTATACTTCCCTATGGGAACCAGCCTAAGAAACATAATTTTTGCTTCAAATAGTCACATTCCTAAAGGCTCAATAACCAGATTTCTGATTTTGGTCTGAGCAGTGTCTCCTCTTCAGTCCACTTGCTGAGGAGAGCTGATAACGTTTTTAATTCATTTACCCATTTGTCAGACATGTGTTGAGTGATATGTGGCTAGCACTATCCTAGATGTAAAGATAAGGAGACAAGTAAGACCCATTCCCTTCCCTCGGGTAGAAGTGAGGGAGATAGTGTGACCAGTGCTAACATGGAATCAGGCACCAGATTCATTGGTATGATGTCAGGTGGGGGGACAGGGCAATTAACCTCTGAGCCATGGCTGAGGTGGTCAAGTCCTCCATTCCCCTGGGACTTAGGCTTGCAGGTCTCTAAATCATTACTGTTGGCAACACAAGATGGATTTATAGCAATAGGACCGCTAGTACAGACAAGAGGGCAGAGAATTATTCTCTCACGGTGGTGTGCTGTGCGAGGTAATAGAAAGTGTGATCATTGGAAGGGTATTCAAATGGAATGTTAAGTGAGAATGGCGAGTTCCAGACGCTAACTGTAAAATGAATCGGGCATCTTGAGGCTACGTGGCACACCCAGAGAGCTGGGTTAGGAAGTAGAAGAGGGGAGAGCCAACCAGAGAGGGAGTGCTTACCACTGATGGGAGCTTCTCTTGAGTAAGGGAAGAGCCTCGAAGCAGTAAACTGGAATCTCACTAACTTTGCTGAGGGCCTGTGCCCACTATGTGGTTTCATCCTGGCCTGCTATGCAATTTCCACCGTAACTTGTATGAGAAAACATAGTGCTCAGGGCAGCGGGCCCCTAGCTGGGAAGATAACCCCCAGTGCTGCCACCAGCTCCTCAGAAGAGGGCCCCAGTATCTAAAAATAGTGCCTTGGTTAGTTGAAGGGCATGTTAGAAACAAACAAAATCGAGCCCTTTATAGGGTCACCATAGGATGAATGCCAAGTGCCCTGACTGAGGGAAGAGCTGGTTTGAGAGGTGAATGTTGAGACCACCAAGGGTATGGTGCTCATTAAATGGTAAAAATTAAGCAAAATCCTCAGATGCATGCAGACTGATGCCGAGGGATGAGAATGACTCACAAAGCAATCCTTTCATTACTTTCAATAATTTGCTGACCCTTTCTGGGATACAAGGTCCTTCATTCTATGCTGTGAATGTGATTAAGCAGAGTTTTGTAAATAGGTGGCTTTAAAAATATATCTAGGGAAGTTGCTATTTAAAGGCAAAAAAGGATAGCCAATCTTTACCTAAAAGGAGGAATTCTCTGGCAATATGACTAACCATGTCCCAGCTTACCTGTTTCTAAAGAATAATTTAAAAAAAATGTTTAAAGAGTGGCACAATCCTTCAGCAAAACTGTTGAGTGGATAAAATCTTTCTTGAGCTCTGTATCTCATTTCCTCAATTTAATACCCTTTGCAAATGTGATGAGTTTTAGTGGATTAAATCTTTAGGGGAACTTTTGGTGAAGGCTTTTGGGGAAGTAGCACCTTAATCCAAAAGAATATTCCCAATGGTTTTATGGGATTGGAAGAGGTATCTTTGGATTAGGAGGTTTTATAATAACCCTCAAACCCCCCATCCAATAGCACCGCACACTGGACATGAAGCTGAGCAAATTCTAAATCCAAATGTATTATATCTACTCTAAGCTGTGGGAAGCCACCGCTTGCCAATACTGTCACGGGAATGCACCAAGGAACTCGGAAGGCTGATGAACCTTGGGCGTTAGCAGGGCTGATGCTAAGCACCTCATCTGTTGAGATAGTGGTGGCTCAAGGCAATTCCCTAACCTGATAATCCTTTTACTGTTTACCAAACTTTACCTTTGATATGCCTATATGCATTGCTAAAGGGCAAATGTATATTCAAATAAATAAATAGTGGACCAGACCAGAAGTCAGTATGTCTCTTCAAAAACGAGGGTCCACTTGGCCCCCAATTCATATGAATTCTAAATTCATATTTCTTGTATAGCATTTTCATTTGTGCATCAGCCCCTCCTTCAGATCCTGAACCCTGCCACAGAGGTTATCCCACTAAGCTTTTTTTTCTTTTCTTTTTTCTTTTTCAGCTTTATTGAGGTATGGTCAAAGCTTTATCATGAAAGAGGCTCAGAGAAAAGCAACAATAGCCATTTGTACAGAAAAAAATAATTTAGAAGAAAGAGTTAAAAGAATTGGGACTCCAGTGGTAGGGAAGAGAATGCTAGAGAAAAATAGTAACAGTAGCTTTAAGTATGTCCAGCACAGTACTGTCCAATAGAAATAGATGTGAGCTGCATAAGCAATTCAAACTTTCTCACTAACCACATTACACAGAGGAAATAAAAAACAGGTAAAAATGATTTCAATAATATATTTTATTTAGCTCAATGTATCTGAAATGTTATTTCAATATGTAATCAATATAAAATTATTTTAATGGAATATTTTACATTCTTCACACCAAGTGTTAGAAACCCAGTATTTATTTCATAATGTAGCATTTCAGTTTGGACAAGCTACATCTCCTGGTTTCGGTGGTCACCTGTGGCTAAGTGCCTATTAATGTACAGTGAAGTACAGGTTTAGACCTGGAATGAGGCCCCTGGGAAGTGTCCTGAGTGGCATTTCTGAGCATCTGTGAGGAGGAAACGAGAAGGAATTGAAGTTGAGGAGGTAAGGCAGCTATATAAGATAGAGGCCTGGGTACTGCCACCTAATCGATTCTGACTTATTTTGTCTGGGCTTGGGCCTGGGCATTTGCATTTCTTTTAAAGCTTTCCAGGTGACTCTAATGTAGCCAGGGCTGAGACCCACTGAGCTAGAGAAGGAATTTTCACAAAATGAGAGCAATTACACATTAAAATGAAAGTTTTAAGGAGGTTCCATGATCTCTTAGAACTGGAAGGAAACTTTGTATCATGGAGTCTATCTCTGTTTTGCAGATGTTGGGAGGCCAGCATTGGGCATTGCTGTTTGGTGCTTATTGATTATTTTGTTTGCTTGTTTATTTATTTACATCCACAATATATCCTCCCCCTTTTTTTCTTTTTTAGCCTAGAAGAGATTTTCAAACTCATTTCCATTTGAGTTGAACTTGGGGACATGTGCTGATGATTGCCAAGGGCCTATCTAGCTCTGAGCGGCAGGGGTGTCTTCTCATAGGTGGAATCCGGTGCCTTTCTATTGGATGGTGCCACTGGGCGCACAAGACGAGGAACCATAGTCTCTGCTAGGCCCTCACCCTTCTTACTGCTGGTGGGTCTCTGTCCATTACCTCTTTGCCATCCTCCTCCCCATTTCTCTGAGGCAGAGAAGGATTTGGACCTGTCGGTGTGATGCATGACCGACATTTGCAAGGCCATTGCATTCTCACAAGTCCTTGCTAACATAATGGGCAATTTCTGCCACCAGCAAGTTAAGTATTTAGACGTAAGAAGACACATTCTACTGTGAAACAAGAGCGGTCTGAACGAGAGTCATATTTGGGGTCCAATGTGGTGGACCAAACCTGTGCATAGTTGATGCATAAATGTCACGGTGTAGACAGACTTGAGTATATAGAATGCTGTAGCCCCCACAGAGAGCCGGCAGGACCTGTGCTGAAAACTGACTTCGTCAGGAGCTCGGATAACAACTTTCTCTCAGGATACCGACACTCCTTCAGTACCTCCTTTATCTGACAGTACATCTCTCTCTTACTCCCTCTTGTTTCTAAAAGTAGGTCACTCTTCAGTGCTCGCCTTTCAGCTTCTGGGAAGTGTCTACTGTCTTCTACCTTCTTGTCTAGCAGATCAGGCCAAAGAGAATGAAAGAGACAGAGGCTCGCCACTTAGGTCATGGAAAGAGTAAGCTGGAATTGTGTCCTTCAGGTGTTGAAACTGATCAGTAGGGAAGCAGGTTTGTAGCAGAAATGCATAAAAATAGCTTTTTAGTTAGCTAAATATTCTCTGGTTTTAACAGTTCTATAAACTAAGATTCTTCAGAAGCTTGTCTAAATTCCTTTAAAAGCCCCAAGCCCACAGGAATGGCTGGTCCAGGTTTCCTTCTGAGGACTCCAGGGAAGGTTCACTGGTGCTGAATGCTGGAACCCTGGAACAGAACAAATGGGTTTCCCAAGCAGTGAGTGGCAGCCTTTCTGAATACAGCTGCTTTCTTCAGTAGAAAGCTAAAAATAGTCCCATCATTGCAGGCTGGTTTCACTTTAAGCCTCTGCCGCATCCATTTGTCTGTTTCATTCAGGGACTCTGCATGTCTGTGACACACGGATACTATTTCAGAGGGAAAGTGCATTGAAGAAATGATTCCTTTCCCTCCCCAACATTCACTCCAGATGTCCCCTACTGTCCAACACTGTTTCATATTAAGGGAACTCATGGAAACTTCCGGCATCCTTCCCATTCCCATCTGCTTCACTCATTTTTGGAAAAATAAACACCATCCACATTGTACGTCCAGATTACAATTATTAGGGTGTGTGGTTTTGTGGTGTTTGTTGGGTTTTTTTTGGTCAAGGAAATGTTCATTGCATGTATGATTTTCTATGGATAGCTCATGAAATATTGAGTAAAACTGCCCTTTCCAGCTGAGGTAAGATTTTACTAGAGCCTTTACTCAGACGTAGTTTGAGGAGTTTTTGGTTTCTCTTTCTCCCGGAGCTGGCTGACTCTGTGGCCACAGACAAAGCCACTTCCCTTCCTAGCTCTCAAGGTGATGCAGACACCCGTGGTGGGGGCAGCCGCTGGGAGCAGGTCTGTCTATTAGACAATGTTTGCTGAGTCCCTGCCCTTCCCCATTTTCCTCCCTAAGGAAGTTGGTTTTGCATTGTGTGTGGAGGCGGGTTCCTTATGTGGTTGATAGCAGTCTGACACTTACCTTCCCCCCTCTCAGCATCCTGGGTACTGAGGAACAGAACATAAAAGAGGAAAAAATTGGGGGAAGAATAAAAGAAATGATCCTGCTACTTCACACTATCCATGCACAGAAGGAACACTCATAAAACAAGTATGCAAAAAAAATCATTTATAATTAAGATATGGAAAATAAGTCCCAACCTTAAGTCCGATCACATTGTATATCACTTGTATATATGCAAGTATGATTTTAATGGCTTTAATAGAACTGAAAATCCTAAAGATGAGAGCTAATGTTGCTATGGAAACTTTCACATGTCTTGACTGCAGAACTCTTAGTTTAAATTTGCAAACTTAGTATCACATTAGCTTTTTTTTCACATTGGATTTCTGGTTGGTCTTTTAAGAAGATAAAAGGAGAAAAACTACATGTCATCCTAGTATCTCCTGTTACACTCACAGTCAAAGGAGAGGTTTATGATCATTTGGCACATTTGTTTTTGTCTGCTCAAGGAAACCTCCACAAAAGAGCTTACATAAGGGCTTTGGAGGACAAAGATTTTTCTAGTCAAGCATGATTAATTTAGTTCCCAAATTTTCAAAATTGGAATGATTTTCTTTTCTTGTGGAATTAGATATCCAAAATATGAACCAATAGCCATGGGCTCATGGAGCTCAAAGCCCTGTGCGGAGCAGAAGGAGCTGCAGAGCCCAGCACTGGAAGGCATGGTGATGCCTGAAGCCTGTGTGCCTCCTTTACCACCAGGCCCTGCGCTGTGAAATGGGGCCCTCTCTAGAAAAGCAATTTGAAAAGAATGCTGATTGGAGAATTGTGCAGTACTGATTCAGAAGGCGTGGGCATCCCTGTCCCTTGCTCTTCCTCCATCATCTCCTCCCTTAGCCTTGGAGGCAAACTGGAAGCTTTAGAGTCAAGCCGGCCTTCATATAAAGTTAGCTCCACCCTGGGGCCTATTATTTAACTGCTCTGAGCTCCAGTGTTTTCACTACATGGAAATAATAATGCAAATGTCACATGGATGTTATAAGAAATGATTGTGATAATATATGCAAAATACTGAGTGTACATGGTCAGGGCCCTTGGGAACGTGAAGGGGCAAACTCATCCAAATTGCATCTATAGAGTTCTTGTGAAGCGGGCATAAGTCCCTCCTCTGCCCTCCCCGCCCCCCATTACGTACTTTGATTATTTTTACCTAAATTATATAAGTAATCTATTTACTCTGAAACTCATTTACTTGTGCTGTGACGATCTTGTCTCAGCAAGCTCTGTTAGAACCAGAAAAATAAGGCCTGGTATCATAGGCTAGCCATAATGAATGCTTGTTGGATGCAGGGGTGAGATGGAGGGGTATAGGGCATGTATAATGTTTTTGGGGAGGTGGCAGGCTCTGTTTTAAAAATTTAAAAATATATGAATACAAAATTAACTTCAGTCTTAGGAAGGGCCATGCTGGTGTGGTGTCCTGAAGCCTACTTTTCATGAGCTTCACAGTAAATGTAACTTTGTCTGAAGAAAGGAATATGATCATGAGAACCACTAATGAATGATCACTTGCCTTCTCGTAACCTTGTACTGTGCTATCACCTCCTTTGGTCCTATGACCATTTAATTTAAGTCTGTTACTTGAGAGGTAGACTTATGATGAGAAACCATTATACCCACAAGATGGGCCTAGGTGGTGTGGGATGGACAGTCATGAACCCGTAGAGTATCATAGAAAAAATTCACAATCAGGTTTTTATCAATAACCTATGTATTCATTTGCAAGGGCTGCCATAACAAAATATCTCAGACTGGGTGGCTTAAACAACAAGAATTTATTTCTTGCAGTTCTAGAGGCTGGGAAATACAAGATCAAAGTGTTGGCAATTTGATTTGTGGGTGGGAGCCCTCTTCCTGGCTTGTAGATGGTGGCCTTCTCACTCTGTCCTCCAATGCCCTTTCTTCAGTGAATTCTGAGAGGGAGGGAGGGAGGGGGAGAGAAAGAGAGGATGAGGGGGAAGTGGAAAGAGAGGAACAGAGAGAAAAGTGTCTTTCTTTTCTTATAAGGCCACCAATCCTATCCTACCCTTATGACCTGATTTAACCTTACTTATCTCCAAAAGCCCTATTTCTAAATATAATTACATTGGGGGTTGTGGCTTCATTGTATGAATTTTGGTGGAGGAACACAATTAAGTCCATAGCAGCTACAAGGCCTGTTTTAGGCTTCACCTTGGGTTCTCATTTGAGGACTTAACTTACCTTTTAAAACCTCCATTGGCTGCCTCTGGTACATGCCTCCACCGGGGATCAAACCCGCAACCCAGGTATGTGCCCTCACCAGGAATCGAGCCCGTGACCTTTTGGAGCATGGAACTACACTCCAACCAAGTGAGCCACACAGCCAGGGCTCACTTGCTTTTTAAGCTTAAATACAGTCATCAGATATGGGTCTGATCCTAGAGCAGCGATTTTCAACCGGTGTGCCACAAGACTTTTAAAAACAAGCAATACCTGACTATTGAGTCAGGGGCACTGACCTCTTTCCCCTTAGATTGTCAAATTAAAAAAAACAATGACAACAGCCAACACAATAATAGCTGTCTGGGGTGAATTATACCTATGAATCAAAAGTATACCTATTTTTTGGTCAGATCGACAAAAATTATATTTTGGAGAGTGCTGTTGAATTTTAGTGATTAGTTTATGTGTGCCATGGGAGGAAAAGGTTGAAAATCGCTGTCCTAGAGCAAGGAGAGCGTCACAGAATAATTACCTCCAGGAAGGAGAATCAAAATGGGGCCCTGCACGCGCAGCTCCCAGCTGGCGAGGCACTACGGGTGCGGCAGGGAGGTATCAGGCAGGGCATAGGGAATTGACCTTCCTGGCCCCTGGCAAAGCTATGCTTCCTTCCCTTTCTTGTTCTTTCTCTTTCACATGTTACTCCTCTTTTCAATTCCTTCCTTCCTGTTTTCTCCTGCCTCCATTTTCAATAGTACCGTGAGACATAGTGGTTCTTGGCTCTTTTAATGATGCTTCTCTACTTTTGATTTTCCAAAAATGAAAGGGTTCACTTATGGGTTAGGAGCAGGTAAGCAGAAAGGGCAGAATGTATAAGGGGATGGTGGTGGGAGGTCAGGGTAGAGTTAGTTTACGACACAAGAAATGACTTTGTTATACCAGGGTAGGAACAACAGTGTGAGGGTGAGTGGGAGGTGCCAGCACAGAGCAAGAAATACCCAAGTGATGACCCTGGGTTTCAATTTCCTCATCATTAAAAATATAAATAAAAATGCTGGAGTAGAAAATCCCCAAATTCCCTTGAATCTCTACTAGTCCATACCTCTGTGCCTTTTTCTACCTCACCTTATTGGGAAATAGCATTGATAAATAAAACTTTGTGTGCCTTGTAAGAAGAGCATTATGTAAATTCAATTATTGCTCAAATTAATTCTAATGAGGTTCAGGGGGGGAAACAAGTAACAACCCAAACTCCTTAATAAAGTGTTCTGAAGAGAAAAGAAGAATTATCGCCCACTTCTGCACTTCCTGCTTTTGGCAGAGACTAGAGTGGAAATCTGAAAACACTGTGAGACAGTCTGTTCTCATGGTATTTCTAGCTGAGAACAGGAAGGAGGGGAAATCTCATATGAGTGAGAGAGCCTGTTTGTCAGTGACTAGCAGGCCAAAGAAGTTTCACTGGGCAATCGAGCTTGACAGCACCCCTGTAAGTTTTACCTTTATTTGGTCAGCATGGTAGGCTTTGCCAGAAGCATCACCACCATCACAGAGACACAGCTATTCACCGTTATCACGCCTGACCGGCTCCTCTCCCTGAAGCTGAGCTTCAGGTGCTGGAGACCCAGACATAGGCAATGGGGCCCCTGCCCTCCTGGGGCATAGAACAAAGTTGGGAGGATCAGGTCTCTATAAATAAAAAACAATTGTAATTCTTAGTGGCATCTGCTGAGCGCCAACTCAGCCGCTCAGGCAATGCTAGGAAGGAGCCACCCACAGGCTTCACAAACTCCCTTACGAGCTGGCATTTGTTCTCTACCTCACCAATGGGCTCTCCTCACTCATCGCTGGCATATTTTGTACCTTTAGGCAAAAAAAAAAAAGTTTCTCAATTTCTTTAACTCCTTTGCCCATCTCCAGTCACAACAGAGACTGCTCTGTGTGTGATGTGGATGAGTCACAAAGGCTGAATCATGTTAACAATAAGCATGTAATGATTAATGCATATTGACTGGCTGGGTGTGCTGGAACCAGGATCTAGACTAGTTGCATTGTCCCTAATTACCTGCCAGAGGGTATGTGCCCTGGTGTCTCCGGCTGCAGCAGACATTCCAGGGAAGGCCCTTGGTCACCAAGACTCCAATTAGGTCTCATAAATCGCCTGCGGTGTGAGTCAACGGCAGCTTTACAACCAGGGCCACTCAAGGGCTCAGGTGGAGTGGTGTCTAGGCCCTCCCTCGCCCCCCCCGCCCCCCCCCAAGTGAAGAACACAGGAATCCTCCAGTGAGAGCAATTCTCTCATTAACTGAGTGCAAAACGTTCCAGGAAAAAAATAAAAAAAGATTTGATTTACCTTTGAAATAATGTAATGATGAGGATTATGTTTGGAACAAGGGACTAATACTCAGGGTTTTATTGAAATGATCACCGTTGCCATGTTTATTTAAAGCTGGGTAATATGACTACACTGTGAATAACAAAGTGCTTATGAGCGTGTGCATAAACTAGACAGATGCTGTTGGGACCCATCATGCACGTTGTTATTTACTACAGTGTTTTAACCTCAGTGACTGCTTTGTACCCACACCAGGTGAGAAGATGAAGTGATGTCTTCAGTAGTGGCTTGTAATCCAGGATTTCTCCAGGATAATTTTGTCTGTATCTTTGAGAAAACCTAAGATTGCTCTATGGCTTATTTCCTGTTGGGAATATGAAAATGAGTTAAACACAGGCTCAGTCACCAAAAGAGCATACAGTCCAGCAAGTAAGGCAAACAGCAAGTAAAGCAAATTTGGCTAGTATTTGTATACCCAAATAATACAAAGGGGTAGGAGGACACTGGACTGGAAACTCTACAAAATGAAAGTGGAATGTAGATGTGATAATCTTCAATGTTATAAATGAGAATGCTAGTATCATGTAATCTTTTTAAAATAATATTTTTATTGCATGTTCATTGTGGAAAATTCGTAAAACAGAGAAAGACATAAAGATAAAAGTAAAAATTACCTCTAATGTCACCCCTGTAAAATGTTGCTGTATATCATTCTAGTCATTTTTCTAGGCATAACTAGGCATTTTAAAACAACAGTATATTCATGTTATACTATTTTACAAGCTGTTCTCTTCATTTAACAAGTACTGTGAAATAGATTGTGATTATTTTCCTACAATATTTCATGTCCTTCTACACTGGTTTTTAGTAGTTTTGTATAATGTCTTGTCCTATGGACACACCATGCTCCAGGGAGTGTCTGGCCTGTCTCTCTCAGTCCCGATCAGCTGGACCCCAGGAGCAAGCTTACCTACCGGTCAGAGTGTCTGCCCCCTGGTGGTCAGTGCACATCATAGTGAGTGGCTGAGTGGCCTTCGCATATCATTAGCATATTACACTTTGATTGGTTGAATGGACGACTGGACACTTAGCATATTAGGCTTCTATTATATAGGATAAGCATTGATCCTAGAGTTAAAAATTGGTCATTCTGGGTCTGCTAGCAGAAAGCTTTCCTAGATTTTGGCTGCCATTTTATCAACACTAGCAACTTTACTCAGAATTTGGCTAAGACAGCTTGTTTTATCTGCCTTTAAAATACACGAACAGATACTTACCTTAAATTTGTTGTCTTTTGATTCTTTACTGCTATACTATTTCACAGAGTCAAAAATCACAATTCTAGCCCTGGCTGGTGTGGCTCAGTTGTTTGCATGTTGTCCCATTCACCAAGAGGTCAGTGGTTTGACCCCCAGTAGGGGGCGTGCATGAGGCAGCCGATCAATGTTTCTCTCTCCCTATCCCTTCCTCTTTCTCTAAAAGTCAATAAAAACATATTTCATGCAGGGGAGGTTGGGGATAAGAGATCAACCAAAGGACTTGTATGCATGCATATAAGCATAACCAATGGACAGTAGGGGGGTAAGGGTATGTGCTGGGGGATGGAGATGTCCAGGGAGAGGTCAATGGGGGGGAAAAGGAGACATATGTAATACTATATGTAATACTTTAAACAATACAAGAATTTTAAAAATTAAAAAAAATCATAATTCTAGCTGATACGTGATCAAACTCAAGAGCAAACAGTGAGTTTGGTAATACATCCACAGTGTCAAAAAAGTTTTATCTCAGCTACATGCACAATATATTAATTTTACAAGGTAGTTACTTCTGCTAGAGCATACAATGGTAGTGGTCATGTTCAGGGTGACAACATAATTAGACAACTAGAGGCCCAATGCATGAAATTTGTGCCTGGGTAGGGCCCCTAGGGCCTCTGGCCAGCGATCAGGGCTGATCTGTGGGGTGACCAGCAGGGTGATTTGGGGGAGGGGAGAGCCCGCTGGCACCTGCCTTGGCCAGCCTGAGGCCTGAGGGCTGGGGGTAGATCCTGCATTGAGCATCTTCCCCCTGGTGGTCAGTGCACATCATAGCGACTGGTTGTTCCACCTATTGTTCAGCTGTTTAGTCAATTTGCATATTAGGTTTTTATTATATAAGATAGGCTAAGGACATTGATATTTTCACAAATATACTGAAGGATATGCATTTGAAAAGAGGTGGCCATAGGTATCTTACTCATAATGTTTTAAAGATCTCTTTTTAGAATTGTCACTGTATGAGATACTTAGTAATTCTGTATTTCCACTTTAGGATTTCAGGACTCTCATTTGCTCACTTGTTTGTTTAGTTATTGTTTTTTTATTTTACAGGTAGGGTTTTTTTTTTTTGGTCACCATTTTATCTGAATTTTAAACAGATTCTTGGATTTGGGGCTCATATCCATAGCTTGTTCAACTTTAGTACCTGTCTCATCCCTGATAGCTTTTTCAGAACTGCTATCTTTACCCTAAAGCTCCATGAGATTTCCCAGTTCAAACTTGGGCTTCTCCACCATTTTGACTTTTCTAACAAATGCATCATAGAGCAGATCAATAGAGTGGCCAGTCTTCCCGTGTCTTCCAATGCTCGCTGGAATCAGCTTGTCTGCACCTCTCGGACATGATGCCCAAATCTTTTGGATTTGGCAGACTTGTTGAAGATGAGCATAGAGGCTTCCGAATCTGGTTGTTGTGGTTTTTTTTAGTAAAACCAACACAGAATAGACAAAGCAAATAAACATTGATGTCTTGAAATCAACATGAGCTTCAATCATGGTCTGCCATTTTTTGACCATGGAGCACATTTTGTCATGGTAAGATCCATGCCATGGAAATTAGGCAGGCAGTTTTTGCCCTGAACATCCTCAGTAATTAGCTTGAATTTTCTAAATGCAACTTCGTCATTCTGGAGATCAGCTAGGCTCGCTTCAAAATCATGAAGACCACCAGTTGTGATTTTGGTTCCTTGAGTACTCACCAGTACTCACTGGTGTTTCCCCAATCTTTCTTATGCTGAACATAGCTGGTGCTTTCACATCACACCAATGGTCCCTAGAAAATGGATCAACCACTTTCTTTACTCACTTTTTGGTGCCTTTCATAAGGCGCTTGTTCTTGCCTACAGCCATGGTGCTGCTCAGAGAATCAAAAGGACAATAGCTATTCTTTAAATGCCTATTCTGTACCTGGAATATGACCAAGCTATGTCCTCAAAGCTTATAGTCTCATGCAGAAATGGATAAGTAAAAAAACAAACAAAACAAAAAAAACACAAGCAAACACCTCATACTATAGTGTCATAACTATTAGTATAAGAATAAAATGTACTATTAGATCACTTTCCCTTCTTTTCACTTTCTCCTCTTTGCTCCACTTCCTTTGAGTCTTCTACCCACTGTCTCTCCCACCCCCCCCACCCTCCACCTCCCCTGCTCCCATCAGTAATTTCCAGGAAGGACCTGGACTGGGAGTTAACAGGAGTGGGAGATGGTGGCTCAGGGCTTCTGTTGGGCTAGATGGAGCCAGGGGACTAGGGAACACAGGCTGTAACAGGCTCCCTGATGCAGACCCTACCCCTAAAATTTGTGGAGTCTGGGGCCAGAGCACAAATAGAAGCCACTTACCGTCTGTGGACATGCACAAAAGTTGTAAATCAAGTTAATAAGCTGGTAACTAAAATATAGCTTCAAGGGAACAAAATTTTTTATAAATGTGTAAAGCTATGGTTTCAAATAATTGGATTTAATTATTATCTTTCATGTATGGGTGCCCTGTTGATGAGTTGGCAGCATTTAGATAAGTATGAAAGGATCTGTAGACTCCTGGGGAAAAGAGTGATTGTCTCTGAGGATTGGGATGTGTGGCATGAAGAGGGGTTTCGGACTTATTGATTTAGGTAACTTTTAAAAGACATTATGAGGTTATGGGTAATTTTCTTTTCTTTTTCTTTATTTTTCAAATTTCTAAAATAATATGTTGCTTATGTAATTAAAAAAAAAAAGCCAAGTCTAGAAATCCATTCTAGAATTGGAAAGTTTCTCACTAAGTGGAATTTCTGGAAAAAGGTCGTGCTTCAATATTTAGGCCCATATGACTTAAGGAATTGACTAAAGTTAACATCAGAAACACCAAACATTTTTCTTCAAGAGGTTCTGGGGGAATTAGAGAGATGCCCAACTGTCAAAAAATAACAAATCAAGAATCTATATTTTAAAAAGAGAACATGTACAGCCATAGAACTTATTGCCTGACCTTTCTAGGCATATTATTTTTACCACTAATCAAATATTTATTTTTCAATGACCTCAGACATTTCGGAGTCTGAATTATTTCTACAATAGGTATTGCATTTACTCAGTGATTTCAGCATTTCAAAGTGCTTCATATCAACCCTCTCATTTTATTGTTACAATAACCCCATTGGGAAGGGAAAATATTAAAGAAAATCAGGCCCCAATTGGTCTCCCATGTCACAACCAGTTCTTGGTGAAACAAGGACTGGAGCATAGGTCCCTTAGATCTGAGTCCAGTTCTTTTGCCACTGTGGTTAATAAACTTACATAAGGAATTTTCTGGAAAGTACACTTATTCCTCAGAAATTTTTGTAAATGTCCCCACTGTTGATTTTTTAAAATGAAAGTTATTTTTAAAAGACAGTCAATATTTTTCTATGAGCTACTAAAGACTATTCAACACCCTTTTAAGAGATGCCCGACCCCCTGTATTTCCACAAATGAGGATCTTTATAGAAAGTGCTAATTAGTGCTAAGTACCTTTAGAAATGCCTTCTAGGATAATGTCCAAGGACACACCACACGGAGGAGGAAATTATAATACCCTTCCCCTCAGGGACGCAGCTAATTTTCTGTGATGATGAGAGACCATAAGATTACTCAAGTACTTAAAAATGTGTGCAAGTACCATGTTAGTGTTATTACAAGATTTGTAATAGCCAACATTTTACCCAGACTCTAGAAAAAGCACGCTTTAAAGCGAAATAAGCCAGTCAGAGAAAGATAAATATGACATGATCTCACTCATTTATGGAATATGATGAACAACATAAACTGATGAACAGAAACAGATCAAGAGACACAGAAACATTGATCATGCTGTCAAACCTCAGAGGGAAGGTAGGGGAGGGTGGGGGTAAGGGGAAGAGATCAACCAAAGGACTTGTATGAATGTATATAAGCCTAACCAATGGACACAGACACCAGGGTGGTGAGGGCATGAGTGGGAGAGGGGGACAATGCGGGGGGGGGATAAGAACACATATGTAATACCTTAATCAATAAAAAAATAAAAAGATCGCACTAACTGGTTTGGCTCAGTGGATAGAGTGTCGGCCTGCGGACTGAAG
>NW_006291009.1:601663-608521 GCF_000327345.1 Myotis davidii
TGGCTGTGGGCACATACATAGGTGGGAGTGTGCAGGAAGCAGCTGATAAATGTTTCTCTCCCATTGATGTTTCTAACTCTCTATCCCTCTCCTTTCTTCTCTGTAAAAAATCAATAAAATATTTTTTTTTTTTTTAAAAAAAAATAATTTGGATGAAATGAGTAAAGGGGGTCAAAAGGTACAAAGTTCCAGTTAGTAAATAAATAAGTAATGGGAATGCAATGTACAGCATGGTGACTATAGTTATTAACACTGTATTGCATATTTGAAAGTTGCTAAGAAAGTAGACCTTAAAAGTCATTATCACAAGAAAAAAAAATTTTGTAACATGTATGGTGACAGATGTTAACTAGACTTTATGTGGTGATCATTCTGCAGTATGTACAAATATTGAATCATTATGTTGAATGCTGAAACTAATAAAATGTTACATGTTAATTATATCTCAGTTTTAAAAACAGCACAGTGGTTTTTAAAGTTAAATCTACGGTGCTATTAAAAAAGATAATTTAATTTTTGTAATATATGTTTCTGTAAGTAAATTTTGAAAATTTCACATTATTGCAGTTCAAAATGTTTATAACTTAACTTTGAGTTTATTTGTCCTGACTTTAGTGAGCTGCATATAGAGTAAAAGTCAAAACAACTCTCTACTTACATCCATTCAACACCACACAGGTCAACAGTTATAATTAACTGAGGCTATTGGCTCTATCAATTCAAGGAATTACCACTGGAAAAATTACAAAACCAAAGCAAAATTCTCATGTAAATTTTTTTATTTTACCTCAAAATCTTAAAGTAAATCTGGAACTTCCATAAAAAACCATTGCTCAATCAAAACAATCAAAAAAGTCCCCCTTTTTTTTCAGGCTATGAAGATAAATAATGAAGTCCTCATGTGATGGAACCAGTGTTTCTGCAAAGCTAAGAAGAGGTCTGTGCTTGATCCAACCATCAGACGTGTCACAGAGCTATTTTACAGTTAATAAGGCAGCCATTTAGAGAATAAGGGAAGTCCTTAATAATTTTATAGTCAACCTTGGCTTTCAGGTCCAAAGACGCCACTCATGGCCCAATAATGGGTCAGTGAGACCTGGTGTGCTTGCTGGCATAGCTGCTTCAGGAGGTGGTGATATGTGTCTTCAACAATAATGCAAAATCCAACGCCCCAGATGAAACCACTGTCCAAGTGCATCTTGTGCTTCTGAACTCAACTGTTTGCTACCACCTCTCTAATCCATGGTCTTAAGATGGTTGTTAAGTCAGAAAAAGGAGGAAAGCTAGTCACAGAAAAACAAATAACTGCATGATTCCATTTACATGAGGCACCTAAAATATTCCAACTCAGAGAAGCAGAGAGCAGAACAGTGGTTGCTAGGGGTAAGGAGGCATTTAAAAGAGGGAGCTGCACCTGGCCAGTGTGGCTCAGTAGTTGAGTGTTGACCTATGAACCAGGAGGTTCAATTCCTGGTCAAGGCACATGCCCAGGTTTCAGGCTTGATCCGCAGTAGGGGGCATGCAGGAGGCAGCCAATCAATGATTCTCTCTCATCATTGATGTCGCTATCTCCCCCTCTCTCTTCCTCTCTCTGAAATCAATAAAACTATTTTTAAAATATAAAAGAGGGGGCTGCTAATCAATGGGTATTGTCAGGAAAGGGGAAATTCTCCCTTTTGAGTTCTAATGGCTGAACTAATAATAAAATTGACATAAAACCAGATTAACAGAAGGAAACCCAATATAATACATGCACATAGAGATCATAAATGATACTCAGAGGAGTATCATTTGTATACTTTTTAGATAAAGAAACAATACATTTGTGAAGATTTGACAGGACAAAGAAACATAATTTTGGATGTTCATTGGTGGGGAATCCAAGCAAAGTTTGGGTCTAGGTAGTAAATTAGTAAAGAAGTAACAAGGTTTATTAATACAAGCTTCCCAGCCCTGGATCCCTTAACTCTAGTGATAAAGGTATCCTTCTCAGCTCCCCTGGGTGAAGGAGGGCACCTTTCACAGGGAAGATTTATTTCCTGTAGTCAAGGAGACAAGGGAGGGCCAGCATGCCCACCGGCTGCTTGTCAAGTAGCTTTAATTCGAAGTAATCACTATGCCATTGTGGGGCATTGGGGGTGGCCTGTCCTGACAGTATAAAATTTTAGTAAAGCAAGATGAGTAAGTTCTGAGGGTGGACTGCACAACATCATGCCTATAGTTAACAATCCAGTATTTACCCTCAAATATCATGTTGAGTATTCTTGTCACCATAAAATTAAAATTTTTTAAAAAGGGAGAGAAAGGCAGAACAAAGCACAAAAATGTCATGAAGAAAAGTAATTGAAGAAATAGAAAACACCTCTTTGTGGAGGGAAGGAAGGAGTGCGTGCCACCGGGGCATCCCCTGAACTTCCGTGAGTCCACTCAGACAGCCAGAGGCACTTGACTCAAGTCATCGAGGTAACTGGTGTTCTCCTCCAGCACACAGACCTTGTCTGCTGCTGTTGGCAAGAGAAAGGGCATCCTGTGTTACTACCTAGAAACGGCCCACTTTACAGGCCAGCCACACGCTTCAAGTCCTGTGTGGTGGCCCAACATGGGCACTGGGAAGAAGAGTAAGATCATCGAGAAGATCAGGGATAGCTTGTGTCTCCGTAAGCCTGCTAATGACATCAACACTATCTCCTTGACCTTTCTTCTAACGCCATTTTCTAGACCTTTCTTGCTGGCATGAATGCTCCCTGATGGCGGTATTTGGGGATGTACTAGTACATGGTTTTTCTGCTAGTCTGTCTGACAGTGAAGAGCATTTCAACTGTAACGATATGATCATTGCCTCTGACAGACTGGAGATAAAAAAAATTAGAAAACAGAGAAACCAGGCCACTTTCTCCCTACGGCAGAATCCAACAGTTACATAGGCAGATACATTTTATTCCTATACATTCATTCTATCATATCCTTATAATAACTATGTTGACACATTAATATAATTAATCTATTGGAGAAATTACCAGACTCCACATGTTTTTAGAAAGGTGTGCCTTCATCCTCCATTCACTGATTTTATACCAGCTTCAACCACAGAAGCAAAATAATTATAGCAAAAAGCCACCAGCAGATCGTAGCATTTACAATGCGGGGTCATAATTGAGCTAAAATTGTTCGGGAGTATGAGAAGGTCAGCTTTCCCCTGCTCTGAGCATTTGTGTAACACCAGGGAAATATTAGGGCATCTGTTATTTTAAGTGGGCACCAGCGATTCAGAAAGCTAAAAGCAGCTATATCTAAGCCTTTTTAAGTTTTCTTAGCCATTGACTCATGTTTTATCCCTTCAGTTGATGGCAACCTGACTTTTAGCCAAGCAAACAATAAATTAAGAGCATAAACAAAATTGGTGCCTCTCATTTTTCTAGTTGAGGAATATATTTAACAAAATCTTTAAATGTCCATGGATATAAATCTCTGAGCACTCCATTTCAGCTGTTTAAAAATCTAATAATGTCAGGAGTTACTCTTCTGAGCAGGCTATAAACCTAGGCAGAGTTATTTCGGCATAAGAGATACAATTTGCCGGGAGATTTAAGCATGAGGAGAGCTCAGAAATGTCAACAAGTAACACAAAGCCTTATTACCTGAATCCGAACATCTGAATTTCAGGTGTTGCAGTTGAGCAGGGAGCTGTTCCATCTGCCAGGATGCCTACAACCTAGGACCCCCTCTGAGGGTGGGCAGTCTTGCAAAATCTGCACAGAGGTCCAGCTCTCTTTGTCCCATGTTTTGGAATTTTCAGGAAGCTAGATTCCCACACTTAATTGGGAAGTGAGGGTGTGAAGTCTGATAGGCCAACACTGTCAAATCTCAAAGCCAGCCAATGATTTCAGCAGGGCAAAGAGGGCCAGGGCAGAAGCACAGCCTGGTGGGGACACCCAGAAGGCTTGGTGGCAGGGGCTTCATTGTCCTCCCAATCCACCCAAGTGAATAAATAAGCAGTGCGCTTGCAATGTAGCATTAGGATAAGTCTTCCACCCCTCTCACCAGATTGTCTCTCATTAGTGCCTCTCACAAAGATATCGCGGTTAATAGTAAACACTGACTTACATAAAGTTATTGGCAGATATTTCAAACCTTGACCTCCACCTAGAATTTCCTAATGATTTATACAGCACTAGAATAAGCCAGTCTGAGTAGTATGGTATGTGTGTGTATTAGGCTAAATCTAATTTGAAATTACTAATCTGTTTGAACTTTTTTGTAGCCCACATTATGGAGGATGGAAGATTGAACAATGCAGATATAGAGATTCAGAATTTGTTATGTAAATGAATCACAAGTACATAAATACTGTAATGCAGTGGGATGAATTCAACTCTCACAGTCCCTTACAGAGCTTTCAGGCTAGTGCGGGAGAAGAAAACAGGCAAGTGTAAAGAATTCTTTGTCAGAAAAAACAACGAACAACCCCCCAGGATGCTGTAGGATCAGACTAGAGGGACACCAACTCAGGAGGAAGTGCTATTGAAGTGGGATCCTGAAGGGTGTGTAGGTGTTGGCTAAGGAAGTGTCTGGGGAAGGGAAGAATACTGCAGACAGAGGAGAGTCCATGCTTAAGAGGTGGTGTTGAGGCACCACAACAGGCAGGCAAGAAATGACTAGTCACATAGGGCCTTGCAAAGTCACAAGACATTTGAGTTTTGTCCTAAGAGTAATGGGGTCATTGATGGGCTTAAGCAGATCAGTAATATGATCAGAACTGGATCTTAGAAATATCATTCTCTGTTTGAAGCTTATTTCACATTGATATTCTCTACTTAACATTTTGCAAATGTTAAGAGCTCTGTGAAGGACTGATGATTGTAACCGAATGTCTATTGTATTTTTATAATTTGGGAGTATACTATATTATATATGATATTATGATAGTACTAGAGGCCTGATGCATGAAAATTCCCTCAAGGAATGCCCACCTGCCAGCTTAGGGCTGCTCCCTAGGGGATCGGGCCAAAGCTGGCAATCAGGGATCCCTCTGCCATCCCGGGACCCCTCAGGGGATGTCCAGCTGCTAGCTTAGGTCTGTTCCCCATGGACATCCTTAGTACTGCTGTGGAGGCAGGAGAAGCTCCTGCCACTGCTATTGCACTCACAGCTGTCAGCCCAGTTTGTGGTTGAGCAGAGCTCCCCCTGTGGAAGCACACTGACCACCAGGAGGCAGCTTCTGTGTTGAGCATCTGCCCTCTGGTGGTCAGTGTGCATCATAGCGACCAGTTGTTCTGCCGTTAGGGTCAATTTGCATATTACCCTTTTATTATATAGGACTAGAGGCCCAGTGCATGAAATTCGTGCACAAAGGGAAGGGGTTCCCTTAGCCCAGCCTGCACCCACTCCAATTGGGGACCCCTCAGGGGATGTCCAACCATGGTCGGACACCCTCTCACAATCTGGGACCACTGGCTCCTAACCACTCACCTGCCTGCCTGCCTGATCGCCCCTAACTGCTCTCCCCTGTCGGCCTGATCTCACCCCCCACTGCCTCTACCTGCCTGATCACCTCTAACTGCCCTCCCTTGTCAGCCTGATATCGCCCCCAACTGCCCTCCCCTGCCATCCTGATCTCACCCCTAACTGTTCTCCCCTGCCAGCTTGATCACCCCTAACTGCCTCTGCCTGCCTAATCGCTCCCAACTGCCCTTTCCTGCAGGCCTGATCTCGCCCCCAACTGCCCTCCTCTGCCTGCCAATTTGGTTCTGATTGGTCAGTTTTTTGCCAGTCAGTGTCAAAAGCTCTACCTCCATACAGCCATTGGCTCCTTACATTCATCCATATTTGGTTCTGATTGGTCAGTTTCTATGCCAGTCAACATCTCTGGGCCTATCAATGGGGCCTGGAGAGAAATAGAGGTGTGGCTGTTGCCAGGCCTGGAGAGAAAGAGAGGCAAGTTATGATCAAAGGCTGCCACAGAGGCTACAGATCAGACCCTGCCTCTCTCTCTGCAGGCCTGTCTCCAGGCCTGATGCACAGCCCCCTAGGCAGTCAGTGCTTGGTCAGGCACCTGCAGTAGCCCCAGTCAGTGCTGGGTCACCACAGCAGCCCAGCAATGACTTCCGGTCTGGTCAAGCCTTCGGGTGGTAATGGTGGTTATGATCCTGGCTCTTTATTAAATAGACTAGAAGCCCAGTGCATGACATTCATGCATGGGAGTGTGTGTGTGGGTCCTTCAGCCCAGCCCGTGCCTTCTCACAGTCTGGGACCCCTCAGGGGATGTCTACCTGCTGGCCTAACTCAGCAGGCGGACATCCCCCAAGGGGTTCTTAGTGCTGCTGCTGAGGCAGGAGGGGCTTTGCTCACCAGCCCTGAGCCTGGCCCTAACCACTTCTGCCTGCCAGTCTGATTGCCCCTTAACCACTCCACTGCCAGCCTGATTGACATCTAACTGCTCTCCTGCTGGCCTGATCTCCCACAACTGCCCTCCCCTGCTGCAACTCACCTCCTCTGCCAGGACCCGCCTCCTCCTTGTGAGGCAAGGAGACGCTGGAACCCGCCTCCTCCACACAAGGTGGTGGAGATGCCACGCAGAGCCATGGAACCCCCAGGCCTCATCACGTGGAGTGGCCGCTGGGGCCTGCCTCCGTTTGTACATGGCCATCTTTTGATGGCCATCTTGTGACAATGTGAGGGTGTGGTACCACCTAGGCCAGGGGTGGGCAAACTTTTTGACTCAAGAGCCACAATGGGTTCTTAAACTGGACCAGAGGGCTGGAACAAAAGCATGGATGGAGTGTTTGTGTGAACTAATATAAATTCAAAGCAAACATCATTACATAAAAGGGTACGGTCTTTTTTTTTTTTAGTTTTTTT